>NW_020799109.1:2252310-2316157 GCF_003259725.1 Athene cunicularia
GGGCTCCCCTCGGCGGAGAGGGGCCGGCGCGGGCACGGGGGACGAACCCCTCGGGCATACCGGGCTGGGAAGGGGCTTTCGGAGCCGCGTTTCGCCGAGCGGCGCCTCCTGCGCGGCCGCGGCGGGGGAGGCCGGGTTTTAGGAGGAACCGGGGGGGAAATAACTCCGGTTCTGCCCGCCGGTGGAAACGGGTGAAATTAAAAAACAACGGGGTGCTGATGAGTGAGCTCGGCCCCCCGCCCCGTGAGCGTGCGGGAGCCCTCCTCGGTCGCCGTTGCGAGTGGAGCTGTGCTGGGAGATAGTACTCGCACTCCTGAGCGAATGGAGGGCTTGGAAAAACTGATTGGGTCCAGCTGTCAGCCTGGCATCCGCTCCTGAGCGAGGGATAGCGACGCTTTTTGGACATCTCTCAGCCCCCTCGTAGGTGCTCCTTCCCCTCAGGGTAGTGACAGCCGTGGCGCGGGCTGGTCGGATACCCGTCACCACAAAGGATGAGCAGGTAACCTGGCAGTTGTGTGACTACTTTCCGCCTTCTCCTCACGCCTAAAAAAGTATCATTTCGCTGTACGCCTCTCTGCGTGTGTGTAAAAACAATTGCTGTGTCGTTGGGATAAGCCCGTTGAGTTGGGGTTTTCAGAATACATATAGGAAGCTCATATAGGAGGAGAACCGGGACCTAAAAGTCTGAAGCGCATCAACCCCGCTACAACCGTGTGGGTTGATGGCAGAAAGACAACATGGCAGTTGCTCAGCGTGGCAGGAGAGGCTTGGACCCGGCTCTGTTTAAACAGGCATCGAGTCTGTGCTTGGGAGGAGGATGGAGTGATGCTGGGCAAGCGTGGGGCTAACGGGGTGGCTGCTCTGATGGATTGGGGATGGCAGGGGGGGTGTTTTGAGACGTAGAGGCCTGAAGGGTAGATAAGAGCGGTGCAGGAAAGTGTTGGGGATTTGTTGTGGTGTTTTTTTGGGGGGAGATGGAAATAATTCAACGTTGCGTGAGTGTTTAACTTAACTCCAATTAGCCCCATTTAACTCTTGCTCCTAGAAGATTCTGTGCGGTTTTATCCTTGAGCAGAATGTATGCGCGTTGGTACCATTTTATTCACGGCTGCTGAAGCTGAGTATTAAGTTCAGTTTTGACCATGTATGGGGAGTGGTAGGCATTTCCTCCTGGCACTTGTTTTTAAAACACACAGGAAGTTGCACCTTGGTCTGGGTTTGTGCTAGGTGACACAGACAGGTGCTTTGAAATGCAAAGCCAGTTAGGGACAAGCTGCTTGCATCTCAGGCTCTTGCTGTCATTTTCGGTGTTAAAAGTTAGTGCTTGCAGGCAAATTTTACAAGCGTTTTTTGGCAATACCTTTTTACTGAATCAGTTCTCCTTAAAAGTCTTACTTGTCTAAGTATCTGCAAACCGTTTGCCTGAAAGCCCAGTGGAACAGAGAATACACTAGCCTCCTACAGAGGAAAAGTGCAAACATTTGACCTTTGGGAAAGGTTAGGTAAAACACTTGTAAAAAGCCAGGGCAAGTGGGTTTAAATTTGCACAAGAATATAAACACAGAACTGCGACAAGTTTAAGTTTGTGAACTCCTGGAAGTCTCTGTGCTGCAAAAATCTTTCAGAATTAATTTCAAAGTGGCCTTTTTTTGAGAGGCATATTCTGTAAATCTTGAACTGTTCAAGAATATGCTCTTTCTGTGTGTCCAAATCGGCTTGTTTGTTCAGTGAGTTTATTTAAAAAACAAAAGGGAAGCAAGATCTGGAGAGAATTATCTAATACAGAAGCTTTGGAAAGCAAACCTGTAGCAGTTGAAAAACAAAAAGCTGAAGTGTACCTCAACAGTCACTGGACAGATTGGGTAAATTGGGACACACTAGGTAAAATCAACATACTTTTAAAACTATTTTTTTCCTTAGAGTCTGCCATTCAAACTTACTTTAGTGCTTTTTATGTCTTGGGGGGCTGCAAGTAAGCCAGGGTTCTTGGTTGAAGGAATAAGTGATAAGTTCAGGTGGACATTTCTGTAGTAGTTCAGTCTTGCAAATAAAAGACTGAATTCACAGAAACCAGCTTCCCTTTTTTTTTGTGTAGAGGGGAAAAATCTTTCTGTTTTCATAGGCAGCATCCTGACAGTGATACCCACTGTTGCGGGCAGGAGGATTTTGCCTCTTTCCTATCATGTACCTCCACATCCTCCCTCGACTGGGAGGTGAAACACCTTTTTTTATGGAACTGGCTTCAGGCTTCTTGGTACCTTGCTGCTGCCTGACTTGGTATGAGGAAGAGACGTTCAAAATACAGCAGAACCCCAAATGAACCCTTGAATCTGTATGCTGTGTTTGGCACAAGAAAGAGCTGCTCTTTGTTTATGTAAAGAGGAAGGTGTTTGAATTGTTTTGAGAGGTTAAAGCTTTTACACACAAAAGCAAACCCTGAGGACTGGTTTGTGTCCTTAGAAAAGGATTGTTAGGAGAACCTGTGAACCAGAAAGCATGCTGAGGAGCCCAGGTTATGGGGAGAAGGCTGAGTTGGGTCTGGTTCCTGACACGTCTCATGTCCAACAGCAATTAAAAATGACAAAATGTTTTCTTCTGGAGAATAAGCTGGGAGTATTCAGGTCGTTCTTTTGTAGCCTGTCCAACAATTTGCAATTTCTTAAAGGTTGGGCATTATTCCTGTAAACATACTCAGAGTTGCTCTAGATCTCTAAAGCACTTAAAATGCAATTAGATTTCAGGTGTTGATAATGACAAACCCTTGCTGAATGGATAGAAAATGGCTTTTATATTTCAAGCACATGATTCACTCAGTTCATACTCAGACCTGGCCTTGTGCAAAGAAAGCTTTTTCGTGGGCTGATACTGCTCAGTTTTGCTAGTAGGGTGAGACAGATAAGCTTAACCTCATTAAGAGGGAAAGTGGAGTCTCAAAAGAGCAGCATTTTGGCTGTTTGGCAGCTAAATTCTTTCTCCCATCTATTACTGTCGTGAAGTGGCAGATTAGCAGGGATTATTCTGCTCACTCACTCTATGCCTATAGCAGTGCTGTAGGTACCGTGTCCAGTATTTGTTTTCCCCATTCACCTGATTCTTCCAAAAAACTGAAACAATGCTAAAAAGTACTAGGCTACTGGAAAAAGAAGTGATGATGGTTCTTTTAGACAAATTGGGTGCAATGATTGAATTTGGAGGGGGAGAGTGCGGAAGTGTGATTTAGTGGTTTTAATGTTCTGGCCTGTTTGGCCAGGTGGATTTTTAAGGAACAGGCCCTGACATTTTTCTTCATGCTTATAAAACTACAGTTTTGTTGCTTAGGGTAATTCTTGGGTTCTCTTCCCTGAACTGGTTATATAAACGTAACATAAGTTGCATAACTGACAGAAAAAACTGAGCTATGGGAAACTGGAAGAGCAGCTTCGACTTGGAAGAGTGTAGTCTGTACCACTTGTGTTGCATATCATTACCTTTTGCCATCTCTGACACCGTACAGGTTGGTTGATAACAGTTGTTGGGGATGAATATGGTTCTCTGCTTGTTACATGGTAATGAGTACATTTTAAAAAAAACAGCTGCCCATAAAATTCTTTTGTTAGTCTTGCCTTTTTTTTTTTTTTTTTTTTTTTTTCCCCCCTGCAGGATGTGGAAAGCATGATAGGAAATAAAGGAAAACAACCAGAATTCAGTGGAAAAGTGGAGGATATATACATCATCCTGAGCTATAGAGCAGGGCAGTAGTGAAAGCCTGGGAAAAATCAAATTGAATTTTTTGTTTGAGGCGGAATGTACCTGCAGAGTTCAGATCCTGAACAAGTGCAGTTATAGCTACCAAACAATAGGAAAATTGTTTGTATTGGAGTTAGTGGCTTGGTGTTGCTATTGATTCTGCGTTGTCAGCAATTCTGATAATAAACAAAGAGTCTTCCAGAAATACCAAGTCACTGCTCTGCTGTAGCTATGGAGCTCCCAAAGCAGCAGCAAGGGCTTGCTAGTGAAGAACAAGCTTTTACTAAGGCGACTGGCTTCAAGAAACTCCTCCATCATAAATGCACATATCATCTAGCTTTGCTCTATGATGTATTTTGGATTTCTAGTCCTTTGAAGCTGGTCTGCTACATAAAGGAGGGTCTGCTAATAAATTCAGTATTTAATGCTATATTCTCTGACTTTTGAAGCGTGTAGGATTTACCGTGAGTCAAGACTTTGGTTGCCTTTGTGTGTACTGGAGGAGGGGGACAGGAAGGTTCAGGACAGGTAAAGTGTCAGTCTGCAGGTGGATAAGTGTATAGTGCAGCATTCGGTGGATTTAGAAGCCTTATCTCAGCTGTGTCATGGGCCAGGGCCTGATTTTGGCTAAACAACCTGTTCATTCCTTCATCACATTTCTCCCTTACTCTTTACTGGAAGTGCTGTCTTCCCCCCTCCAGTCCCCAAAGGCTTAATTGCCTTTGAACACAAAATCTAAGTGACAGCTGCTATTCATAGTTTTAGGAGAAAGCTCCTAAGACAAAGTTTGCATGTTCTTCAGGCTGTGGGACGTAACTTTCCTTGTTTGCAGAGTGGATCTGAGAGGGGCCCTGGCTTGTTGGGACACCAATACATTAATATAGTGCAAGTTTTCCACAGTTTTGGTCAGCAAGTGCTGTTTAAACTCTTCCTTGAGTGTTTCCTTTCCCATCAGCTCCAACTACTCGAAGACTGAACGGAATCTGGTTTATCCTTCAGGTGGCCCAGTTGGAATATAGCGGGGTATTGAAATAATTTATTAGCAGTACTCTTACTAACTATCCTTCAATCTGAGGCATATTCTGTCAAAATAACTTTGTTGGTCTTCCACTTCAGGTCTTTCAACTTCCAGCCAGTAAAATTAAGTAGTTTAAGACTGAGGTAATATTGACTCATGCTGTTTTGAACAGGAAAAATTCCTGTTCAACCTGGGAGGTTGTACCTAGATCTGCTGTGAGAGCTGTTGTGCCTAGGGCTGTGCTGGAGATAGCAGTTCTGGAAAAAAATCCTTACACCTTTCATGTCAGGAGGAAGGACAGATCTAAGCCTTCTACTTTCTTAGATAAGGAAAATGAAGCAGACCATGCTAGATCTGTGGCTTGGATAGGAGAGTGAACACTTGTAACAAATTTGTTTGTATGTGGACTCAGTTTTTCAGGAAATTAATTTGGCAGGACTAACTTTTTATACTCATTTTGAGACACTAGTAGCACAAAGAGCTACATTAAACAAAACAAACCTTAAAAGCCTTGGCAGTTGTACAGTCTAAATAACTTCCTTTTGCTTGCCATCCATAAATACCTGTCTCTGCACTCCTCTGGGTTTTACCAGAGTGTAATAACAAATTCAAAGCACTTTTGGTTTGGTGTTTTGTTGGTTTTTTTTTCTTGATAAAGCTGTATTACTTTGTAGAACATTAGATGTTTAAGAAAAAAACCCAAACCGAACAAGCTATAAAAGGTACCATCTAGCTTAAGTCTTGCACTAGTCTCAGTCTCTTATATTTAAATCTGCTCTTTTTCACATGGTTTTTTTTATTGCTAGGATGTCAAGCTCTTGCATCTTAACCCAAGCTGATAGCCTCCTGCATTAGAAAGAAAGTGTGGCCACCCTCAGTTCTGAGGTTTTTGATCAAGAATAACTGTAAGCTGGTATTTGCAGTTCACTTTATATGGTTTTCTTGTACTCTCAGTGTCTTTCGTGTTTACTGAAGGTGCACAAGAAATAACCTTTCACTTCCTGAATGCTCTGTATTTCACTTTTCCTCAAAGTATGGCAAAACAGATGCTAATAATCTTGAAATTGCCGGAGCCCATCTATTTAGAGAGTTTAAAAGTTCAAAAGGAAAAATCAGCGAGGCTGACCTGTATGTATCAGCCTCTGTTGTCACCCTTGACAGCTCTATAACCTGGGCTGGAGCACTCTGTTCTACAGGAGTTATCCTCTCCTCTGGAGAGAAAAAAAAAAAAAGTGCAAATTCATTGTTTGCCTTTTTGCTTTATCCTGCTCTTGATTTGTGTTGTGTTTGTATTAAACTGTATTTTTTTTCCTTACTTGAATCTCCTACCCCTCTTTTCTTGTTCTTAAGACTTAACCTGAAGGAAGCAAAAGGTGCATTTGACTTCATTATTGAAGTAACGGATGCAATTCCAAAACTTGGCATTTGCTGCCTTTCACTGTTTTTAATGGTGAAGTCTATTTGAGTGGTCTACAGGCTGTAATGGACACCACGTTCTTCTGGAATGGTTTTATAACCTCGTGACTTAGTTCAAACTGTTTTTCTATTAGAAACATCAGTGCCTGGCTTAGGCGGAAAATGGCTTAAATGTATTTTATTTGACTGTGCTGTATTGATTTTTAGAAAGTCTCTTAATAACTCTGTCCCCAGTGCACAGGGAATAGTTGAGAGTTCAGCCAGATTCTGGGAAGTGCCAGTATAATCAGAGAAAAGGACCCTGTCTAATTCCCCCCCCACCCCCTTTTTTTTTTTTTTTGTAGGAAAATAACTGTTAATTGAAAAAAAAATGTCTACTTCTGTTTTTGCTGCTGTATCATTACCCCTGTGAGGGGAACAGGGAGGTTATGTTTATTGATGATACAGAACAGTCTCCCATAGCCTGATGAACTTGTTGTAGGTAGTGCGGATTGCCACCATGAGTGTTGCCAACTCACCTGGAAGCCTTTGTCTTGCCATCAGCATCACCTGGAAAAACCAGCTTGTGTTATTTTATACCAGCACTTATTTTGGTAGTAATTCATGGCCATCAACACCTTATAAGTATGGAATTGATTAGTGCAGGAGAGCATGGGTTTGATTTCACTGTCAAAGCCACAGGTGGTAAGTGAAAGGACGTGTAGAGATAGCTGATTGAGAGCTTCATTTTTACAGAAGAACAGCTATCTTCTGCTAAGCTAAAAAAAAAAAGTCCTGCGGGTTTTACAGTCCTTTCAGCTTCCTGTACATGTGACTTATAACATGGCCAAGTTACTTCTATATAAACAAGATACAACAGCAAACAGAGGGCTCACTTTGCTTAAAAAAGGGCACCTTTTAAATACTGAATGCTCAGTACATGCCAGCACAGCCTTGAAGAACTAAAACCTAAGATGCCAGTCATGGTAGCTTGGCTGTGTACAGATTAAGTGCTTGCCCTTTGTTGGTATTGACTGAAAGTCTACCCTGCAACAAATGTTTGTGGTATCTCCGGGATTAAACCTGTGTTCTTACGAGTTTGCTGTTGAATGAAGTGAAGAATGAACCCACATTTTTCTTAGTTTCCAGGGTGTGTGTGGAGGGAGGAGGTAGGCTGTGCTGCTGGGGTGTCGTTGCGGCCGTGGTTTCACGTTGCAGATCAGAGCGGTGCTGTCTTAAGGCGCTCCTGTTGTGGCACGTCACCCCTTCGGTTGAGCAACTAGCGTGCTCCGATGGATACCTCTTCCAGCTCAGAAGATTTCTCATTGTCTCCCTCCCCTGCTTTCCGCAGGGACGTGCGAACTCGGACGCTGTGTTGTGAAAATCCTTCCTAAGAAACTCCAATGTGCTTCAGAGTGGAAGCAGTTTAACTTCTTCATACAGCTCAGCATACACAAAATAGGTTTCTCTGGACTTGACTTGCACCACAGCATATACCTACTGACGTGCTTTGTGCGTCACTTAGCATGCACAGGAGCATTCATATAGAACCACCCCTTTGATCTCTATACTTGGAGAATTAATTTTACGTGACAAGGGCAAGACCTACCGACCTATAAATCTGTGATAGGACTCTCTCCCTCTCGAAGGAGAGAAATCTGGATCGCGTTGCCTTCCCCTCTGCTACGCTGCTCCTTGTGTGCCTTGAGACTGTTTCATGCTTTCTCTGATGAACAAATGCCTTAGGACTTTTCCAAGCCATAATATCTTTGTTACTTAACTGCTCGATAAAGTTTAATTAGCAGTTAATGTAAACTGCTGTGGTTGGTTGTTGCTCTTAACTCGTTTGTTGCTGCTAACTCCCGTTTGTCTTTAGAGTTCCACGTAAGTTCACTGAGCAGTTACATAGAGAACTTGGTTTGTCCCAAGCTTTGTGGTGAGTCCAGCCTTTAAAATACAGCTGAGGTGCAAACCGCTGGCTCTTCCTGATAATTTTGCTGAAGCTGGCAAAGGGTTTTGTTAGAACTGCAACTTTTTTGCATGGCTCCAGCTGGAAATGAGATTTACCACATATTTCAGCTCACGTTTTTAAAGCAGTAATCATCACTACTTCTGCATTCGGGGCCAGGACAGCTTGCACATATGCGTGCAACCACTTGAGATGTGCCATCCCTGAGGTGTTTACTGCTCCCCTTGTGTTGGAAGGTGCTGCCAACCTCCCCGCAGCTGAACCATGTATGCTTCTTTTTTTTTTTTTTTTTTTTTTTTTTCCAGCAAAGGCTGGTAACCCACCAGTAAAATAGTAACAGCTTCACCAGGCTCTGCTGCCTGTACAAGGCAGGTACGTCTGCTCACTGACAAAGTAATTTTAGAAATATTTTAGGGGATGCCCTAATGACTGAATTATGCTTTAAAAGAAAAACCTCTCTTAGATATAGTTTAGAAATTTTTTTTAAAGTGGTGGAGATCAGCAGTTTTCCCAGATCATTTCAAGGTGTTTGTTTTTCAAAACCTTTTGTTACGCGGTTTCAGAGACAGGGGAAATTGAAAGTAGTTTAATTAGCAGGCAAGACTGACATAATGATCCTAATCTTGTAAACAAATACACACTTATGATCCGACAAAGGTATTTTACTGGTTTTAATGGGACACTCGTGGTGAGTGCTTTGTAGAGAGGGCACAGCCTACACACTAACATATAATTTGCTGAGCCTCAACCAAAGGCTTAAGAAGCAGCTTGTATATCTATGTTAATACAGATGAATTTTTCAGGACTCCTGAATCAAACTCTTCTTAAGGGTAGGTAAATGACATCATTCTGTAGAGCAGCAACTGATCTGTTCCATGAACATCCCATTATAAGATCTGCTAAAATGGGGTAATTCTGCCCCCCCCCATCTCTCTCAGCCACATCTATAATTAGGGATGAGCTATAAAATATCTTTTAAAGGGGAAAGGAGGAGAAGGTACTTGTTGGGAATTTGGCCTGAAAAGTCAAATGATGTGGAAAAGCCAAGTGTGATGGGTGTTCTTCATTAGTAAGTATTGTGCAATAAATTGATTACTTAGAAATACTGTTGTAGAGTTCTGTGCTGATTTTGCATACTGAGTCCCTCATCAAGTTTTCTTAGTTTACAGCTGAGAGAGGTCTTCCTGGTTTGATTTGCATTTAATCCTGTTCATTTCCAGCAGCTGTGACCTTAAAAAATTAACTGGTGTATATTTTCATGTGTGAGCATGAGTAATGTAAGTGGGGGGGAGGAGGGTCTCAGTCCAATTAATTTTGCAATAATTCTGTGTTCTGCTCTCTTTCATATTATGTTTTTATAGCTGCGGTTTTGTTCGAAGTCAAAGGCACTGGATTTAGGAAAAGAAAAATGGTAAATTGATCCTGATTTGTTTTTTATAAGGCAAAATGTCATCTTATGCTTAAGAAAACAAATAACACTTGAAATATATGTGCCAAACAGTTCTTTCCTGATTAGGAGGCTGGAGCATCTTTCATGTAACCCTTCAGTACCAGTGAGGGTGGTCAAACACTGGACCAGGCTGCCCAGAGGTGTTGCAGAGTGTCTGCAGGGAGGTGAACAACCCACGCAGGGACATCCCGGGCAGCCTGCTTCAGCTGCCCCTGCCTGAGCAGGGCTTGGAGCCAGCCATCTCAACAGGTCTCTTCCCACCTCAGCCATTCTGTGACATGGAAGCTGTGGTTAAATTAAAAATGGATGTATTGAGGTGCTAATTTTATTAAGTTTTGTAGTTAGATTTATTGCCAGATTAAATGTGTGTGTTTCCGTCCTCAAAAAAAAAAAAAAAGTAAGTTGTAATAACTAGTAAAGAGTGGCTTGTTGTTGGAATATTTGGTATGCTTGCTCTGTTTCCCTTGCTGCATCTGTTTGTTCTCTTGTTACAGTAAACAGAAAAGAATCTTCAAGATTTAAAAATGGTGGTTTTGGCATCTGTAATACTCAATTAAGCTTTCATCATTCCTAGCTAAAATGGCAGGGTGCCTCTTTCAGAGTTTTTGCCCTAAAGTATTTTTTGGGAGTCTAGGTTAAGTATGTGATAACTAGCAGAAAACAAAGTTTAAAGCAGCCTAAATGAAGTCCTTTGCCCTGATTTCAGTGACTTCTGGTCACAATCCATTAGCTCTCAGAATTTCTTGAGCCAAAAAACAGTGGTATGGTATTTCTGATACGTTTAACGCTTAGCAAATCACATCTTCTATTATCATCAAAGGGGAAAAAAAACACAGCGGTTTTTCTGAATCTCTCTTGAATCTCTAAATGTACTTTTGCTTCCTTGCTGTGATTGATAAGGAAATAGTGGCACGCAGATTTCTCTCTCTTCGCAGGTGTTAGGAATTGCGTTCTATTTGCGGTGATTTTGTGGAAAAGGCTTGTGGGCCTTTTGCTTAAATTCAGGTGAATTTCCTCGTGAGAGTGTTTTCTGCATGTCTTGTTCCACTGGACTTTCAGATTTTCAAAAGAGATTAAAAGATTACACTGAACACTGGAGGAGGGGGGAAAGGCGATGGGTTCTTGTTGGAAGCCAGTGGATACTGAGAGTCAGCTTCCTGGTGGCTTGGTAAGAAAATAAGAAAATTGAGGTTCTCATAACTGTAGGTGTTGTGCATTTAAAAAAAAAAAAAAAAGGCATGAGCCCTTTTGACAAGCATTGTTGAGAACCTCTTTTTATCTGTTCAGAAGTCTGTGGTTTGAGAGGAGCAGAGCAGAGTGGAACGGGCATGGTCTGAACATCCTTGTTCCATGTGGGTGAAGATGCTGCCAGAGCAGAAACTATTAAATATATCACCAAAGATGATCTCCCCTCCCGAGTGCTGGCATAAGACATATTTTGGAGTGGAAAGGAGAAGCTGTGGGGAGTGTTGAAATCCCCTCTTCCCTCCCCCTTTATGCCTCAGAAGCCTGTGAGGATGGAGTACGGCTGTAGGATTTTCGGCTGGCTTGGAGTGTGAGCAGTGTAATCCTCGGGACGCTGGAGAAACGGTGCGGGGAGCCTCCAGCACAGCCTTCGGGGAGATACAGAGGGATCTTCGTGGGGTGGGTGGTGGTGTCTTGTGGTGTTAGTCATCGTGATGCACAGACTTGGAAGTGACAAGTTCTGCACTGCTGTCTTGTTGAACGTCTACAGACTGACAGCACACTGGGGGTTTTTGAGTTTATTTCCCTTTAAGAATGAGGGAAATAATTTTTTTTTTTCTATTTGCACAGAAAGACTGTGTTTAGAACAGCATAGAGAAGTGCAGTAGACTGCAAATAACCTTGAGTATTAAAGATAACCGCTGCCTATGCACAGAAGTCACATACATAAAAAGAAATGTTAGCTTCATAATTTCTGGTTAAGTACAATTTATGTGCATTTAGCCGTTTGAGAAAATGAACCAATTTTGCTACGTGACATAGAAGTAAACACCAGGGCAGAAACGCAGCTTGGTTACAGTCAGGTTTCCAGGTTGTAAGACACAGGGAAAGATTTTGATTAGTTGTTTGAAAAGCAGGGTATTTCCTTCCTGTGAAGTTCATATGATAATTGTCTCAGGTTGCTTAAGAAAACTGCTGGAGGGGTGACACATCCAAGTTACTACAGGAATTACAGATCATTTTTTCTGGTGAAAAAAGTTTGTAGAGATCATTTCAATTTCTGTGAGCTTTCTCTGAAGTCTCTAGTTAATCTTTCAATACAGAGATTTGCTTATTGTAACTAATATTTCATTCATGTTCACTAGAAATACTCTTTCAGTGTGCCAAGTCCCAAATCAATAGGTTTTTTGACTGGTCTTCAGATTCTGAAACTAATCAAGCGTTATGATTCTTTTAACGTGTTGATGCGTTTTGAGTCAGGTTTTTGTGCTTTCTGGCAATTGCAGCGCCTTAGGGCAGCGTTTTGGAGTGAAACTTGTAGTCTCTCTAAAATCCACGAAGCTTTTGTAAATGATAAGGAATGCCTGATGCGGTATCACTAGTTTTTGTAAAGGCGTAATGGTTTAAGGCAGGGTATTTGTACGTTAGAATAAACCAACAGTGTAATGAAATTTGTGCATTAAGGTTCCTGCATGTTAACTTGCAATTAAACTTCTAAGTTGCTTTTAAGGACAGAAAAAAGGAAGTACTTTTATGGTTAAGAGTATTTAGAGCTAAGGTTTAAATAGCCATCTTGGACTACCGAGCTACGAGGTTGTGTACTTGGCCGTTGGTGTATACACAGTGCACCTTCTGGTTTTATTTTTCATTTTTTTCTACAGAAGTGCATGTGCTTTAGGAGACAGATTTGCTCCCCAGAGCTTTTGTGCTCTTAAGTATTATTTGTAGGAAGCGTTGCCCACTACAGTTAAATATTTATTGCCCAGAATAGCTGCACTGTGGTATTTGCAAACTGTCTGGCCATGGACCTGGAGTGAGGTGTGAAATGTCCAGCTGCTTTTTAAAAGTTCATTTTCTCCACGATTCTTAGTTTTGAAATCCAGGCTTTGGAGTTGTAAAATATCCAATTTCATCACAGTGTATAAAACCAGGGGAGAGGTGTGAAAGTTCCTCAGACTTGCCTCTCTTCTTCTTTTTCCCTCCTCTGTCTTTCCTAATTTCCTGGCAGGGGGGTTTTACGGGAGGACCTCTCTGGTAGCCCTTCCTTTTCAGCTGCCTTCACTCTTCTGTGTTTTCTCATTCGTAGAAATATGAAAAGGAGTCCAAAGTGTGGGAAGCTACTCTCTTTGTTCAGTTGAAGTTAAAACCAAGTCTTCGTGACAAATAATTGATTTTAAGTTTACCCTCCCTCCCCTAAACTCAGAAGATTTTTGTGTCATGGTCTCTTTAGACGCAAAATATATTATTAGTTCTGGTATCAAGTTGAAAAGGGGAAATACGAAACCCCAATTCTAGAGCACAGTTCCTGTTTTTCTGACTTGACTGTTTGAGCTCGGACTTTATTACTGTTAGTTTTGGAAGCAGGCAAATGCTGTTTGATAGTTAAGCAAATGGGTCAGTCTGGGCATGACATTTATCTATCCTCTCTTCTGAGTTACACTGAAAACATCCCCTGGACTAATCATGTTATGCTTTTCCTGGCAAAGAAGAGCAGAAAGTGACAATTTTTAAGGCTAGCACAACATAATATAGAGAAAAAAGTTAACTATGAATAATTCATGCATAAGATACCTAATGGAGTAGTGTGAATACAGCACTCAACAACTTGGGACTTCCGTAAAATATGAAGTATTTTTCTTAAAGGTTTCAAGATAGTGATTCTCGTCCTGCATTTTCTTTGATGTCCAAAAAAGCCACTCGACCCCGGAAGAAAAATACTTGTTGTTATTTTATCAGAGAAGTGAAGATGCAATAAAAACTGGATGTAACTTGTGAAGGATGTATAGGTTGAATAACTATAAGATCTTGCTTTGCTACCACTGGCTTCTCTCTCTCCTTCCCTTTGTCATTTTCTTTCCAATGTCTTTTAAGGCACGAGCATCAAAATTAAGTTACTTGGGTCAGGTGATACTACTGCAAATCTGACAAAGTGCTATACATCATTTTTTAAGCACATAAATAGTTCTGGAGGACTAGTTATGTATATAAAATATGCAGGGTCGCATGTTGCCACTTGTAGTGTATATGTAGTATTAAACAGATTGTAATTGATATCTGATTAGCTTGATCTTGATTAAATTATACAGCTATTATGAAGGTTTTGCAGTGGATTTTCTGTTCTCCGTTTTGATCGTAAATGTACAGTTGAAGTATAAAAATTACAAACTTAACTATGTGGAAATTCCCTATATGTGACCACCAGTTCCTGTAAACTCCAGTAAATGAGACTAAGACGTGCTTTAGAAGGGTTTTTCTCTGATTTTTTTGGGGTGGTTTGGACAAAGAACAGCAGAGATACTGCATTCAGAAAACCTTTCTGCACAACTTCTGGATTTCTGGGAGGATGATCTTGTTAGAGGGTGATTCAGTAAGTTGGCGTGGCTGTAGCTAGGATGGACAGAGGGTAAGAAACTATTTTCTGCAGCGTGATGCTTGGTTTGCCTGTCAAACTTTTTTGAGAGTGATTTAATCATGACAGCTCCTTCATTTCTAGTCCTTTTAATGTTGGCTTTCAGTTTTGTAGTGCAATCCTATGAATCATTTACTTAGAAGTGATCATTGAAGGCTGAAAGAACGTGTAGAAAATTCTGATGAAACTTTGGTGGTGTGTATTGACACATGTGAGCCCTCCGTCCTGGAGGTCTCGAGGTGAGCAGTGATGTCCAATGTGTAAAGTAAGAGATGTTACAGCCAGCGCTGGGAAAGTAGGTACGTCAGAAGGTACTCGGGGTGAGTCATACATGTTTGAGTCAGTGCTTGAAGTGATTGAACAAGAGTGTCCCTGCTTAGCTATTTTTAATATTTGCTTACTCACATTTACTGTACTAAACTCTTTACAGGAAAGGTGGTTAAAACCTGTACTAAGGTCATAAAGTAATTCTTCATGGCAACAGCTTATTTTATTGATCTGGGGTGATGTCTTCAGTCCTGCCTTTTCTGAGATGTTTAGCTCTTAGCCGAATTCTTCTGCTCCCAGAAGGACTGCAGTCTAGTATTCACAAGTATTGCATCTGGACCTACATGGATAAATTGACGTCGAGTCCGGACCTTAGGACCAGATCAGCAGAGGCACAGCACAAGGGGCGAGGAGGCCTGGTGATGTGTAGCTTGGTAGCCTGGAGGTGCTTTTCTTCCTCACCGGGTGGAAGTCTGTTTCATAAGGGACATGATTTAATATATTAAAAAAATATTCCTGTGTTTTAGCCACAAGGGAATACACAAGTTGCAGCTCTTCTGTTGTAAAAAAACCTGTTTGCAGTTTACGTAATCCTTAGGGTTCTGCCCTTCCCAGTACAACACCATGTTCAGCTTGTGGAGCTCTGATGACCACTAAGGTGCAGTCCTGACACCCTTTTTTACAAATATGGGTATTCTCCTCTTTACAGGTGTTGACAGCTGTATTTGCAGGAGGAAGAAGTTTAGGAGGTTGCTTGGGGTGCGCATGTGTGTCACGGAGTTCAGCGGTGGCTTCCTGTTTACTGCTGCTGAGTGAGGCTTTGGGCTCCGGCCAGAGAAGGTGCAAGAGTGTAGCTTGTGGATTCGCTGTTACACAGGTCTGCCCCTGCCTCTCCCCCACCCTCGCCATCATTTGGTGAGGTGTGGCAGAAGGCAGAAATGACTGTAGCTGTGGGTTGGGGTGTTTGCTGTGGAGCAGCGGTGAAATCAATATGCTGGCTGGAAGTCTTTCTTTTCTTGCTGCTGAAAAAATTTCCTGGTGCACAGCCAAGTTCCTTGAGCTTCGTGTTGGCACTGGAGCTGGGGAGGGAGGTTGGGGTGACAGTTCTTCAGACCAGAGGCGCTTTGGTTGAGTGTGGATAAACTGGGCCTGTTCAAGCAAAAGTAATTTTTGTTATCAGCCTCTTGGGAAGAAAAGCTGACCTGTGAGTGGTACAGGTAGTATCTTGGGACCCCTCAGTGAGGGGGAGCAAAGCGAGACTGGATGATTTGTTGGTGTTGAGTCACAGCAGCAGCATAATGGTCCTGCTTCCGAAGCTGCTGTTGTGAGAGAGGTGTCAAAAGGGAGAGCTGCAGCTAAGCAACGTCTGCTGCTGTGTGCTTCTAGAGAACTGAAAGAAAATTATACCTGGACCAAAAAGTGAATTGACTGTAAACTTTTATGAAACTGCCTTGGCCAAAACTGGAAATTGAGAAACAGTGAGCTACTGCAAATTTTCATGATATAAGGACACTACTGGGAATGTAGATGGACTCCTGAAAATGTAGTGTATTCCCCTCATCATTTTTGACTTTGAACAGACCTTGTAATTGTGCTTTAAAGAGTGCCACTCAGAATTCTGAAATACAGAGTGTGTGTTACTCAGACTTTTTTTTTTTCAGCTTTCATACATTGTACAAGACTCATAGGAAAATGATTTTATTGTTGAAGGGAAGACCACCAAGTTACCAGGCAGCAACTGCAGAAATGGGACAAGCAAATTTCTAAGAGAAGTCAGTGAACTGTAAATAAACATGAGTTGATTCAGCCCTACCAGAATTTTCTAGAAGAGTTAAGTAGGATTGGTAAAGCAAAAGGGATGTAAGACTTTCTAGGTAGAAAAGTGCTTAGGCTGCCAGCTTGAAATTGTTGTATGGGGTGAGATCCTGTGCATTGCCACACCTCTGTGTCAAATACTAAGCGTAGCAGAGTCTTGTCGGGGTATGGCTGAGTGTAAAGGCCAACTTCGGTCATTCTGGGGCCCAAGCCATCAGGGACAGGATAATTATGCAATCTGCAGGACAGACTCTCAAATCTGTAACCCAGACAGGATTCCCTTAGAAAAGAAAAGCAAAATCCCACTGCTTGCCATTGTACTCTAAAGCCCCTGATGTGTCTTACCACCTTTGAACCACAACTGAGTTAAACATGTAGAATTTACTCCCGTTTAGCTGGTTAGTTAAAAATAGCATATGTATTTGTCCAAGAGATTGAATGAATTGAGTGTAAATATTTAGTTTGCTTGACAGGATGATAACTGGGATATAGCTCACAGTTGACAAAAGACTCTCACCAGCAATTCCCTTAATTGTAACAGGTACATCATGCCAAGCCAAAGCATTCACAGTTAAACTGGATAGTGGAAATTCGGTGGAGAACTTGCTGAAAATAATTGTTAGAACTTGGGCTGGTTGAAAAATCCATCATTACTGATACGGTGTCTTTGGTCAGATTATCAGTTCGTGTGTGTGGACTGGCTTACACCTGTGTTGATAGATGGTGGTGGAGTGGACTCGATTTATGGGTTCCTTCTCAGCCCCGTGTTCCTGCAGAAAAGCTGCTTGTGACAAAGTCTGCCTGTGCTTAAACACTAAATTGTCAGTTATTTTAGCTGTCTCAGGAGATAGAAGTGATAGTAGAAGAATAGCAGAGTGCTTCTGTATTTCAAGCAGAAAACAACTGTTAGGTAAGACTTCAACTGCAGCAGCTGGCAGCCTGGCCTTCACACTGTCACAGCTGTCCCATATTCTGAACTCTTGTAGGAGAATCAGTACGAAGCCGTGGAGGATGCGTGCTGCCTTTGTATCCAGAGGACATCTGAGGTGTTTGTCTTGAAAGGAGCAGTTGATGACTCTGTGTGTGCATAAGTGAGAAAGCAGCAAGCACCATCTGTAAGGTTGGACACAGGAGGCCAAAACAGTGGAGGAGGAGCATCTGACCCTGCTACTGGAGAGCCACAGCAGCTTTTCGGTCACCAAAGAGAGGCACAAGGATCCTTGTTGTTTGGCAGAGCTCGAGTTGTCTACTCAGAACTATCTAAATAGCTTAATTTGGCTTTCACTGATTGACTTCCTTTGTTTCAAGCAGCTTCTGCCAATTTACTTGCATTTGATGATTTTTAGGAAAAAAAGAGCCTGCAGCTATGAAAAATGATGTTTTTTTCCAGTCTTTGTCTCAGTTGTGGTCATAGAAAAAGGATTTGGGGTGAGAGCTGCACCGTGTCATTTCTTTATCGACTTTACAGGTGATGTTTAGGGCTTACCTCCTGTTTTTAAAGTAAGGTAGGCAATATAAGGATTCATTAAAGCCTGGGAATACAGAAGTAATGACAAGCAAACTACAGTGTATCCAGGGGGAGGGTCTGCTCATCCAGCTTTTGAATCTCCAGTTTAAAGAGACGAATTTAGATGCAGATGTCCGAGATCCCCTCTCAGTCAGAGGAAAGACTGGGAAACCTCATCCAGCCTACTCCAAATTTCTGTTTCAGGATAAGATAAAAATGCATCTTGGACTTAATTGTCTAGGTTGACAATGAGAGGAGCATACAGTGTTTTACATTGTTGACAGAGGAAACAGGGGCAATGTGCAAGTATTGCCAGGGTCCCCTCTCAGCTCTGGTTGGGAAACCTGTTTGGAGTGTAGCTTCTTTCTTAACGAACCATTTGCCTGAGCCCAAGGTGAGTGAAGGTCAGTGTAAACTCCTTTTTCATCTGTACTCGAACTGCTCACGTGGGGGAGAAGAGGTGTAACGGACATTTTCTGAAGAGAAAAGATGAGAGCCTACCCCATTGCTTTTCAGGCAGAGACTAAAAATAAACCAGTTTCAAGTTTTATCACTACGATCCCTTTTCTCTAAAGGTCGGTTTATGCTACTCTCAGTACTGTTCTGTTTTCCACATGTTTGCAGCCACCCCAGCAGGTCTTTGTGTGAAACCAAGCATGAGAAAATCCGTGGTGGGTAAGGCTGCAGCGTGTAGCACTGCAGTCCTTGCAGGGACCTTGTCGATGAGCTGACCTGCTGCCTGCCCTTGGTGAAATGGTGAGAAGAGCAGAAAATAAGCCGAAAACAAATCCATAAAACGGATTGAATGGACTTAGAAGACTTCAGTGTTGTGTCTCACTTTGCTTCAGATCAGCCAATTAGTTGCAATTCCTTCCTCTGACTAATAGGGATAAATGTGTTTACAGCTAACCATAATGTAAGTGTACTCTGGTGATCAGTCAATAATAAAAAGTAATTGCTATGTGTGTTTATCCCAACAGGTGGACAATAAAGAACTGTTTCCCCACTCATATTAAAAATTATGTCTCAGTGGCAGTAAATCTTTCTTATCTCTAGTCATACACACACTTTGAAAAATACTCACAGGTATGAGCATGCCAGTGGATATATACTGCACTGTTGAGAAGCTGCTTAAATCAAAAGCTAAAAAAATACGAATAGCTTCAAATAGCAGTGTCAGAACTTGACTTTGGTTTTCTTTTCTGAGCACTGATCTTCCTTCTGGTCTTTGTCATGCTGGTAGGAAATGCCCTTTAAATTGAAATGCCATTTAATGGAGCGGTGCAGTGTAAGAAAACAGCTCTCTGGCTGCTGGCATCTCCTGAACGTCTGTTCCTGGTGCAACCCCTTAACTTTGCCTCAGTATGATTTCTCTTGAGCCAAGGAAAAACCCACCCAAGGGTGGGTAGCTGAGCCAAATAGACCTTGCTGGTTTGTTTCAGCGTGCACAGGTAACAAAAGACAGCATCTGGAAGGTGACCTTAGGGCTGGTTAGCTGCAGTGATAAGCTATCTGCAGAGACCATTCCTATTCTGAAGCCCATCTGCTGATGCGTACACTGACCTTTACACCCAGCCTTCGCTTTTCAGAAGAGGTCTAAAACCAAATGCAACATTCAAGCCGTTTCTTGGTCCTTGCAGTTTGCTGAGCAGATCCTCTGTGAGCATTCAGGTCTCTTGCCCCAGCATTTGGGCCCCATCCCCAGGCATTGTGTGGAGGCAGAGGTGGGAATTTTGGAGGCCTCTTCCTTGGGTTGTCTGGTTTTTAACATGAAGCACTAAGCTAGTCACTCCCTTACAGCTTTTTTTTAAACTTAGAACATTTTTTCTATACACAGTGAACCAGTATAGTCCGATAAATTTACATGGGAACTTTTTGGGTTGAAAAAGTCCATATTGTTCACTTTCCATTGAGCCTGTCTCTTGTGCACTTATATGGTTAAATACAGATTTTTTTTTCCTTATTCTTTATTGTAGGGTTAATTAACCTGGATGCTTTCAGTTTTTAAATAACTCCTTCTTGCTATATCTACCATCATTAGAACATTTACCCTCAATCTGTTGACTGTTTTAGCACTAGTGAGCACAGTAGCACACCTCTTATTTCCAGATGTGGTGACTGCCGTTTGCTGTAGCGAGAAGAATGAAGCCCAGTGTCTGAGAAAGCAAAAGCTGCTTCAAAATACAGTAGTTAATAGGTATAGTAAGACGAGGTTAAAATCTTACCTTGACTAGCTCTTCTTTATTTCACAGCATCTAGGTTTTAGTTGGAGGTCAGTTTGATTTTTAGAGCTCTGGGTGGTATTGGCGTAACTACTGTAGAGCTCATTTCTTTCTGTAAATTGGTCTCAGATGGCTGTGGCTTTCCATGGCAACACTTGCTAACTCTCTTCCAAAAGAACATCTGTGTATAAATTATCTCAAAAGCATTAAAAACCGATCCGTTGGTACGAGGGAGCGGTGAGGTATTGGTCAGGATGCTGCACTGTGTGCGACACTGGGGTGGCCGGTGGGATGCGCAGGGAAAGCTGGAATCGCTCTGCTTACAGTCACCGGAGGAGAGCTACAGCTTGCCTTCTGATGTAGGTGGTGGTTTGCACGACGCAGCAGAAATCACAGCGCAATTATATCTGGCAGATATAATGCTGCTTTTCAGACTAGTGCTTCTACTTTTCTAGACCTGCGAGTTTTTTTTTTTTTTTTTTTTTTTTTTTTTTTTTTTTTGACAGTAGTAGAGCTTCATGCTGTGAGAAAGAGCAGCTGGAGTCCCCTCGAGTTGTTCTTGGTGGAGGAACGCCGAGTGAGTTCTGGCTCTTAGTGGTATTGCCATGTTCTGCCCTTATGCAGATACTAGGAGAAAGAAAACATGAAGCTAAGCTCTGTTTCTTCCTCTTGCTGAGTTCCTCTCTGCCAGGTGGCAGGTTTCCCAGGGTTTAGGATCTGACTGAAGGACAGAGGTGTTACCTAAAAGATCTTCCTTGTTGATGATGTGTGTTTTAATTTCTTGGTTTCGGTAGTTGTGGCTGCAGCACGGCTGCGTGCTGATCCGTGCAGTTAGGTTGAGCTAACTGCAGGAAAGGTGAGCTGCTGCTCCAGGAGTTTGGTGAGATCAGATGAGGAGGAGGAAGACGGTGGTGACGTTTGGTGGCTGTACCTCAGAATTTTTTGCTGATTTCTATTAACCTGAAGCACTGTTGGTGAGACCAGATCTGTGCTCAGATCTGAAATCCCATGGAAATTTTTCTTGCTGCTCCATTCCCGTTTGGTTTTACTGGTATGGGATGGCCTTTACAGATGTTTTTGCACTGTGATTTACAGGACCACACAGCTACAATTAGCACCACCTCCGCTAATGGAGCACCTGCTGCTTTACACTGATTTTTGCACTTCAAATCTCAGTGTTTTGCTTTGTTGCATCGGAAATATATATATATATAGAGAGATATATATATAGTGTCTAACAGAAGGGGCTTTAGTTGAGATGCTGTCTTTAACCCTGAGACTGTTTTTGTAGCATCTGGCCATGCCTTCTCCAACTAGAATTACATGCCGTGTTCCAGCTGGGGCTACCAGCATTACACCAGGGTGAGTTTAACTTAATAAAAGAGGAACAAAGAACACAGAGAGGGTTAAGAGACTTGGAAGATCAAATTGCTCTTGCTGTTGGTAGCAACTCCCAAGTTTGCTATGAAATTGTATGGTTTTGCAACTATATTATAGAAAGAATGTTTGTTGGTTAGGGGATGTCTTTGTTGGTGGTTTGCTCTGAACAGAAAGGCAAAAATAACTGGTAAAGTTTTGTTTGCTTTACTTTATGATTTGTTTTAAATGGTGGGCCCTTAAGAGTGAAGTTTAACAATATTTTTTCACCACATTAAAAAAAAAAAAAGAAAAAGGCAAACCATCAAAAAACACTTACCAAAGTGCAAAGCCACCACAGGAAGCACGCGACTACCAGAAATCTTTGTGAACAAAGCAATCTGGGGGATTTAAGTGTCATGCCGTATGCAGAGTAGATGTTGACCACATCGATAGAACTCTTTAAGGCCTTTATAAGTGATGTAAGTGCTTATGGCAGCGAGTTAGCGACACTTCTTTTTAAACCAGGTGGAATGCAAAGAGGTGCCGGTATTTCAGCTCATTCTTCCGAGGGCTGCTGTGGTCAGCTTAAGATTGTTCTTCACCATCAGTAATTCCTGATCTTTGGGAGGTGCTGGGGTGCCAGTGCTGCTTCTGGGCTGCTCAGCCCCATTGCAGGATGATGTTGGGCAAGTTGCTCCTCTAGGGTAAAGAAGCTTTGCTGTAGCAAAATCTCCTCTCTCACCTATTCCTGCTCTTGAGGCCAGGTGACCTCCATACACATGGTGGCTGTCGGTGGGGAATGGTGTAAGGGATGAGGAGGGAGCAGGGGGGCTTGCTTGCAATCCCTCTTTGCTGCCACTATCGTAACGTCCAGCCTGTGCAGTTAGTGCTGCCCAGCTTCAGGGAGGAGGAAATGGGGTTAACTGGGAGGAGAGTCTCCATTTTGCGATACGATTTGAAAATGAAAAAGGTTGAGAACATCTGTAGCTGCTCTCAAGGAAGTGGCTACAGGCTGAACAGGAGGGAAATGACCGTGTGTGGTTACTGTGCTGGGAGCTTTGCTAGAGTGGTCTGTGAACAGCCAGCGAGTCTCGGAGGAGGGGAGCTGTGCAGTAGCTCCGTGATCGCCACCAAGTCCCAGCCCCTTTGCATGTTTTACATACTCTTTGAACTAGAAGGCTGTGGTGTGTGTAAAGTCCACCTACTCAGGCTGTTGGTATTTGGAGGAACTATTGCTTCTAATTCTACCTCTCGTGCTAGAGGCTGCCAAGTGGGACGTGGAAGACCCGGGCTAGTTACCAATGATGGTGCTGATTTCCTGGGTAAGTGGGCAAGTCATTTAATTTCTCCTTCTCCTCTGCTCATTTGCAGAAGAGACATGCTGATAATGTTTCTTGTGCTGTCTCATTGGTCTTGACTTTGCTAGACAGCAGCTGTTTGTTTTGGTTTGTTTCTTACTAAAGATCTAAGACGTGATCAGAAATCCGGGTGCTCTCATCGTAAATCTAAGCTTGCTTTTCCTTAAAAGCAAGTAAAACGTAGGATTCCCTTGTTGAGGAGCACCAGTGAGGAGCTCGTGGTGGTGGTCATTGTACCTGAAGGGGTGTATCACCTCGGTGTTATGCTGAGGGCGATGTAGTGGTTTTGCAACACGGGAGTGCAAACAGTCCCCTCCCAGGTAGACCCCTGGTCTAAGTAATTGCCAGCAGAACAGTGCTGAGCGTGGAACGGTGTGGTGCCAGCATGGCACGTGTAGGACCCGGGGTCGTTTTTCTCATGCACAGGCTACTGAGCAAATGAAATCAGTTTGGTGAATAAGGTGTAGATGGGATGGACTGTGGCTTATAAAAGTTGTGAGAAGAACTTGGAGGAGAGCCTGTAGATGCATAGCGAGTCCTCCAGTCATCGGGCTTCTTCAAACGTTTCAGCTTGGTGACATCTCTGAGACTTTAAGACTCAGGAGAGCTGGACAAAGTGACTTCTCTTGCTCCAGTCTGGTTAAAGAGGGGAGTTGTTCTGCAGTTACAGACCTTCACCTGGAAGATGTAGATGATGAAAGTGCTTTATCTCCCTCCTGGTCGCTTTTCCCGCTTAGGAAAACTGCTGGTTGTTCCTAAATATTCAGGGAGCAAAGGGACCTTGAATTACGAGGTGGATTTGTGGAGGAGGAAGGTAGGTGTTGAAGCTTTGTAGAAGTCCCGTCACATTGTTGAGACAGTGAATCCCTCTTGTGCTCCTAAACCCCAGCACCATCCTGGCCAGATGGCTGCTCTTGCCACGTACACGCACAGCACGGTGAGTTGTGTGATGGCATTAGCCTGCTGTGGCAGAAAATATCATGTGTGTTGTAGTGATTTGTCTTCCATTCTACATTCGTTTCCACTCCTGCTTTTCTGACGGATCTGTGCAACAATTACAGAATGTTTTCCTCTCTTGGAAAAGGTAAAGCCATTCCCTGGGCTTCAGCACCTCCTTGTACACCAAAGTGCTGTGCTGAGTTTTGGCTTGGGTGTACAGTCAAAGACTCTTGAGTTGAAAGAGTTACCGTGCAGTGGTGGAGCTGATGTACGTGACCCTGTGTTCCCTCTCTGTCTGCCCCAGTTGTGAGACACGTTGTGTTAGCTGTCACTGAAGTTTTAGTTTTTAGCTGAGGCACGAAGAGCACATGTGTAGGCTTGACACGTCCAGTTCTAGTGACCTGAGAAGGATCGCTTGCCAGGTGAGCCCAGAAGGAACAAGCTTTGCACACCCTTAACACTTTCTCTTCCAAGAAAACATAGATTTGGAGGTCTTTGCCACACTGACTGATTTTTCTGAAAGTTTTTCCACACATCCGAACTGAAGGAAACCCCTTAAATCAGCGCAGTGCCATCAGGAAGAGGCCGCTTTTCCTGAAGATCTGCTTCATTGCTGGGAAGATGACGTGGCTTTTTGCCAGCAGACTTCCATCACATCTGAAAGGTGCAAACTGCTGGCTGCGTGCTAGCACAGGCACAGAGAGGGGTGAGCGGTGTGTAGGAGAAAATAAAGGAAGGAAAAGGATCATTAATTCTGTGTCCCAGGCAGAAATAAAAACAGATAGTTCGTGTAAGTCTCTTTAAGCCTGGAATCCCCCTTCAGTCCTGTTAGCATCAATCTTAGTAATAAAGTTCTTTTTAGATATTTGGTTTGTGGGGGAAAAAAAAAGGTGGACTAACTTTCCTTAAGTTTGTGTGTAATAGGTTTTGGAGTATTGGCTACATGGTAATTATATAAAAATCCTGTTGTTTGGTAGGTTTCCATGATGGCTTGAAGCTTGATACAAGAATGTATTTGCCTCCAAGGAAATTTATACAACTTTAGCTGAAAAGGGGTTAGTGTTAACTATATAATGATATAGTGTAATAGCTTGTAAGCTTCTCAAGAATTGTGTCATTTAAAGATGTTATTATACCAGAAACAGTGAATGAGATTAAGTACACATTTACAGTTTGGAAGCAAGCTGTAAAAATTGTTGATTACAATTCCTCTCATAGAAGCCCAATCCGTATCCAAAGGAACATCAGGCTGGAAAGATCGAGTAATACAGAGGAAAATGTGACTCCGTGTTTGTGTGCGTGCTCACGCAACTGCAACAGCCGTTGCAGATGGGACAATAGAGGTGGTAAATTAACGTGCAGCTTTCTGAGCAAGCCGAAAAACTTCTTCCCACGTAGGTGACATGTCATGAAATTCAGAGAAGTAGCTGAAATTGCATTGGAAAAGCACAGGAAACGAGCACGGTTTACAGTCTTCTCATAGTGCGACAGTGAATCGAGTGGGTTTGTGTTGGGTCTGGTCTGAAGCAGTCAGTAAGTGAACGCGACAGGAGTCTGCTTCCTCTGCTTTTTGGAGTTAGATTGCTAAAAATGGAAATATCTAACATCTGTTAATATAAGCGTGCGAATAATGAAGGCTGACATACCCAATCGTACGCACCTTGTTTTTCAGTTCTTCAGAACTTTACTGCACGTTACCTATTTTTGCTGAAAATTTCCATTTTATGCGCTTTCAGCCTGATTTTTTTTTTTTTAAAACAAAGTTTTACAACATAGATCAGTCATATCACAGAATGAATACTATAGAAAAACCCAAGGGGAATTAGTAAGTCTGGTTTGGGGCCAGAGGTAAACAGCATGTGGTGAGATCACTCTTGAGTAACAGCATAAAAGAAAATAAATACTGAATTGCACGTTCAGTGAAAGAGTTCTGTGGAAAAAAATAGCATGTCATCAAATACATTAAGGGTGAAATATTGCATGTGCATAGAAATGACCCATATATCGTTAAAAAGGCAACCTCGTTCTGCCCCGTAGGAGCTGGCTTCTTGAATTCCCAGAAATAAGACTTTAAAAGCTTTTTTTTTTTTTTTTCCTTCAGAATGACTGGAAAAAAATGTCCCCAGAAAAAAAGCACTGATCATATTTATTATAGTTAAATTATTTGTTCTTAGCAAATGGGAGTGTTGAGAGCCGAGTTAGCACAGTGAGCAGATCCCCAGGTCAGAAGACGACACGGGCTCTGCAGGCAGCAGGGAGGAAAGCCCTCAACCTCTTGCTCTCCTCAGACTTGGGCAGGAGTTTGAGACTTGAAGGAGCTCTCTATACAGTCATGTTCTACTTCAGTGAAATTATTTTTCCCTTTTTCTTTCCAGAGAGCTTTAGTCAATCGAGGCTGGTTCCACGTTTGTCTGCTGCAGTGGTGGCTGTGCCTTCCCAGGGCTGCTGTAGGAGGTCAGCGATGCGATGGCCCCTCCAGAGATGTAGGCTTTTAATGTGCTGCTTCATCACTGTCTGCTATCGTATCATTGCTGTCATTTTCTCTTGTTAAAATCGATGAAGTTGAGTGCCTGGTTTTATTTTACATGAGTCTCTAATAGGTTATGCTGGATTAGATGCATGGCCTGTGCTGTACGGGCTGTGACAAGTTTCTTTACTAGCGTGTTGAAAAAATAATAATAATAGAGAACTTTTGGGCTGACATAAACTATGAATATGACAAAAATGTCCTGCTCCACATGCGTAAGGAAAGCCTGTCTAATACTTTTTTAGCATAAGCAATCACAAACATCCCCTGGCTCTGCCCCTGTCATGAAACCAGAAACTAAATTGTCTGAGAGGGGGGAAAAAAAGAGGAAGAGCTTGCAAATGGTGCTTCAAACCAAGTTCTGGTTTGGTCAGATTTGCTCTGGGATTTTCCTCTCCTCACATTTTAGGGACTTTTGCCCCCAAAACAAGCTTTCCATCTTTGCATTTTGCTTCCATGATCTTTGTCTGTGGTGGAAATGTGGATAGCACGGGGATGGTGGTGCAGCAGGGCTGGTGTGGGGGGGTCAGCAGTGCCGGCCGGCGTCTTGTTTTCATGTCAGAACCCTCCAAAGCAAGCAGCAAGCAAAACTTGCATTTTAAATCTGAGAGCAGGTCTCGGTGCACAGGTTTGCCTCAGGTGAAGCGTCGATGTGGACTTGGGGAGTTTCTTAAAGCCTGTGAGGGTTTCATGTCTTCCTTTTGCCCATTAAAATGTGTTGTGAATGGAAACCAAAGGGTGCTGGGTCCAGCCGGGACAGGCAGCAGCGTTCTGGCAGCGGAGGGCGTTTCTTCTGGCAGCACGGCTGCTCTGCTTGGATCTCCTCTGTGTCGCGGGGGATTGTGGCAGCTCTGCCGGGAGAAATTTAAGTGTGGCCCACTGGGAGCGAGAAAACTGAGTCAGGGTAAAAAAAACCACAAACCCCCTTGTCTCCATGAGGAGCCTAAGCTGTGTGGCATCTGCAGCCTTGTTTGAGCTCAGGCGAGATGTTTTCTTAAAAATGCCCAGTGGAGTTTGGAGACAGCATCTGTTGGTGTCTGACATCTTGGAGTATCTCCCAGCTGACAGCTTTATCCTCTCTTTCCTTACTCAAGGGAAGCTCTTTTTGTGTTTTGGGGGTATTTTTGTTGATGTGGGTGGGGGGACTCTTGGCAGGGCCAGGTGCAGACGTCCCAGCTTCACAGGAGGCTTCGGAGCCAGGCTGGCTTTCCTGGGCTTCTCCTTCCACAACTGTGGATTAACTTCTTCTTTCTGGTTCAAGGAAGGTTTGCAAATAATTTTTGAAGTATTTAATTTATGCCTCCACCTTTTCTGTCCTTGATTTTTGAGTCATACAAAAGTTTAAAGGGGTTATTTAACCGTGTTGTACATGTGAGTTTTTTCCGTAGAAATGCGGTGACAATTGGGCTTGAAAATTCTTTTTTTACTGAAGAGATCTTGGCTGTGTCAAGTCATAGACAGGAACTTGAGTTTTTACCAAATATTATTCTTTTCCAGATATTTCATTAAGTCTTAATAGTTTAGTAGCCACACCAAAACCAAACTGATTTTGAACAACCCACCTTTAGAATTCTCTCTCCCTATTTTTGAACTTTTCAGCTTTCTGATACCAGAATTTTGTGAGGGCTTCATCTGTGCATGAGAAAAAAATACTTTCTCTGGGCCCAGATCTGTTTGTTGACCCTCGTCTAAAGAAATTCGGTGTGAGTTTTGGCAACTGTGGGTGCCTGGTTTTGATTTTGTGCACCCAAAATCCCTAATTTCGTGACTGTAACGGGAGCACAAAGGATGAATCGTTGTCCCCCTCTGCTGGTGGTGCACCGGGCTGGGGATTTGCTCACCCTGCCAACTAGCTGAGTTACTCTGCGGCTGAAATATAGACTTGTAAGAAGGTGGCAGGTATGTGTGTATACACTAGTCAGGATTTTAAATGACCAGAAAAGCCCTTTGCTCTGGGGAGCGTACAAAAGGCCTGTAGTGCAGGTGGAGTTAACAAGGAGTATCTCGAGAAGAGCTGTCCTACCTTTCCCTATCTGTTTTGCAGCATGCAACACAAAAGGCTCTTTCACCATGAGAAACAGAAATCAGGTGAAGAGAATATGTGCTTTGAAAAAAACAAATGCTGTCCTGTCAGTCAGACTCCCAGCAGAGCCTGAGCGCATCCCCGTCGTGCTCCCTCGTGTGCCCGGAGTAGTGCTGCTCGGAGAGGACGGGTTAAGTGCTGAGAAGTGCTGTGAGAATGAGCAGGGGAAAGTGGAGCTTCTCGTGCAGGAAGGGACCGGTGGAGCGTGGTGCAAGCCAAGCAAAATGCAGTCTGAGAAAGGATACAGCCGGTATCTGTAAGTTGATCAGGGAAACCTTCACGAGGGAGGGAGATAATCTGCAGACGATACACGAAACACGGTGGTCCGCTGAGGCTCTGAAACCTTTTAAGTGGGGAAGGTGAAAAATCCCCATCAGGTTTCTGAGCTGAAGCATGAGGGGTGTGTGATGTGATGCCTGAGATTGCCAGAGACGGAGCGTAACGGGCGTGGGGAGCTCGGGGTCATGCACACGGGACCGGGGTGAGCCTGGCACGGGGCACAGTCGCGGGTCTGGAGGAGCAACAGGCTGCCCTGACCTGTGTGTGCAGTGGTGTCACTGTCAGGCCTGGTGAGAGGTGCCGCTGCTGGGACAGAGCAGGAATTGGTCTTGTTCAGAGGAGACTTTGTGGGAGATTAAGATATATTTATAAAAAGGTGAATTCCTGACACTGAGTATGGGAATTATCTGTGAAACTCATTAGTATATAGTAAGTTAGAGATTGGATGTTGGTTTGTTTGGTTCATCCCCAGAAGCACATTGTAAATGAAGCAGCACTTAAGGTTCTTCCCTATTCTGTTTTCAGGGAATTTCTTCCCTATTCAGAATTGCTGCCACGATTAGAAACAACAGTACGAGCTATTAAGCAAAACCAAAGAATGCTGTGCTGAAAAGCAACAATTTTGATTTATGAATCTGCAAGGAGGCAATGGTTTTATATTTCCCTTCACATTTTAAAACGTCTGGACAATCTTTTTAATATTATGCCCACACAGACATTAAAATATATTGAGGTTCAGTTATAAGATGTGTCATTTAAAAGGGAGTGTTTTCAATTAGATTAAAGCTAATATCTTTAACATTTTGCATTTAAATTTTCTGGTGCTGTGCAGAAATAATTACTGGCTTGTCTGCGTGTTCCGGTAATTCATGCTCTCAATTATTTCTTCCCCATATTATTGCTGAGGGAATGTGTCTGGAAACTGAAAATTCGTATTAAAGTGGCACGGATGGAAGGAACATGCCATTTCATTGTAAATGCATGCGGTGCTGTTAAATGTTATTCTGTCTATGATAGTATCACGTTCGCTGGGTGCTTTCCAAGTGCCAGGGAAGCTTGTGCAGCAGTGTCAGACTTTCTCCAGACTAAACCTAAGGCTTATAAAACAATATTCGTTGGTCTGCTGCATCAGATTAAGGCCCGATGCTGCTGCAGCAAAAACAATACATGCTTAGTTCAAGTGTAATTTGGCAGAGACAGGGGAGAAGAGAAAAAGGGAGGGATGGAGAATACAAATGGAGGAATCTTTCAGCCTCAGATAGGTGATGTTTACCATTTAGTTTAGAAATATTTTGTCACATTTAGTTTACTCTTGCCCTTAGTGACTACCCCAGGAGACTCCAGTGGGATGGTTTCCCCTTGAGATCGTGGAGCTGTGGCTGGCAGGCAGTGGTGTGGGACCACTGCCAGAGCACGGGAGTCCCTCTGGAGATGCAGAACAGAGCCCTACATCTTTCTTTTCTTCAAGAAGTCCAGACTCCTTCTCCATCTACTTATTCCCATGCTGACGGGAGAGGAGCAGCCTGTCCACCCTTGGAAAGGAACATGCAGGCATGGCTTCCAAGCACGCCAGCTCTTTGGCTGATGCTCTGTGCTCTACCATCAGGGCTGGACTAGCTTGCCAAGTTAGATGCCAAGACTTCTTGTCAACACCCATTCTTCCCCTCTCTACTTCTTAAATATTCCTGTTGCGTCTTGTTGATTTTACAGCCCTGGCATCAGACAATACTTTAAATAGAGGCACTGTCACACCTACCATTAAAAAAGGATGGTATTGATACCTGCCAGGAATGCTTCAGGTGATAAGGGATAACTTCTAACTGTGGGTGGGAGTAGTTTTGCAAACCAGCCCCAGAATGCTGAGGTGGTTTGTGGTGTTAGGTAAGACTTAAAAATAAAAAAGTAGTAGGCTCTTGGAAGGTGCTCCTGCTGCTTGAAGGCACTGAAGTCATGGGCTGTGCTCTTTGTGAACAAGCTTCTGCTGAGAGAAATAACAGCCCTTGAGTGATATACTCCCTTGGGTAGTTTCCTTATTCTCTGCTGCCTATGCAAGGCTCTGTACTTTTCATAAAGCAAAGGAGAATAAAACAAAGTAAAAAAAACACCCTGGTAATCTGGAAGCAGAGGAAGCAACAGAGACTAGGGAAGAATTGGCATTAGCAATATGTAGTTAAAAATCTAAAGAATGAATGAAGTGACTTCAAAAGCCATGAAGGAGATAAAGAACACTCCATAGGTGTCACAGCTTGACAATGAGTATGACACCAAAAAGATGATTGATGTTCTGAAAATATGAAAAAAAAAACCTCAAGGAATAACCAAGGCTTTTCCCCTCTTCATCTCAGTTGGTGCACCCAAAAGAAATAGGTAGACTTACAGAGACTGCTGAATGCACGCTTTGAGGCTAGATCTAGATCTCAGTTATATTAATGGAACATTTCCCTTGGATTGCAAGTGGCATTTTATCAGTCTGACTATATATTTTGTGCTCAAACTGTACAAAGACATTCCTGACAATTTTAATTTATTTTTTTTTTTTTCAGCCAGAGTCAAGTTGCTCTTGGAAAGCATCAAGATAATCCGTTTCAGTTGCATAGAGGATCAGTCAGTCACATAAATGCAGGTGTGTTGGCATTTGAGGTTTGGTTTTGTTTGTTTTTCGGTGTGAGGATTAATTTCATAAACTACAGAATTGGTGGTTTGGGCTGTTATTAATTGAGCTAAAGCTTAGTAAAACACAGAACACAAGCCCCATAATAGCCAGAGTGTGTGTTCATCTATTTCCTTTCTGCTCTTTCTATTTAAACACTGGGTAAAAATGCAACATGGCATTTTTGTTTGAGTCGGAGCTGTCTCGTATGCATTCTTGGCAGTCTAAAAGCTATTGCATTAAACCTACTTAGTGCTACCCTTTCCTTCTGGAGAGAGAGAGAGAAGTAACAATAAAAAAAATAACTCTCCAATAAAGCTCATTTTACCATGACGCATTAAGTATCAGGAGTTTAAAAAACAAAGGGTGAGAGCAGGGAAAACGATCAGAAATATTTAGCTATTAAGGAGATTATAAAAAAAAAGCTCTTTTTTTTTCTAAAAAAAAAAAAAGGAAATTGTACTGTTTATATTACCCAGCTTCAAGTATTATTTTTCAGCCAGTTAGGTACCTAAGGATGTGAAAGTTATTCCTGCTTTAAAGTAAGAAGAGAAACCTTCTAGAGTAGCTGGGGAACCACCAGAACAGAAGGGAATTATTTGGAACAGTTACCAGAAACAGAATAATGACTGACATTTCTTTTATCGCTTTTCCCTTCATTTATGAAAAGTACTGATTTTGAATAATGAGATTCCCCATGTGAAGGCTTGGAGAAACGCTGTGCCTAGCCCATCATAGTATGCAGTAGGCTGATTAAGCAATGGATTTGTGTTCTGACAAATATTCAAACTCTACTTCACAGTTTCTTTAACTGTTTTTTTCTCCGCTTTCAGTATCTAAACGTAAAAGAAGATTGCAAAGCCATGGCTTTCTGTGCAAAAATGAGGAGCACAAAGAAGAGCGAAGTGAACCTGGAAGCTCAACATCAGGGTTTAGAAATACTTTTCTACCTGCAAGATAAAAATCCCATTTGTTACACGAGTGGCGAGTTTACCTCAGAGGACCTGTGCATTGAAGCTGCCCAGAGATGTTGTGAGTATATGGATTTTAGTTAAGTTTTCAGTGGCAAGGCCTGACAGTATTGAAAGTGATGCGTCCTTCCTTGCGAGTGAGTCAGTGTTTGTAGAAGAAATACACATTACGTAGTCTAGGGTGGAAGCTTTTGCCAAGGGTCTGTCTGGGCAGTTCTTAAACTGCCTGGGGTGGAGGAAATGGTGGGAGAGACTGTCTTCAGATTTGTATGAAGTGATGGTCTCCCATCCTCGTTTCTGACAGATACTGTTTTTTTTTAATTTGAGTGGGATGATTAGGGTTTTTTTTAAGAGGAGACACCATATACAAATAAGTTAACACAAAGCTGGTTTTACCTTGTATACTAGTTGCTAAGCCTCTCAGAATCTGTCCCGTGTTGTAAAACATTTTGCAGAGGGCTAATGAAAAAAAAAAAAACAACAACCAAAACCCAAAACTTATCTGCTACTTTTCTGTTTAGTTTTCTGTTACCTGACACTTCCTTGCAGAGGGTGATTCACCAGTTCAGATTACCTGAACTGTGCACAATTGTGGTAATGCATAAATGTATAATGAAGATTTCTTGCTTTGTCACTGTGGTCCTTGACTCATCACAATATTTGAACGTATATGTAATGCTACCGGAATGAGTGGATTTAATCTATGTCTGAGCCTCATGACCCAGCGTACTTATATATTTACAATGCTAAAATTCTTCCTGCCCTGATCCCTACTTTGTGTTCCCCAGGCTTCATGGGACGCTAAATATTATTCAGCGGATACAGGAGTGGTGAATCTGGCTGTATAAACAGGCAAACTGGGCATAAGATTTCCTGCAGCTTTAAAACGTTTTCTTTTCCCATGTCATCTTGATTCTTGCAACATTGAGTACCCTTCACTTCCTTTGTCTAATTGCTTCTCTTCCATTGGAAAGGCAGGAATGATGGGAATCCGAAGGACATGTCAAATAAGTGCATGTGTTATGTTTGAATAGTTTTAATGAAAATGAGGAGTACATAAACCCCACCTATTCATGTCAGCCTGTAAGAGCTTGAACTGCTGCTGTTCGTATGGGTGTGAACACACGTACTGCGTGACTGCTCGCTGTAATTTCTGGTGGAAGTTTAAAATCTTTGAAGAAATGACTTAAAGTGAGCTTTGCTTAAGGGAACTTCTTTCTGCCTTCTCTCACTTTCCACAAACTTCACAGCACATGGCAAAGTCTCACCCATTTCAGCAGACACATGATGCTGGTCTCGGCTGTAAATCACAGCTTGGATGTTAAACCAGTGGTGTCATCTGTGCCTTGCTCATTGACCTGCAGCAGGCACTGACTGCCCAGCCCCACCTTCTGTGAACTTTGCGATCAGATTTTATTTCCTAGGCTTCTCTTCTTCCTTTCTGCTCTCTCTCCCCAGTTTACCATAGAAATGGTTTCACTGAATTCTGCAGGACCCCAACAAAGTGCTCTGCAGTTGGCCCCATTTCAGAAAGACACTTAAGCTCATGCTACAGTGCTCACTGCTGGCCTGACCAGGGCTTTTGCAAAAAGGTACTGCCTCCTATTGAGCAGGAGGCTGAAGCAAGGAATTCAAACAACAGTAGGCCTGTAAATACATCGTAGCCTGTTTTGCTCTGGGATGATGCAAAAGCAAAGGTTAAAGCAGGTCAGCCTAGACATACAGGTCAAAGTCTGTTCTTTGTTGGCAAACCCTCTGTTGAATTAGCAAAGAATGGAAAAACGACACATTATGCTTTCTGCTTGTTTGCTAATGAGAAGGGGATTTTCATTGTTTCACTAAAACCTTCTCTTTCAACTATGGGAGTTACATTTATTAACAAAATAAAACTGACAGCCACGTTGTGGTATTGCTGAGTGGTTTTGTTAAAACACCCATTTTCTGTGATCTAGAAAAAGTGAAGATTTTAAAGTAATTTCCTCTTAAGTTAGATCTTTCTCGAAATCAAAATAATGTTAGAAATAGCTGAAATGATACACTCTTTCACACATGATAAAACAACGGAGTGAACCAATGTGCCATTGCAGTTCCACGTTAACCATAACTTCCTAATCTTTGCTTTAAATTTCAGTCTCTTTTTACGGTCTATTTTGCAAGGTCAGGTATTTGCTTTTTGTATTTATATTTTTGGGGCGTGCGTATGTATTGGAGCCTTGTGTTTCACATGTTTGTTTGCTTTCCTCTGACAGCTATATCTCCTCTGTGCCATAACCTCTTTGCTCTGTATGATGAAAACAAAAAGCTCTGGTATGCACCAAACCAGGTCTTTAAGATAGATGAAAAAACATCACACCGGCTCCATTACCGAATGAGGTAAGTGCAAAATCTCAAAAATGGTTCTTTAACCTTATGTAGATGCTCTGACTCGTACTGCTGAACTCACTGAAGAAGCAGGAAAGCAAAACCAAAATAAGCATCTTGCTTTTCAAAGCAGAGATAAGAGATTAACAGTAAAAAGCTTAAAATGTCTCCTGATTTTTTTGCCTTTGCTATATAACCTTGACAAAAGCCCCAGAAGTTGAAAAAACACAAGAACCTCTATCCACAGAGCTGTAGGTGACTGAACGAGCTAAAAGCTCAATTGAAAAAAGTGGTTCAAAAATGTTTTATTATGTCAGTATTTTGCATGTTTCCATCTCTGTTTGAAGTGTTCAGTGAACTGTACTCCTGCTGAAGTCAATGGGAGTTTTACTATTATCTTGAAAGGAAAAAGCAACATGCTATTGCTTTTGAAATTCTCCTCTAGGTCTGCAGGGGAATCTGTGTGACCATGCTGTGGGTGGCATGCACTAGACTGGAGAAAGCATCAGAAAATAGAAAGCGTTTTTCCCCAGTGTCCATCCTGTACCATCAGGTTATACTTCAGGTGATGTTCTTCAAATACAGCACGTAACCTGTTGAGATTTGTGGGGCTGAATGGCTACACCAGCCCTCATCCCCTGGAAGGTGAAAGCAGTAATACTGACAGCTGTCGAGCACTCTCACATACTCTAGCTAAAGGAAGGATGTCCTCCTTTTAGGACTTGATAGAAATCTAATTCTGGACATTATCCTGCTTTATTTATTTGATTTTTATTCTGACTTGCATCAGTATGAGCTTTAAGTGTATAATATAGGAGATAAATATATGGAATAAGCTTTGCTTCCAGGTATAATTAGTCTAGAAACTTCACCCAGTCCACAGATTGTTTTTGTAGATTCTTCAAGGTACAACTGTAAGGAAAAAAGCTACATAATATTCCCTCTTTGCCTTGAAATGTAATACGTACACGGTCAGTTTGGGCTGTAGAGAAGAAAACTTGAAGCTGTATGGATTTTAACATCTTTTTCCTGATCATCTGTAGTTAGACAACATGACTAACACTTGTACATGCCAGTGAGAGGACTGGCATGTGTAAGCCCCAGGTTGTGCATCCAGTTTTTTAGGCTTGTTGGAGAATATCCACCACTTTGCTTATGGGGATACAAAGAGAGAGCTTTGAAAACGTGTTTTTTGAATTTGTGTGTTTCAGTTCTGATTACAGTTGTGCCAGACTGGAGTTGTTGTGGGGTAAACTGTTAGGAGAAAAAAAAAATACTGACAGTCAACAAAAAGGCTTTTCAAATAATTATAATACTGATACTTATTTTTAGAAGAGAAAGAGGATGCTCTAGTCTTTTTGGTTTTCTGTAACACAGTCTATTAGTGCTATTAATGACTTAACCTTGGCTAATCTCAGCCTTAAACAGCTGTGATTAAGTTTGGCAGATAAACGCCATACAGTAATGGAATTGAGTGACTCTAAAAGAAGCTCTGAGACTCTAATGGCCTCTTACAGAGCATTAAGTGCCCCTTCTTGCTTTAAGAGATCACTCAGATTAACCATATACTGGATAATAAAATTTCTTGGTGTAATGTGAATCGGGGGAGTTTTCCCCTGATACTGAAATTCTCTGATGTGGTGTGCTTTACTCAGGAAAAGAAGGTAGTATTTTAAAACTGTAGCTGTGGGAATTTAATCCTCTGATTAGAAATACGATACTGTTGTTAACTCAATTTTTTAAAAATAGTGTTCACTCTGGTGTTTACATGTTTCTGCTTTGAGTGAATGGTGAGAACTCTCTCCAGGTACTCTTCCATTCCTGTTGACATCTCGATCAGATTTTAGGTATATGGGCAGAATTACTCTATGCCAAACTTTATTTTCTGGGAATTTTCCCGTTCTACCATTTTATAGAATGAAGCTATGGAAAATGCCCTGCTTTCTGCATTGAAAAGTTCTGGTGGTTTATTTTTTTAAGCATTGGAATTGGGATTTGAAGTTTGGCAGGGACATCTCTTTTGTCAGATGTACTTCGTGCGTGAAAATGAGCAAACTGTGGGCCAATAGGACATATTTAGAATAATTTCGTATGCATTTAAGAAGAGTTTATATGCATTTAGGTGCTAATCTAAAGACTCCTGTCTCCCTGGAAATGCTGTTGTGTATTGGTGAAGTGGTATTTTACTTTCATTTCTAATCTATTGTGTGTCTTGGCTTGGACATCTGAACTGAGAGCAGGGCTGAACACTGAAAAATTACGAGCAATGCAGGATTACGAAACTGTTCTCTAAATGAATATTGTTTATTCTGTGCTCTGCAAGAGGCAGAATTCCTCTTGAAAAAGGAAAATGGTCTGAGCTTATTTAATAGTGCAGCGTGTTGGACTATATATCATCTAGAGACTAAATCATTTCTATGCGGACAACCTTATTTCTGAAATTCCATTGCATTGATAGGTTTAATTTAGTCATGTCCTATTAAAGTTATATATCTAAAATCGAAGGTATGTGACTGAGGCGTTCCAAATGCTTTTAGAAGTTTGGTTTTTCTCCCACTGCTGAAAGCTTTAGGTTTGGTTTGTGCCTGTGTTGACTTCCCGTCGTCCTCTCCCCATCAGATCTGTGCCAGCTTGGCAATATTTTAAAAGGAGTAGCTTTTGACTAGAAACTCTGTAACTAGCTCTATATTTATTTCACTTGTTTAAAAAAAGCCAACCAGTCTACAACATAAGAAACTACAGTATGTCGTAATATCCTGGAGTAATTAGCACACCAGCTGATGGAGGAGGAGTTTAACTCTTCCGTGGCTGGGCTGTGTTTAAGCCAGAGGTAGCGGCGGCGTTTCTCGGCATGGAGAAGGGACCCAACATCCGTTTCTGGAAACTCTGGAAAGAAGGACTATCAGAGCTGCTGCAGGTGAAAGACAACAGCAGGTCCCCCCTCTGGCATTTCTGCTTGGCCAGATTGAATGGGTGAAGTAAAAAAGTGGAGTTTCCCAGGGTGACCCTCTCGGGCTGACTCCCAACATCCACCCCTGCTGCTGGCTCTCTCCTGTGCCGCAGGTGCCGGCCCTGGGCCAGAGCACTCTAAGGGAGATGTAGGTCGGGCTCCTGAAACTCAGGAGCGTGCAATCTCCTTTCCAGCCTGTCTGCAGGACTTCTGGATTGGAAAAATTGTGCTCCCGTCTCCGTTTGTGAAAGTGTAATAGTAATAATCTGACTCCCTTTCACCACAAGCCCATCAGACTCTTCAAGGCAGAGACTCTCCTTTATTTATATGGTTCCTCAAACAATGGAGCTCTTAATTCTTATTGTAGCTTATAAGTGTTGTCTTAATCAGTGCAGTTTAACAAGGAAAGGAGCAGATTCTCCTCTCTGTTACAAACAATACACAATACCTTGCCCATAATTCTTTCCAGGAAATACGAAAAGAATCGGAGTTATTAATTATCACTCATCTTATAAAGGAGCATACGGAAACAAAGTCATTTCCTGCAGGCAGAAGGATTTGCTTTGCTCGGGTTTTTATGCATCGTCCAGAAGAGTTTTGCAGTATCTTACAGTACTTGTCAGGAGGTTTGGGCATAGTTGTGTGTTGGTGTTCCTACTCATGCTAGAGCTGTGTGCTTTTGGGGGACTTAAAAAGATTTTTCAAGAAGAAGGGATGAACAGAAACGCTGCACAGAAAGTCTCATCTCTTTAAGACTAATTTGATACATAATTCTTCACTTGAATGATCAAGTTATTGTACAGATAACGTGTGATTCAAACACGCGGTGCTGAACTAAAAATACTGATTTTATTGTGCTCAACCTCTGCAGAACTGGGGTTTAATCCATGAAGCTCCCATTCTGGTCAGAAACAAGTCACGAAGATACAGCACATATGTTAAAACACTTTTGCATGGGGGTTGTTCTACACCACAATGTTCCTAAGCATTTGTCAGTTGACTTACTGCCTTCCTGCTGCCTTCCTGTCTTCAGCAACGCGTCTCTTGCAATTTTTTTATTGCTTTTTATTTGAAATGAAACTGCTTGGGCAACATAGTGATTTTTTTTTTTAATTTCAACACATTTTTTTAAATTTCACCAGGGTTTTTTATTTCAACAGATTTTTTTTATTTCAACAGGGTTTTTTAAATTTATTTCAACAGATTTTTTTTATTTCAACAGATTTTTTTTTAATTTCAACAGATTTCTTATTTGTAATCTCAAAATGCGTTTATGGATTATAAGGTATTTTATCTATTCAGCTTTTTCTTTCAGTGTATTTCCAATTCAGGAGTTAGATAATACCCATCACACGCCTCAATATTTTCTACCTAAAACCTGTTTTTTTCCCCTCACTTTTTCTTTACCACTTCTTCTATGTGCAGTGTCTGTTAACGTTCACATTCATTTGTCTTTTTCCTGTGTAAAGCTGATCTCATTTTGGTCACAAACATTCTTTATGGTTTTGATCACATATTTAGGTAGACATTAAAAGTTTTGCTGTCGAGATATCACGGTAATGTGAAACTAATTATGCGATGCTCACAGTGGTCACTGTGTATCAGAAATGTCTGATTTCACACCATCCTCTGTATTAATGCATATATATATATATATATACACACACACACACACACACACAGAGTGCAGTAATTCTGCATTGTTTGCTCCTGCTAGTGCTGAATGCTCCTCTGGAATTAGATTGACATACTCTTACAGGAATCATTCCTATTTAGCAGTTGGGTAAATCTGCTCTGCTGTAACCATTTAATTGTAAGCAGTTCATGATCATGTGCAAGACATGAACCTTTGCAAAAGGCACATTGATTCAAACCGGATTTAACTAAACTTCGCTTGATTTAAATGTTACTAGAAGGCAGATAAACAAATTTCTGGAATGATTTAGGCAAAGATTTCTCAGAAGGTGCTAACAGAGGTCGAACTCGAAAATTTGATGAATTTTCAGTAGATGCCAACTCCTTTAGCAGGTTTTTAACTAAATATCTTTGTGTGCAGGTATGAGTAAAAAGCTTGTCTGTAATACACACGGAAGTTTGACTGTGTCCCCTTAAAACTGGGTGATTTGAATTGGTACCTTTTCCACTAGCTCCATCCAAAACCAAAGGGAAGCAAGAAATTCCAGGGAGTGAGGCATAGCAAAGTTCTTCCCTGTGCCTGTAGAGGAGGAGGTCTGATGTCTCGTTAACCCTTTAGATGAGCCGTTCGATCTCGGAATGCAAACACCAGCCGTTGGTTAATGCCCAGTAGAAGCATTACGCTCGCCTACGCTGCTCACGCGATGTCGGGGTGATGGAAACCTGCTTGTCACCAAAGTGGTGCCTTCTTGTTCAGTGGACTGTGCAGGGACGTGACAGGCAGTTAAGAGTGAGGGAGTGTTGCGTGGAAACGCTGTAGACCTTTGACTGATAGACCATTTTTCCCCAGTTCCTCAGGCCAGGCATGCAGTTTCAGCAGTGGACCACTTCAAGTTGCAACCTCAGGGCAGACGAGTGATGGATGCTGACTTGTAACTGTTTTTCTTTTACAAGTTTAAATTATCGATCTAATTAAGTGGAGGACTTCCCCAAAAGTTTTAAAAGTTTATTCTTCTTTTCTTGCAAGATACTACTTTACAAACTGGCATGGGACTAGTGAAAACGAGCCCTCAGTGTGGAGACATTCCCCAAGGAAGGCGAAGAACTCTTATGAGAAGAAGCTGGCACCAGAAGGAACCCCTATACTTGATGCAAACTCATTGGAATACATCTTTGCACAGGTAGGAGGTTGCTTGCAAGTATCTCTGCCCTTGTAGTCACTCAAAAACTACTTGATCCAGTAGAAACTGCTTTAAAGGCCTATCTTCAAACTTCTAAAGAACCATAGCTGTTAGTATTAGTGTTTTCTTCATACTTCTGCATGGTGGAGAGAAGGGAATTTGCTACGTGAAGAACAATCTGCCCATATGCAGCATATGTAGAGAAACTGCCTATCTCACAGTCCAAAAAGGGCTATATTTTTTTAGCATACTTTCTTTTAATAGTAAATATTTTTGGATCTAAATACTATCACCTTTTCTGTTGTGGAACGTTTGCACATAACATTAACATCTGTAGTCCTACAGCAGAGCAGTGGCGGTATTAAAACTGGCAGTATGGTGTCCTTTCCGTGGGTCTTTTTTACTGCGTGGTGTTAAAATATTGTCTGATAAAGCCACGCAGCCTGCTTACATGCCATTTTTCTGTCCTGTTGTGCCTCCCTCGTGTTGGCAGTACGTGCAGCATGCTGGACGTGGCAAGTACACAAGGGTCCTTATTGCGGAAGCTTGTGCTCTTGTACAAAAAAAGTTTGTATACACGCAGATGATTTTGCAAACCAGGAATTGTCTGGTTTCACCAAAGAAATGGGAAGATTGAGGTTGATGAAAGCTTGTGAAATGAGCAAATTAAATGGGCTGGAAAAAAACCCCACATGTTTACAGTTAATTCTAAGCATAATTACTGCAGGATTTTCAGACTTTGAAATATGGTTCTGTCCTTCAGAAAAAGAGATAGCACAAAGCTGCTCCAGTGAACCCTTGTTCTTTTGTTGTGAAACCACAAAAGAAAATACCATGTTAGTTACAGCTATGTGTGCATTTTAATGGTACCACTTGTGTTATCAAGTAATAAAAGAAGCAAATATTTGTTTCTGTGTTAAGAAAGTGACTTAGGTTTTGTTTTGTATGAACATTCTGTGTACATGTCTTCAACTCTGCAGAATCACTGAAAACGTGCTGCAAAACTCTTGTTTTGTCCTTTTTTTTTTTTTTCCTTTTTTGAGTGCTATTAAAAAGAATGAAAACACCTTTTAAATGGCAGAATGAGTAGGGACCCTAATGGATATTGTCAGACATTATTGCATTAAGCAGAATTTTACTTCTGGGTAATAAAACTTTCAAAAAAGGCCAGGAGGACCCCTAATGCTAGTATAAGGCAGCAGAAATGTCTTTGCTCTTTGGGAATGAAATGTTTTTCAGACTGTCCCAGAGCGAGGTGGCTACCACAGAGTTTGCAGTCTTGGGTCTGAGATGTGGGTTAGAGACCGTGCTTGAGGTTCATAGAGACACCAGGTGATGATGGGCAGAGATAAAGCAGAGACACAAAATATTTCTTGCGTACCAGAAAAAAAAATTTGTAAAAAATTGTGCTAGAAGGAGGCAGGGGTGATATGCTTTCTTTAGTTAATTACAAAAAAAGTGAAGTTTTGGTGGGCTAATACATAGAAGAAGGGGATGGGGGTTTGGGAGGTGTTCTCCCTGGGGCTCTACACCCGTTCTTGGTGAAAGCCGCAACGCTGAGGACTGCGTGTGGGGTGGATGTGCTGTGGCCATTCCACCTGTTCCACAAATCGAAAGACTTCTGTCAGGCATAAATGTTGGTGATTCTTCTTACATAGGCAGCGTTTGTGGGGTGAGTGCTTGCCTGCCCGTGTTTCTGTTTCACTGGTTGAAGAGAAGACTGCATCTATTGCACAGCTCTTCCCTTCTTCCCCTGCTGCCCTTCCTTGTCCTGGCTTTCAGTTTTGGGTGCCTCGCCTTGCTCAAGGAGAGCCTGTCATCTGGAGACGTATTTCTTGCTCGTAGATAAACTATGACAATTACCAAATCTGAGAGCTTTCTTTTTTTTGCTTCCTGTTAAGGGTCAGTATGACTTAGTGAAAGGCCTGGCACCAATCCGTGATCCTAAAAACGATCAAGAAGTTCATGAAATTGAAAATGAATGTCTGGGCATGGCGGTCCTTGCGATCTCTCACTATGCCATCAAGAAAAATGTGAAGCTTCCGGAGCTTCCCAAAGACATCAGGTAAGTAGGAATAACTTCTTTGTCACTCTTGGGTCTGCTGTGCTTCTCTTCCAGAAGAGATTTTCAGCATTTTACCTTCCAGAGTTTGTACAGGAGTTAGAAGCTCCAACGCTATTGTTGTTAAGTGGGTCTTCCTAATCTTGTCAATAGGGATATGTGTAACAAAACTTCAGTTTTTTTCTTACTTGAAGTATATCTGAAATCTCTGCAGCTAGTGCATCCAGCATACCAGTGAGCTGGGTACTGGTTGACTTGCTGTAAATTCAGGATTCTGGGTCGGTAGGTTCAGAAATAGGAGTGTTGTTAAGTGACAACCTGATGAGAAAAAACCTGTTAGAATCTATCTGTGTCATTGAGTGGAGCGGGCTGTATCCATCTGACTAAAAACCTTTTGGATAAGGTTGTTATTTGAATTTGGCTCTTAGTGCTCTAAATCACTCCTACAGCACCAACTGCATGGTGGTTTGCTGCATCTTCTTCTCTGCAGCTTTCAAAGCAAGGCAGTCACACATTTTAGAGAGTTACAAGTTGAGGAGACAGCAGTACTAACTCACAGCATTGTTTTTCCTTCTAGTTATAAACATTATATTCCTGAAACTTTGAACAAGACTATCAGACAGAGGAATTTCTTAACCAGGATTCGGATAAATAATGTTTTCAAGCATTTCCTTAAGGAGTTTAACAACAAAACCATTTGTGACAGTAGCGTGTCTCCACGTGATCTGAAAGTTAAATACTTATCGACGATGGAGACCTTGACTAAACATTATGGAGCAGAAATTTTTGAGACTTCATTTTTGCTGATTTCATCTGAGAATGAAGTAAATAGATTTAATTGTGGAGACAATGAGATCCTCCCACTATATGAAGTCATCGTAACAGGAAACAATGGAATTCAGTGGAGGCTCAAGCCAAATGTAAGTATCCCTTGATAAATGGGCATTGGAGGGTTGCTTTTGGGGGAGTAACTGTTAAAAAATGGTCATGGTCTTCGGATGCTGCAGATCAGCTCTTTACTGACAGGACTTCTTTCATGGGATTAGAGGACTGTACAGGTTGGAAGGGAGCTCAGGAGTCCAACCCCTCTGTCAGGGTTAGCTTGGAGATCAGACTGGGTTGTTCAGGGCTTTATCCATTCTGGTCTTGAAAACTTCCAAGGGTGGATGGTGCACAACCCCCGTGGGCAACCTGTTCACCAGGAAAACAAAAGACTGGACTGTATCTGCCAGACCAGACACACATCTTGAAAGATTAATGTCTGTGGAGACCCTTGTGGTTGGTGCTCTCTCTTGATACCGAAGTCTGTTAATGCTTTTTCTGTATATGGCACCCCAGGTGCTGTGTTTGCTCATGCTCGTAGACTTTTCATGAATAAATTAGAATATACTGACATTAAAGCTAAGCTTTCTCACATCAGTGATACTTTATATGCTGTTCCTTGTTTCAGTGCTGCTAACTGAAGTCACTTTGCTTAAGCTCTTCTGTACTTTGTGTACATAAATACTAAATATGCTCTAGGCTTGAAAGGGTTATGGCATCTTCTACAGCTTTTCTCCACATAACGTTGAACAGATAGACCTCTTTTTGCTTGCCTCAGCTCCCCACAGTGATGAGAACCCTGGTGATGACTGTCTTCTGTAGCATAGAAAGTATTGTGCTTCACTCCATTTAGATGTAACCTAACTATATCTCTGAGGGAGAATTTCTGTTTTAAATTATAATATTAATGGGGAGGAGGGAAGGGAAGAACTGATATTTGAGCAGAGAAGCTTGCAAGAAGTGCAGTCTGTTTCTTGTAAGGCTCCTGTTTCTGCTGATGTATAGATTATTCTATTTATTGCAATGCCTAAACCAAAGACTTTTGTCTCAGTGAAAACCTTTCTGTGACTAGCAGGAAGCTTGCTCAGCCTCAACATTTATCTTTTTAAAAATAAATAGTTAATTTTCAGTAATTTCTGACCTGTAAGATGGTCAGCTTCATAGTGGCCTGTATGCAGTATTTCATCTGCTGTCAGCTCTGAGAGAGTATTTCAGATACATCATTTAGACGTTTCAGTGGAACCCTTTCAGCCCTGTATTGCTACTGAAGGTTGTTTCTAGCATACTGAGAGGGAAGTTACCTAGCTAACGACTGGTTTCTTTTATCCCCGTGAAAACTCTTATGAACAGTCCTTGCCTGAACTATGTCCTTGCAGTACAGGCACACTGGACATGTAAATGAACCGCTCCTTTGCAGCAAAAAGCGTTCGAGAATAAGAACAGCTGGATTAATTGGGCATGAATTTTTGTTTTAATGTAGTTTTAGTTTTTATTGGTATGCTTTTATCTAAAATATATTTGCAGTCTGTACAGACAGAGAAAGAGAAGAAGAAAAAGACTGACGGCAAAAACAAAAAGGATGAAGACAAATACAAAATTCGAGACTTGTGGAACAATTTTTCCTATTTTCCTGAAATCACCCACATTGTCATCAAGGAGTCTACAGTTAGCATTAACAAGCAGGATAACAAAAGGATGGTAAGAACCAAACCTTGGAGAGGTTTCCCTGCCATGGGAACCTGTAGTGACATGGTGTTGTTGGGCAACAAGTGACAACCTCCTTGAGGAACGTTTTCTAATGAGACTCAAGTAACAGCTGGATATGCTCTCCTCAACACTGGACAGGTGCTAAAAATGCTGGTTAGAAGAGCAGCAGGTTGGTGAGCACAGTTATTTTTCTAGATTTGTTGCTGCATGCCAGCAGTGCCTGATATGCTTCTCAGCCCATGGCTTTCCTCTGTGCTGTTTTCCAAGCCGTGTCGAGAAAGAGGAGTCCAGCAAGGATGGCAGAGGGAGAGGAGACAAATGCAGAGAGATCCTGGGAGGGGGGGAGAGGAGAGTCAGTTTATAGACACCCGATTCTTCTTGCTGTGGGCTGCCAGCTGCTAGAATTTGGAAAGGAGCTGCCAGAGTGCCTTTGGCTTCAAATCCAACATGACAGCCCCAGTCCTGAATTTTTGGCGTTTCACAAAGGCTGGCACAAGAGTTTGCCTTAATTTTGTGTAGGATTAGAGCAGAATATGTCAGGCTGGAGAATGGAAGTTTCTAGCCAGTAATGAGTGGAGAGGATAGGGGATGGTCGGTGTTGGCTTCCTATATGTGTATGGTTTTCTGTCGTAGCTTTCTGGACAGTTTTTTAGCCACTTAATACAAAAATTGCTGGCTGTTAAAACATTCCTGAAATGTTTTAGTGGAACTGTAAGAATTCTTGACTAAAATATCTTTTTGTTTTAGGAATTAAAACTGTCCTCACATGATGAGGCCCTGTCGTTTGCATCGTTGATAGACGGGTACTTCAGACTTACAGCAGATGCCCACCATTACCTCTGCACGGATGTGGCTCCCCCACTGATTGAGCACAACATAAAAAATGGATGCCACGGACCCATTTGGTTAGTAAAATGTTAGATTTCTGTTTTTCCACTTGAATCGTTAGTCCTCTAATAATTGCTGCATGTTGAATCCATTGAGGGAACCTGATAGTTGGAAGGTTGTTGGTTAACAAAAGGTTGTAGAACAACCTAATGATTATATGGAACAAAAAAATCAGTGGTTCTCTCTACATCAGCTTACTCATCTAGAAAAGCAGTGTTTCCTCACTACTGGAGTGTTTTGAGGCTTACTTCACTAATAGCTCTAAAGATCATTGTCAGTTGGAACAGATGGGAATGTTTTAGTTAAAGTTGAACTCTGTCTACACTGGGAGTACTTGGGTGGAGACACAAAGCCTTTGTTTTTTTAAATAATTAAAACAATTATTTTCCCTTCTGCCCACCTTTGTAGCTTTTTTCCTTTTATATTTCAAGACAGAATATATAGAAAACTGAGAGCTTACATGCACGCTGTTAGATGGCAGAATTTCCCCATTAATTGTCCTAAGAGCTTAATAAAACTTCCTTCCCTTGCTCTTTTGCAGCTAAATGTGTCTGTAAAGCCCACAATTAAATCCTGTTTAATAATATAAATATTTCTAAGTTGCTGTTACTCATTTTTGTTCCAACTCCAGGATTACTCTCCTGTTTATTTACTAAATAATAGATTTTAGATGGGACTGCTCACTTGTTGGTTTTCCTCATTTGTACCTTGGCTCTTTCAGCACGGAATACGCCATCAACAAACTGCGGCAGGAAGGGAACGAAGCAGGAATGTATGTGTTGAGATGGAGCTGCACGAACTTTAACCACATTCTCATGACAGTGACTTGTTTTGAAGGCTCAGAGGTATGTCAGGTGTGGCATCCCCACAGTAATCTGATAATGAGCTAAAGACTAGCAGCTCCCTGTAATCCATGTTCTATTTATGTTCTTTAGGGCAGAGACTCTTATCTTTGATAGCTGATGCAGCAGAGGGTAGATACTTGTACTCATTAACTTCACTTTCCCGCACTCCTGTGCTATCTCTACAAATATGATTCATTACATCAGAACGTTTGCATTCTTAGCAATAAAACTGTGCGTGAACGTGATGGAAATTGTTTTTTAAGCTCGTATGGTGCGAGAATGACGTACAGAATTTGTCACTGCAACTTACCTACTGTTTCTTGAACGTGGATTTAATTATATGAATATTTCTGACTCACTGTAGAAGAATAGTGCCCAAGGAATAGTGCCTTTACCTGTAGAGCACCACAGAAGGCGACATATACACTGTGGTGGAACATATTTTATGAAAGATGAGTGATAAGTAAAAGCTGATGAAGTGGGGATAGGTGAGAGAACCAGTTAGAAGTAGAAAAGAAGGATGCAGCAACTGCAGAGGAGTTTGGGTTTTACTGGCTTCACTTGGAAGTCTGCAGCTGACTTGCTAGTTTTGGGAAGGTACTTGAAGTGTTCACATAAGAATAATAATAATAATGTGAAGGTGTATAAATAGTTTTGCTTCTCATAGAAAAAAGTGTTAGTAAAATCAATGCTGAGGTCAAGAAGGGACATTTGAAACAAACAACAAAACGACGAAAAAACCCTCTTAGAAATAATAAACATTGATAGATGGTTCATCTTCTGTAGACGTTTTGCAAAAAAACTGTACGATAACACTGTTCTAACAGACAGGGCAGCTGAGGCATTGAAACAAGAAATCAATTTTGTCTTGGAAATCATTCAACCTGCTTGTGAGGCTTAGAGAGGACGGAGAGGTGATGGGAAGCTGTGCTCTGTAGAGGTGAGGAAGCAGGCGTAGAGGGTAGGACTTGAAAAGGCTTGAGATAGATGAGTACAAAAGTTCAGGCCTATCTTCCTCAGCACATTTAAATGAAACTGGACAGTTTGAACAACAGCTTGAAATCTTGTTTCATTTGTTGAACCATCTGGGTTGTGAAAGGGAGTTTTGCTATTTTTAAGCCGAGATTTTGAAACCGTGATCCAGATTCTGCAGTTCTTGACCAAGTGAAGAGGAAATTCTTTCTGAAGAGTCAGGGCTTCTGCATACTCTCAGGCTCTGCAAAACACAGAAGCTGGAGTTGGACTTGTTAGACGACTGCATCGTTATGTTGCTCTTCTTCCACTCTGTTACGATGAGCCTTCCTGGGACCAAAGGTTATAGGAATTTTAGGGCCTTTTTCTCCTTCCCTGGAGTTTGATTAGAGGACCCTAGCTTAGGACTGAGTGATTAACTGGTCCTACATGTCATTTCAGAGGCTTTTGGGGAGCTTTTATGGCTTCAGAACATTCTGTCATTTAATGATTATAGTTTGCTTTCTTTTTCTCCCCTCTCCCCCCCTAATAGCAGATGATAAATAACTCAATCCAGTACAAGAACTTCCAGATTGAGGTGAAGAAAGGTGGATACTTCCTACATGGTTCAAACAAGTCTTTCTCATCCTTAAAAGAGCTGATGGATCACCTGAAAGGACAAATACTTCGGACAGACAACATAAGCTTTACACTGAAGAGGTGCTGCCAACCAAAACCAAGAGGTAGTCTGTCCTTTAAGAGAGGCAACAAACTTTGTTGTTGGAAGGAAACAGACTCTAGAAATAGGAGGCGTTCCTAGTGTCTTTGGTTTGTTCTGTATTCTTGTGTGAAGCTCTTTTACCACTTAAAAAATTATATATAAAGTTTCTTTCCTCTCTGTGGAGAAGGAGTCTTGCCAAAAAGCAAAAGCAAGCACTGTGAACATGGTTTAGGGGTTTCCTTTCAGTGTTACAAGCTCAGCACAGGATGCTCAGGGGCCGGCGCTTCTCATGAGCCTTGTTTGTGTGAACTTTTCAAACGACACTGAGAAAAGTTCTGGTTTCCCTCTTTGCACCTAAACAGCTGGCCCTGCAGTATCGACAGCAGAGGTGGAACTCTAGATTTGTTTAAAAAGAAAATGTCACAGCTGACTCACAGTCCTGGTGCTGAGATGCTGCGGTGAAGCAGGGACCGTAAAAGGTTCTTCCTTTACTCCGCCGAGTCACGTATGCCAGGCAGTGCCACCACCCTCCCCTGGCCAAGCAGGGTTGCAGCCTGCAGGGCTTGTCTGGCAGCCTTTGCTTTGAAGCTTGTTTGCTCTCGCTCCGAGCTGTGGTTTAATAATCGTGGTGAAGCAGCAGGGAAGGGTTGGTCTCTGCCCCTGTTCGCAAGCGGAGCAGCTTTGCGTTCAGTAAATCCATCTGCGGGGTCGGGTTTTGGAGGGCTGGGACAATGGTGCATTTGTCAAACTGGTAATGCCAACACTTAGTGAAATTGTTTGCTATAAACTACCAAGTGTCTTGCAGCTGAATTTTGTATGAAAGAGGAAGCACAGTGGCGTGATTGTGTCGATCAGATAATGGTTTCCTGTTAGAATTAGGGGAATAACTGAGCTACATTAATTACCTGCTTGTGCTGATGGTTTCAGAGGAGAGTACTCTGTAGATAGACGCGGAGCTTATCAGCACTTTGAAGAACATTGGTAATTGTCCGGAGCAGGGAGAGATTATACATTCTGACATTTTGATTACATTTTGACAGCTGTATTTGGAGTAAAATAAAACAGGTCAAGGAGTTGACTGCCCACTTCAGCTTTTCAGTGGCGTTAGCTACGTGGGATCCAGCTCATTATCGATGCTGTTCCCTGTTCTGTCTCTTCCCTGGGTATTTTTTTTCCCCCTCATTCTTTTTGACTCTCTCTATTTAACTGGTTATTGGTGATGCAGAAATAAAGCCGTTTTTCCAGTGTCTGGTTCATTACTGATTGTTTCCAGAGCACTAGATCCTGGTTTAGTCCCGACACGCGTGTTCTGCTCACAGTAACGGCGAGGCCAGACACACACAGATACCTAAACCCATCGTATTGTAATAAATCATACCTGCTGTCAAATGCGGGAAGCCAAAATTCACGTGCAAGACTCTTGGATCTGACCATTGCCTCTCTCTGCCCAGAAGCAGTGGGGAGGAAGCACCAGCCTTTGGAGTCTTTTCCTTCTGTTTATTTCCCATTCCCCAGTTTAATTCCAGTGCTCTGGAAACAGACTGTTCATGTTTCTCAGGGCGCAGGAAATTTTCAAGGAGGTAAAAGAGAGGAACTGAGACTCCAGCTACCCCTCGCCCATCTGTGCCCTGGAAAGGAGACGTTACCTGTTGGCAGGAGGGGCTGCCTGTTGTTCGACTGAATGTACAGCAGAATTACTGCCTCTTTCAGACCTGGGTATTTCTCTGGGCAGTAAACACTATTCAGTTGCATTATATCAGTCCCCAAATGGCTAATATTAGTGTTTTATGTATCATATAAAATATGTAGCTCTGCTGTAGTGAATTCTCTGTTGGATGACAGAGAAGTTACTTGAGCAGAAGTCAAAGTTTCCTCTTTCCTCCCTCCTCCTCATTCATTTGGGGATTACCTTGCGGTGAGCATATACAGTGCTGTTATCGACTGAGAAGGGTGAATGCAGTTATCTTTCAAAAGTCTTAAAGACTTACTTTCTCTCCCTGCCTTCCAGAAATCTCCAACTTGCTAGTTGCAACCAAGAAGGCGCAGGAGTGGCAGCCCGTTTTTCACCTAGGGCAGCTGAGTTTCCATCGAATCCTCAAGGAAGAAATCATGCAGGTAGGTAGCTGCTGGACTGTGTTTCTCTCTTGTAATCAAAGACGTGTGGCAGCCCACTCCACCCCGTCGGGGGATACCAAATCACCCTCTTCTGGCTGGTTCTTCCACTCCCATTTCTCCTCAGCAAAACTTATTTGAAATCTTTATTTGTATCAAAGCTTCTTATTGCAGAATCTAGATGTTTCTATGTCCCCGTGCAGAAAAAGAAGAGAAGCTCAGCAGTAATGCCTTTCACTAGAAATCAAATTGGTATTTGAACAATTTTCTAATGTCAGTGGAAAAGAGGTGCCTCTAAGGTCACTGTTGAAAAAATCATGGAAGACTTCAGGGCTGGTTTGTTGCTAGATGTGGCTGTATCTTTTTAAAGCCTGACACACCAGAGAAACAGGCAACTAAAAAAAAAAAAAAAAGATGAAGTATCAAAAACTCTGAAGAGCCTTAGCATTCAGGTGTTTGTGTTGCAGACTGATTCAGCACCCAAATTTTCTGACAGTTGTTTGCAGTTAGTGATGCGGGTGACCTGAATAAACTTCAAAAAAAACACGCAGAGGTTTGAATGCACAAATCACATTTAATGTTTCTAAAAGACCTGAGCTCTTAAATCATGCAGTTAACTTCTTCAGTTAAATAAAAAGGCCGGGTGGGTTTTTTTTTTTGGTTGATTTTTTTTTTTTCATAATTGCATCACAGACCGGAGAGGACAGATATAGATTATGTTAATTGTTTTTTGATTGGTATATTTACAGTCAGCATGCAGGCTTCCTGCAAAAATATCCCAAGGCAGAATCCTCTGTTATTTAGGAGGAAATTGCTTTCCCAAACAAAGTGTTCCATTGAAATATTACTTCCTTTAACTTTTGGAAACACATTAAAGATTGCCTCAGTAGCAGCTTATTGTAAATAAGAGGCCAGTTATTATTTATTCATTTGGTGTTTAGTCTAATAACATTAAATCACGTTGAACTCTTTGATGTTAATGGAGATGTAATAGCCCTTTACTATCAAATGCGTTTTCAGTGGTGAGTAGGCTCAGACCACGAAAAGAAAGAATAACTTGCTGTCACTGGTTTTTCACTGTAATAATTTTAAGTCTCTGTGTAGCTAGATCGAGTGGAGGGCTTAAGTCCACTCTCAGAGAGGCAGAATGGAGTGCAGAGTCGAGTATTTGTGTAAATCTACGCTTGTTTGCTTCATGTCCTGGTTTTAATAAATACGTGGTGTGTTATGTCTTAGGGCGAGCATCTCGGAAGAGGGACGAGAACGCAGATCTACTCTGGGATTCTCAACTACAAAGATGATGAGAACGAAGGATATCAAAATGAAAAAGAGATTAAAGTCCTGCTCAAAGTCTTGGACCCCAGCCACAGAGACATTTCTTTGGCAAGTTTTTTTTTCCTTTTCGTCTGTTGTACTGCAAATGCTGCGTCTCACCGTATTGTACGTGGGCAACCATGAAAAGCCTTTAAAAACAAAAAAAAAGGGGGGGGTTGTGTATACGGTAAGGGAATGGGCAAATGCTGAAGGTCTGTCTCACCACTTCAGGCAGTCAGACCCAACACTGACCAGCAGTTCTGAGATACTCAGCAAGCTGATCTCCTTACGAGGCAGCAGCACGGGGTCTGGCGGGTGCAGACCGTAAGCGCGGGGCGAGCGGCCCCAGAGCTCGCTGTGGTACCAAACGCACCGTCACGGCCGTGCTCAGCGTTCAGTGAGGGTGCTGCTGCCTGCCAGAAATCCCCTCCACAGCTGGGCTCTGGGTCTCTCACCGGCTCTGTTGTCGACACGGCCACAGGCAAGTTCCTTGATGTGCGTTTTGCTTAATCATCTGGTAAGAGAGGTGAACGTGTCGCACAGGGGACGCGATGAACTAGTACATGCGTGTCTGCGTGTTCAAGGAAGAAGCAGAATGACCAGGTGTGGGTATCTCTGGGTTTGCTTTATTAACAATTGAAGTTGGGCCAACACTGTGGGGAATGGCAATATCCAAAGGCCCCGTGCAGTTTATATACTATTTCTAAATCTATTACCTAAGTCCGACGTCTTTATAAGTTTACATTCAACCTTTTAGTTCTTGATTCTCATCATTCATTAAAGTTCACTACGATCCCCTGTCTCAGCTGGATTCTTCTCTTCTGGTTCCAATCCTTGTTTCAGTTTCAGGGTCATGCTTCGAGTCATCATCTTCCTTCTACTAGTTTTCATCTCGCACAATTCTGAGAAAGACTTCAAGATGTTCTGTTAAAAGCTTTGGTAGCGCAAGTAATTTCTGTGTACTAAATTCTCTTAATCTGGCAAAACACCTGTGTTCAGTCAATTAATCATCCTTTGTTAAAACTGTGTAGGATTAGCTTGACTGGGTTTTACACCAGCCTTGGGTTGGGACCGTACAAGAAGCAGGCTAAGAACACTTTTCAGAGCTCTTGAGCAATATTCTGGTTGCCTTAGTAATATTACAAGATAGCTAAGTCCCGAACACATTTTATTAGGCCTTAAAATCTATTTCACATATACCAGAGGTTATATTTCAAATATATGAGGGTGCAGGGAAGGGCACTGGCTGCTTATGTGACCCAGTGAACACCCCCCTGCCCCGTTATGGGATGGCACATCCCTGCCGTTGGCAGCCCTTCATCTCACTAGAAAGCACAGTGCTCTTGTGTGAATGTTTTTATTACTTGATGCTCCGTTATTTGTGAAACACACGGGCGGTGCCGCAGTGACCAGCAGCGTGATGGCTGAGCCCTTCCCCTCTCCCACAGGCATTCTTCGAAACGGCCAGCATGATGAGGCAGGTGTCCCACAAGCACATCGTCCTCCTGCACGGCGTCTGCGTCCGCGACGTCGAAAGTGAGTTGGGTGACACCTCTGTAAGGCAGCGGGGTGGGAGGGCACGGGGCGGCGGGGGAGATGCTTCCCAGCTGCTGCCTCTTGACTTGTCAGCGCAGGCAGAAGCGGAATTGGAACAGGAAGGCAGCTGCAAAGTCCTTTTTCCTAACAAGTTTCCTGTTCCAGCGCTGTCTGTAAGTGCCTTACAGGATGGTGCTTTGAGGTCGGAGCGATAGTGGGGATGTCGATGCAAACCAGCCTCCTGGCAGAAGTTATTTCCCTGGGAAAGCTCAGCCCTGGGGGCTTTGAACTGCTTTGTTCCAGGTTTACTCTTCACTGTAGCCAGCGACTCTTCTCAGCCTTTTAATTTAGACACCAAGCACTGAAATAAACTCTGAGGAAGGCGAAATAAATACATCACCACCTCGCCTGGCAGGGGGAAGGCGGTAACAGGTTTATGAGATGACTTGGGACAGCAGTTATTGCAGTGCTGACTTCATGCATCTGACCTTGCAGATATCATGGTGGAAGAGTTTGTTGAATTCGGGCCTCTGGATCTGTTTATGCATCGGAAAAGTGAAGTTCTGACAACTCCTTGGAAATTCAAAGTTGCCAAGCAACTTGCAAGTGCACTAAGCTACCTGGTAAGAATGCAGCCTGGCAGAAGCATTGCCTGGAGCTGCTGCAGCCTAACGCTGCGTGCATGAGTAACTAAAGAATTTCCTTGCCCAGGTGGGACTGTACAATGGATGGGATATTCTTTTTGTATTCATTATGTTGCTTTAAATAACGAGAAAGACTCTCAGAGAAGGTGATGAGCTTGTTTTTTATCAGCAGGCCGTGTGCTTCCATTTGCCACCAGTTTATGTGCCTGCAACTGTGCTTTGCGTGAAAAAGGAATGTAATGTTGGTCTTCCTTCCAAAGCGTGTCAGCTCTACGAATACAAACACTTATGTGTGGACAATATGTTTCCCTACTCCTCCTTCCCCTCTTTTTCTTTAGGATAATTTCTTACAAGCTGTACTCTTGGATTTCAGCTTGGAGTATTTTACAGCAATTTTATTATTATTGGAGTATTTTACATACTATAGGTGTTAGAGCACTGGCAGAGCATTGCTAGCTCACTGCACTCATGATTCTCTTTTTCCCCCTCACTGTAGGAGGATAAGGATTTGGTACATGGAAATGTGTGTACTAAGAACATCCTGCTGGCAAGAGAGGGAATTGACACTGAATATGGTCCTTTCATAAAGCTGAGCGACCCAGGAATCCCAATAACTGTGCTGTCCAGACAAGGTATGGTGCAGGGATTGGATTTCTCTTCGGTCTGGTGGGGAAGGGGGAAAAGAAATATCATTTATAGTTAGAACTGCCTCTAGAATAGAAGCAACCAGCTTTCATGAAACTGAAAGCTCCATGAAGTAAAGGAGCGTTGGTGGGTGCTTACTGTATAAATTTCTCTGAAAAAGTCATGTTAATACAGAAGGAATTTCAGTTTCTGGATGGCTCAGGGCAGCACTTGTAAAAGCCACAGAAATGTCCTTCTGAGAACAGGGATTTGAGAATCAGGATTTCCCTGAAACTGGACAAACACAGCAGCTTTAGTTGCTTTTAGTTAGGCAGCTGTTAGACAGGAATAATTGAGGTAGAAGGCTGGTTTTTTTAGTCCTTCGATATTAACTCCAAAACGCATCAACTCTGTGTTTTGTTTAAGAATGCGTTGAGCGAATCCCCTGGATTGCACCTGAATGTGTTGAAGACTCCAAAAATTTAAGCGTTGCAGCAGACAAGTGGAGTTTTGGTACAACACTGTGGGAAATCTGCTATAACGGAGAGATCCCACTGAAAGACAAGACGTTGGCAGAGGTAAAACTGTGTTACATCAACTTTACCTCCGTGTCTCGGCTACCTCCTCTGTGGCACTTCAGTTTCCATACCCAGTTCAAGCTGCTTTCAACTTCCAGGAAAACCAGCTCTGCTGGGCTCCCTAAGGGGCTGAGCCACCTGAATTGCCACAGGGTGCAGCAGGAATTCTTGCCCATCCTACAGAAATTGCCAATTATTGCTGCAGCCTGACCTTGTTGGGGATTTTCAAAACTCACAGCAGTCAAGCAGAACTTCTGATGCTCTCACTCCCGCCCTGTGCCCAGTTATAAACTGACTGAGGTTCTGTTTAAAAAGCAGCCGGGTGGTTGTTCTTGCTTGGTTTTTTTGGACGTTGGTTCAGAACTAGTCTCTTGTGGGACACCATTATTCTTCAATCTGAAATAAAATAAAATTTAAAAGTCAAATCAATCTTGTTCTGCCTTACTGCTGGCAGTTTGTGTTTGTCAGTGCTGGAGTCCCTCAGCCTATGTTCCAAACGTGCTTTTTCTCCCTCAGAGTTGTGCTGTGTGGGGAAGGCGATGGAGCGTGGCAGCTGCTGCTCGGCTGAAGGAAATGACCGAGTACTTGAGTCACTGCCGCGTTGTTTTAACAGGAGGTAGCTGAAAGGAACTTGCTGCCCTGGCTACAGGCCACTTCCTGCACGTGGCAGACAGCCGGCGTGGTTCTGCCAGGCTGAGAAATCCCCCCCCGCCCCCGGCCGCCTCCTGTCTGCCCCAGGCTGGTACCTTCCCGGGGGTTGTGAGGAGCAGGCAGTGTCGTGGGGTTCCCTTGGCAAGTGTTTCTGCTCAGCCATTAGCCCCAGTGTGTAAGTAACGTGGCAAACCTGGCAGAAAAATAACTCCTGAGAGGTGAAATTTTCAGCACGTTTTAGATACTTCAGGTGTTTTAAGGGGGTTGCTCCAAACTACACCAGATTCAGCACAACAGTAATTCTCTACTGGAAGGAGATGGTTTAGTTACTGCCGGAAAGGAGGGGATTTCCTTGGCAAAGCAAAGTAACAGTTCACAAGGAGTTAAGGATCTAATGGTCACGTCTTCGGGTGTAGAACAGGGGTTTATGAAGTTCAAAAGCTAAAACTGATGCCGGAGTTTCCGTGTGTGACTTACAGAAGGAGAGGTTCTACGAGGGGCACTTCGTGTTGGCCACGCCGTCGTGCAAGGAGCTGGCTGACCTGATGAAACAGTGCATGAACTACGACCCCCACCAGAGACCCTTCTTCAGAGCCATCATGAGGGACATCAACAAGCTGGAGGAGCAGAGTAAGGCCTGGGTTTGCTGACGGGAGGGTGCCTGGCTTGGTCGGTGAAGTTGGGCACCTTGCAGCAGCCTCCTGTGCGCGTGGTTGTGTTGACGGGAGCGTGGAACTGGCCCCTGCTTGGAGAGGAGTGTGGATCGGGCGGGAGTGTTTAATTCAGACTGACTGGGTGGCCGGAGCTGCGTTGGTCTCGCTGCCGTTTTGTTCGATGGTCTGTATTTTAGAAAACACCTTAAATCAGTTTCAAGACAGTCTTTGAGCTCTGTGAGATTTCCTTTGGGCTCTCTTGAGCGAAGCAGAGTATTAGCACAGATAGTCCTGGTTCATCTTACACTGAAGTTACTACAGAGCAATGACCAGATGATCAATTAAGGGCAAAACTTTCCATCCCATACCTAGTAATACATAATTGTGGAAGCTGGCTCACTACTGCACACTGGGGTGTATACCAAGAGCAAACCGAATCGCTCTGAAAAAAGGGCCAGCAAGCAACCCACAGAGTGGGGGAGGAACAGCAAGTGATGAGCTGGCACGTACCAGTGGAAGGGATTCCCTGTCAAAAAGTAGGCAAGGATTAAATACAAGAAGTTGTGACAGTAGGGCTAGACACGCTCGAACGGAATCTGCCTGACCTGGGCCTTTTTTTTTTCACTTCTAGATCCTGATATCGTCTCGGAGAAGAAGCCCTTTACAGAGGTCGATCCCACTCTCTTTGAGAAACGATTCTTGAAGAGAATCCGCGATTTGGGAGAGGTAAGAGGAACGTCAGACAGGGAACAGTGTGTGTGTACACACAGCTGTGTGTGCTTTCTGCATCCCAGCAGGATGATGCGAGTCGTAAGCGCCTGAAATCATCCGTGGAACTACAGTTAGTGAGTGTCTGTTAGATCATGTTATCTTTTCTTTTACAATTAGGGCCACTTTGGCAAGGTTGAACTCTGCAGATACGACCCAGAAGGCGACAATACAGGGGAGCAAGTGGCAGTTAAATCTCTAAAGCCAGAGAGTGGAGGGAATCACATCGCTGATCTCAAGAAGGAAATCGAAATCTTGAGGAATCTTTATCACGAGAACATTGTCAAATACAAGGGAATTTGCACAGAAGATGGTAAATCTTCATGTAGAATATTAAAAATATACACTAAAAATGTAAGGGTTTTCCTTTAAATTTTTTTAGTTCAATCTCATGGGTTTAAATCTCTTGCTTCATGGAAAAAGCAGCAGTTTATCTCTGAACTCGTCCTCCTGCCCGTTTCTGTGCTTGGCTAATCGGGATGTGAGCAACAGGGTTGATGTTCTCACCAAATCCATTAAAAAAACGAGCACCTGGGCAGGCTGGTGGTGTCTGTCCAGGAGTGGCCGACTGCTGCAGCCAGCTCACAGCCCTGCGGCAGTGGTGTTATTATTAGAAGTGTATGTTATTCATAGGAGAGAGCTGCTGGTTTTGCATTTGCAGTAGTGATTGCTATAAGCCAGTAGTAAAAGCTTTAAGAACTTCAAATTCAGTAACTCCTGCCTGGAATAGATTTCTGGACTGGGACAGGAACTGGTAGGGGGAGGCAGCCCGTAGTCCGTGGCCGCGGTTGCATGACACTGTTACAAATGCTGCTGGTGCCGGGGGCTCGTACCAGTCACCTGTGCCAACGACCTGAGACGGGTCACGTGGCTGCAAATTAAACACACGCTCTGTTTTTAGGAGGAAGCGGGATTAAACTCATCATGGAATTTCTTCCTTCTGGGAGCCTAAAGGAGTATCTCCCCCGGAACAAGAACAAAATCAATCTCAAACAGCTTCTCAGATACGCGGTTCAGATCTGCAAGGTAAGCCTGGCCCCGGAGCCTTCCCATAACTGCCCTGTTTGATTAGTTTAATTTAATTGCATGGCGGGGCGGGGGAGAGGCTGGCTTGAACAAAGCCATTCTCCTTGCTTTGTCCCCAGGGAATCCTAAAGCGGTCTCTGCTGTGCTCTGGGTGCTCAAAGATCTGCAAGGGAATAATTACCAGCTTTCCTTTGCATAAAAGTTTACTATATGTAGTTCCTGCTGCAGGATTTGGAGCCCGAGGAGGGAGGGCAGCATTTAGAAAGGGTGTTGTTGGCAAAAGGGAAGGAGCAGCGTGCAGGTCTAAACCGAGGAAGAGACGTGAGTGAGGCCACGTGAAGCCATGAGCTCTCTGCAAGAGACTCTGGTTTTGTGACTGGGGGGGACCGGGCAGTTGTAAGAAGCCCAGAGCAGGCTGTCAGTTCTAGCAGCACCTGAAGGAACGGCTGCTGAGGAGAGAAGGGGCTGGAGGTGGTGGCTGCTCAGCTGGAAATGAAAAAAGCACGAAGCTGAAACAACAGCCTTGACACAAGGAACCCCAAGGCTGAGTTTAAGGGGGGGGTTGTGTCAGAAAAGGATCCTGGAAAGCGCCAACCTGCCGCGGGAACGTGCAGAGTGTTGTCATGTGAGCGAGGGAGCGTTTGAAGGGGAAGTTGGGGAAAACCAGTGAGGAAAGTCTTGGAGAAACCAGCATAAAGGCTTTCTTCTCTCTCAGGGAATGGACTATCTGGGCGCCTGTCAGTATGTGCACCGTGACTTGGCAGCAAGGAACGTCCTGGTTGAAAGCGAGAACAGAGTGAAGATTGGAGACTTCGGTCTCACCAAAGCCATCGAGACCGACAAGGAGTACTACACCGTCAAAGACGACCTCGACAGCCCCGTGTTTTGGTAGTAACTTAAAATTTGTTTTCTTTAACCAGACCGTGCAGCGGAATAACTTGTCTGCTCCTGTAGACTCAGGCTTTCAGGTGTCCTGAAGGTTTTTCCTGTTTGGATAAGAGGCCTGAGTAAAGATACAACGTCAGAGCAAGGAAGAGGCACCTGGTAGACTACACTTACCTACTCTGGTGCACTTAATGATCCATTTTCCCACGACTTCTTGTGGTTTTGGTCTCCTTCAGTTTCACAGTGACTTGCTATGTAATACTTGTACCTTATTACTACTTCTGTGCCATCCCACGTTTCTACATGAGGACGCAGGAGGCGTTTGCTCGCTCACTTAAAACGCGTGTGGGTTGTGCATGTACGAGCAGCTGCGTGCAGCTCTTGAGTAACGCTGTCGTTGTGCCCACAGGTATGCCCCAGAGTGCTTGCTTCAGAGTAAATTTTACATCGCCTCGGACGTCTGGTCGTTTGGGGTGACACTGTATGAGCTGCTGACCTACTGTGATTCAGAGTCCAGTCCCATGGCAGTAAGTGGCTGTGAAAGAAATTGCTGCTAAAGCTGCTTAAATCACCTTTTTTTTTTTTTTTAAAAAAAAAGCATTATTTTTGGAAACAGGAAGTGGAATCAATCTCTTTATCTTATAAAAACAACCCTTGTACTCCCTGTACAGAGATAAGTTGTGGTGACTGGGTGTCCTGCTAAGGAAACTGTATTTATAAATGTTACCATCTATTTTCTAACGTGAGTGTACGGCGCAGGGTATCTGCACGATAAGCATCTGCTGTTCATTTTCATTTTGAGATTCAAATGTCATCTTAATGTCACGCCGAGACGGCCTGGATGCGCGCGGAGGGTGGGGGGGTCAGAGGACGCGCCGCTCACTCCCGCTCTTTCCACAGGAGTTCTTGAAGATGATCGGCCCCACGCAGGGACAGATGACGGTGGCGCGGCTGGTGCGTGTCTTGCAAGAAGAAAAACGTTTGCCACGTCCACCCGCCTGCCCGGAGGAGGTGAGGACGCGCCCGCGCTTTGGCGTTGGGGCTCTTAAACAGCAGCGGAAGGGCCGCGCGTTCCCGGCCCTCTGGGTCCGACAGCTCCCAGGTTTCCTGGCAGAAAGGTGGTTCCGAGGGTTTTTTGTTTTTTTTTTTTCCACGAGTGGATTCCGCAGGGGAACCGGGAGGTGAAGCAGGGCTGTGGTGCCAGGCGGGAACTGGGCTGAAGCTTTGGGTTGTTTTAAGCCGCCTCCACAACCGCTGCACTGTGCTGTCAGACAAACACCCGCTCTACAAACCCCCCGTAACAGACACTCGCTGCTTCGGATCCAAAGCTAAGGCCTGTTCCTGTCAGTGTTCTTCATTTCAGAGAACCGAGAATCTGCTCCATTATATTGACTGGAAAAAACAGTGAAATGTTTCACACACATCTCTCAAATTAATCTTTTTTGTTGTTGTTATCAGGTGGACCAGCTGATGAGGAAGTGCTGGATATTCAAGCATGACGAACGGACAACCTTTCACAATCTGATTCAAGGATTTGAAACAATTATGAGTAAAATATAATTCCTTTTTTTATATATATATACTGTCAGTACTTTAAAATATAAATGCCCAAGACACTTATTTTTTTGAACTACTGTAATTTGTACTCTGACTGTGCTAAAGGATTCTTTTTCCAACAGTTTTCCTTTTTAATTTTAGTCAACAGTTGGATCAAATTAATGAAAAGCTATGGCTGAAACAATAGCTTCAACTCCTCCTGCGGCTGTCATTGCAAGGCAGTTTTATTTTCACCTGATTATGGTCTCGCTACATTTTGACCTACCCTGATGAACGTAAACTAAAAGAGTGGCATCAAAAAATGCTGCAGTTCTCAAGCTGTAGCATTTAAAACAAGGTGCTTGTTCCTTGAGTAACTAAGCTAGGGGACATAAGAGGACCTGATAGAGTACTTCAATAATTTTATGGGGGTTTGAGTTTTTTTAAAAAAACAAACAAACAAAAAAAAGGTTTGGCTGACAGCTATCCTTTACGTGCACTTAAATTTTAGTGACAAAAACCAACTCTGGTATAAAAATCCAGAGAAAACAAAATAATTAGCTTGTCTTAACCAGTCTGCAGTTCTGAGCTTACATGTATTTAAAAAAAAAAATAATTAAAAAAATTTGCTTAACTGTCGTGTTCAAAAAAAGGCAAAAAAAAGCATGGGTCAGCATGTACAGTTACGCATTTCGGTGAGAAACCCCGTTTCTGGATAAATGTAAGCTTTCCCCGCCCACGTTACCGAGTTCTGCCCGCTGGAGCTTCCACTGTTGGTGTGGGTGTTGCTTGTGCAAACGCAGCGTTTTCCTGCTTGTACTGCCAGTGAACTGCCGTGTCCCGGAATGTGCCTGCGAGCTCCCTGCACGCGCTGGGAAAGGTGTAATCGGTGTACAGGAGCTGGGGGAGCACTCCCCTAACGAAGGATAACTCCCTAAAGGAGAGGACAGAGAACCGGGGCAGCGTCCCTAGGAGGGAAGGAAGAACACCTTGAACATGTGAAACAGTCGTCGGGTTTGGTTTTTTGTTTTTGTTTTTGTTTTTTTTTGCCAGCAGTGCCATTCGAGGTGTGGACCTCGCACTCATCTTTTTTTGGTCAATGATTTCTGTGGCCAGCCTGTCAATTCATTTTAGCAGTTTCTCTGTAAAGGTGTTTATTTGGCCTCTAAGATGATTCTTTCCAGAACAGGCCTTTATTTAATTTGACTCAAACCGTGCCCTTGGGCAGTATTCAGTTAACCAAAGGGAAACCAGTGGGGCCAGACTGGGACCACAGACATTTTATTGTCAGGACTAGATGTAGCATTTAAAGGTGAGCAAGTCGAGGGAGGGCCCTGTGCTCTTGCTTTCTCAGCCCGACAAACAGCAGGTTAACTGGAAACCTTTTGCTTACCGATGTCCTACACCTTGGCTGATAAGGATGGGAAGTGTTTCAGAAATGCTTAGGAGATGCTCAGTTCTGGCAATAACAGAAAGAGGTCTTTAAATATATATCTATATATATAAAAAATTGTAATTATGAGCTGCCGTGAGTTCAGATTTATTTTTACAGTATTACCTGTTTTTTCTGTACGTCACTTACGAACCCAGTTTAAATCTGTAAGCACTTTGTTACTCTTTATACAAACAAGTCTAATAAAGATTTTTTTTTCTCCATGTGCATCTCTCTCTTTTAATCATAAATTAAACAGAGAAAGATTATTAAATGTAACTGCCATCGGAAGGGTGACCAGAACATGTTATCTTCAAAACCACCTCTCCCTACCTCAAATGATTACTTTAAAGGTCTGTTTTCCTCCCACAGACCTCCACTTTAAATGTGTACCAACAATTTATTTTCATTAAAAAGTGTAACAAGTTGAGAAAATTGCATATACAAACACTCTGAATAAAATATTACAAGTGAGTTTATCCCTACACACATGTAGAAGCCCAGAAGAGCTCCTGTGTTGCTGTTTGGCCATGGCTGGCCAGCACCTGCCAGCCCCACAGCAGAGGGAGACACAGTGAGGGGGGCAGTTTTTAAGCTTTGAAAATATGTATCCTGGCAACAGCACACAGCTTGGAAGGCAGATGTTAAGACTGTCTTCTTTTTTTCTATTTTAAAAAAAAAAAAAAGGTATTGAAAAATGGCTTCAGTATTCTCTAGCAAGATTAGGTGAGCAGGACCTGGGTTCTGGCCTCGTTGCTCAGTGAATTCGGGCCAAATGAATTTGCAACAGCAAACGCCCCGCTGTCCGCCACGGAGGCCTGGCTCCTCATTCCTCATCTGTCACAAACAGGGATTTCAAAAGGATTCCTAAATCTTCAGCTACAAGGATTAACAGCAGAAAAAAAGAAAGACTTGAGCCAGACTTACTTAATGAATAAGCTAAAAATATAGGGTGTGGGGGGGGTTGTGTTTTGGGGTTTTTTTTAAATAAAAGAGCAAACAGGAGTACAATCCTGCTGGGCATCACAGCCTGCCTGGTGCCAGCTGCCACACACCCAGGCTGCTGCCCTTCACCTGGGACAGCAGTGAGTCAAGACTCAATTGCTTCACTTGAGGAGGATGCTCTGCCCTAGCAGGCTTCGGAGCCCAGCACATTTCAAAAGTTAAGATGCTTGAGGGGAAAAAAAAAAAAAAAGAAAAAAAGAAAAAAACAAACCAAACCAGCGAAGAGCAGGAAGGCAGGATTAAGGATGTCATCCGAGCAGCGTGTCAGTACTGTTCTGCTCTAACAATCCTCCAGATGCAGAAGTCAGAAGAAGCACGAGAGGCAGCTGCTTGCTTCCCCACCCAGTGACTCGGCCAGCACCCGAGGCTGTGCCAGCAGCCCTGCCCCGCCGACCCCCCGGCGCTGTGCCACAGCCACCGGTCCACACAGCTGCATCCCCAAACTGCATTTCCTTAGTCCAAGGAAAAGCTGGGGCTTCTTGGCCTAAAAGCAGATAAAGGTTACTTCATTGTCCAAGTATCACCTCTCCAAATCGAACTGAGTCTTGCAAGGCAGCACACAGTATAGCATCTTACTTTTAACAAACATTTATTGAAAACGTCACAGAGGCTCTGGTAATACATTTGGTATATCTCTATTCCAGGATTAAGAGGAAATATTAAAAATATAAAGGCTGTAAATGCAGAACTCTTAATCCTGGAAAAAAGTAAGACTGAAAAAAACCCTCCCATATTCTGAGTTAAAAAAATAAGAAAAAAAATTACTATCAAGAATTCCATCTTTTAACTTCCTCGGGCTGAGGACTAGAGCAAGGCTCAGCATAACCCCCC
>NW_020799109.1:2316207-2347431 GCF_003259725.1 Athene cunicularia
CCCCCCCCCCCCCCCCCAGGTATTTTTATTGCTTTCGGCTGGTAAACTACAGAACTCACCGCATGCCCTGGCTCTGTCAGCCTCGGCCGCGGTGCCTGTCCGTGACAGAGGAACCGCCAGCCCCTTTCTCAGAGGGCTGCCCCGCGACGGCCAAACATCGCCACGCTACGTACCGGCTCCTTGGCAAATTTGCTCGTTAACAGAGGGTTGTTCCTCTCGGGATACTTGTAACCCACCCAGAAAGAAGAATTATTTGAAGTTAAGGCAGCAATAAATAGTGGAGGTACGGAAAGCCTGCCTTCACCCCCTAAGGCAGGAGCGAGTGTTTAGGTCTCAATAAACGCGTTTTTTTTTGAGAGAGGATTCAGCGTAACGTACTGCGGAGCCCTGAGTCTGCTGGCCAAGGTACTCCGTGGGGCCAGGTTCTGGGGAGGAAATGAGGTATGAAGAGCCTCGCTTCTCGCTTCTCGTTGGAGCCACCTAAGGACAAGAAGAAAACAAGTGACACATGATCCAGAGCAAACGGTGTCAATAAATAAAGCTCCAGTCTGGGAATGACCAAGGCCCAGGAGCCAGTAACTGACTCCAAAGGCCCGACTCCTCTGGCTTTGCGGTCCAGCTATACACAGCTCATGAGTCAGTATTTGTGCCCTTTCCCTAAAAACCCCCCAAACCCAACGGTAACCGCATGGGTGCTGCGCCGTACGTGCGTTTTTGTGAGGGCAGAGGGCTGCCTGGGCCAGGCACGGCATAACCACGGCCGTGCTCCTACCCGGCAGTGTCCCAGCAGCTCCAGACACCTTCATCCTTTAATTAAGGCACCAGTGGGCCACCTTTCATCCCTCTCGTCTCCTGGGAAGCTGAAGGGGTTAAACCATCCTGGCAAATCGGGTGTTGAGGGTCTGCAGCCAGGCCAAAGCGGGTTTGTGTTGTGGATCACGTGTAACCATCTGCCACTGGCGGGCGCGAGTCCACACGTGGTACCGAAGCCAAAGAGAGCAGTAACGGTTCTTTAACCAAAACTTCCACTGAAATGCCTCGCTCCAATAACTGGAAGCCCTGAGGGGACCAGGGTAGGGTTTCTGGTGAGGACACAGGCGACGTGAGGCTGCCCCACCACTGAGGGTTCCCTGGGGTACTGAGGCTCAGGTTCAGCTCCTCTCTGGGCTCCATCAGAGCAGGATGCTGCACTACCCACACACCTACAGCACAAGAAGCTGCACCTACACCTCACAGCCCAGCGCCCTGCTCGGTGACGCTCGATCACTCCAACCTGTCCCCAACGTGTCATTAATTTCATTACCAAATGGCTTCAACAGTCGCCTTGTTCTAAAAGCTTGAAGCATCTGCCCTGGAGCAATCCCCTGAACCTGATCGTGCCACATCTTGCTCTGCCACACTGCACGTCCCAGGTTAAGCCTGGCTCCTAAATCATATCATCTGGGGTTCTGGTTTATGTTGGAGGGAATATTTTAGAAACCTTAAGACGTTTCACAAACCAGGACACTAATTCCTTAATCAAAAGAACAGCTGTGCTGACCAAACATCCCCGAGCAGTCCCCAGAAGCACCCCTTGCTAATTCACGTTCACAACTCAAATTACCCTCCACTAAGTCCGCTTTCATTTTAGCACGCGCTTGTCATCAGCATAAATAGGGATTGGCTTGAGGAAAGACTTTTTAGTTGTCCCTCTGTCCTGCACTCAGAGCTGTGGGACGTCACAGAGCGCAGCATCACCGTGTGCTTCACACAAACCTCCGACTGCTCCTTCGGAACCTCAGCCCGCAGAACCAGCAGAAAAAACAGTTGCGGGGTTAAAACATGCACGTGAGCACACACTCTCAACGGACACAGAGCCTCCTGGGGACCAGTCAGTGTCCTCTCTTCACTGAGATTTCTCTTTTGATTCCAGGAATGAGAAAAGCCCCTCGCTGCAGAGGGAAACTGTCCTTCTGCTCCATCTGTGCCAAGGGACCGGCCGCTCTCTTCCTGCCTTTTACGGCATCTGGCATTAAGACAAACTTTGGCGCAAGCTGCTCAACATCACCTCCGCAGACAAGCTTTCCTCTTTAGACTGGAAATAAACTGACAGGTTTTAGCCCAAACCCCATACTATCTCCTCCTCTTGTCACAATTTCAGCCGTTTCCAGTCACATCAGAGCTGTTAGAAACCTGAAAGCACTATCTTTTGCAGCACAGAGCTACAGATTTCACAGCCCATGGCACCGTGTTCAGGCCCCGACCATCTTTATCCCAGCTCCAGCCAGGCCTTGTCCTCTACCCAGGTGTCACAAATTGCTACAGTTGTTTTCCTTCTAAATCTCCTCCAAATAAACAGGGATCTCATGCCCAGTCTGAGCTGCCAGAGCGTGCCGTGCAGCAAAGGGACGGGAGGCGGCGAGGGCAGAGCGGCGCGGGGCCCCTCAGCTCCCCCAGATGCGACCACAGGCTTCAGCTGCGGCTCCTCTCCTCCTGCAAAGGGCCACGAGCCGTGCTGGAGGCTGAGGAGAGAGATCAGCATCACTCTCAGGCCGCAGGGCTGGGGCTGGCCTCACAAAGGCAGCAGCTCCAACAGAGATGACAATCTGGTTTTTAAGGTCTCTCCCATTCATAAAAACAGGAGCAACGTGATCTACCTACAGCATGAGGGGAGGAATTCCTCAGGATTTCGAAGGCACTCAGGAAATGATTGGTCCTTTGTCCAGACTCAGCAAAGCTTTTATCCCCACCGGCCTGGCCTGTGTTAAACCACCTCCTCGTTAGTCCAGATTCCAGACTCCTTTAAGCTGGTCCTCACGGCTCCCATAGCATTTCCCCATCCCTCCCACATCTTTTGTTGATGAAAACTAAGTGTCTACTGAGTGCAACAGACAAAGGAAGCTTTGCTCAATGAGTCTGGCTGAAGTAGGTCTCATCTGTCGTCTGGTATAATACCAAATGAAAGCCATTTTAAAATTATTTTCCTCCTAGGATCCAGTGCAGAGGATTACAAAGTGGAGGCTGTAGGTAAGCCGGACGCTGCCTGGACTTGGTAACTCCACTTCTGAGGTTTTATCCCAGTGGCACTCACTGCAGAACATCTGCCAGTCAGGCAAAAAGCCCTAAAACCAGCACGAACTACCTCCTCCTCCTTTCTTCACTTCCTACTTTATTTGCCCCCTTCAAGGCATTTTTGCACATTCAGCCTCACAGATACCATCTTTCCAAGAAGTCTGTGCACAAACATCCAGCCTTTCTTTCCTGTAGGTTCTGGTGGTGTGTGGGCAACGAGGAGCTCTGATCTCCAGGGTGCTGGAGGGCTCCGAGGGGGTCTGCCACGCTCTGCTCAACCACTGCTTTTATTTATCACACCCACCAGGAACGGGGTATGATCCTGAGGAGCAGTGGAAAAGCTCTGCCTTGGCTTGCTGCGGGTCCAAAGTCCACTCGGTGGCAGCATAAGACAAATAAGAAGCGCTTCTACCAGCCGCTGGCTCCAGCTGCATCTACAACCCCTCTGCTGCGTCTCTCCTCTCACCTTATTTAAGGGGTTTTGTGGAGGAAGCTGCAAGCTGCCTGGCTGGCATGATCCCTGGGCTCCACTGTAAAGTGTAGGCAGGACCTGCAAGCAGGTTCTGCAGTCTGGGTAAGATCCACCCGTAGATTCCTAAATGCAGAACGGGATCCATGATCAACCACATGTTGAAAGAAAACTGGTTCAAGAATTCATTTTTTACTCGACATAGTAACGAGCATTCAGCAGATATGTAAATATCTGAGTCGCAGTTGCTAAAAGGAGCGTCCGATTCACAGCAGCTCAGGCATGCAGCAATTTCTTGAGCAAAATGTAGGATTTACTTCACACAATTCCTTCAGAAAACCCCAAAGTGTGCTTGTTGGTGGTCTATAACCCAACCTTGGGCTATATAATGGCCTGGGTGAAAAACAATCCTTCAACAGACTCACTGGGAAGTAACGTTATGGTGTGCTGTTTCTTGGGAGGAGTATTTTAATACACTCCTGAACTTGACAGGTCACTTCAGATTGTGGGAGTTTAAAATATTTATGCCAGATATAATCAAAAGCGTGAACATGAATCCTGGAGAGTGCAGGGATGCCCTGTGGAGGGTGACCATGCAGTGCCCTTCGTCCCACGCTCTCCAGCCCCGTGTCTCTGCGGTAGCGACGGCAGCAGCCACTATCAACAAACAAAGCAGGTGTCCAGAGTCCGAAAGCACCCTCACAGCTGATGGGAGAAACAGCCAGTGGAGACAGGAAGAAAATAAAAATTATTTCTCACCTCAGAAGCTTCATTTTCAAATTCATCGACTCTTGCCTGGGTAGAGTTATATGCCTGAGCATAATGCTGATACCACTGCTGAACAGCCTCCTATAAAGGAGGAAAAAACCTCTTCCCATTAGCTGTCTACTAAGATCACTTCACATGAAAACAATTCTTACGGCCTCGCAGGACATGAGAATGAATAAAAGGCAAAGCTCTCCAAGAAGCATCAAAACTTGTTTGACACCAGTGATAAAGCTCAAACCAAACATTTAATATTATGTCAAGTGCTTTAAAGACACACAAGGCACCACTGCCTTGGCAGTGGACACAAGTACAATATCATTTCTGCTACATGGAAGGGATAGACAGTACAAATACAGCTGAACAATGACATGTGGCATCTCTGCACCTCAGTGACATCATTTGAGTCCTTCATGTTACTACGGATAATACTGGTAACACTAGTATTACAATACTACTGAATTTTTTGGACAGTATTTTAAGGATTTGGGGTTAGGAACTACCACCAGGAGACATCAAATTGAAAGCAAATAATTAGATGCGAACAAAACATTCAAGACTATGCTTACACGAAACACAACGGCCCCCAGGACATCCCTCTTCCTTCTCTAACCCACAACTGTCACCAGATCTGACCTAAGAGATGGGTCTGGCCCCTGGCAGAGCTGCCTGCTGCAGCAACCACCATCCCCTCTGCCCCTCCTGGCTGGGCTGAGACCCTCCCAACACAAACCAGGCCCTGTGCCCGCCGTGTGCCCACTCTCTGTCCTCCAGTCCCAGCAGCAGCCCTGCTCTACCCCAGGAGTTCAGGAGCAACACAGATTTCCTTGCCCGCAGCCCAGGAGAGGGGAGCACCCCTTGCTTCTGTCTCCCGGCCACAGGAGGAGAGATCAGGGCAGGAGGAGACCTACAGCAGAAGGCAGGGTGGGTGTCCCCACGCAGACCCAAGATTTTTATACAGATTACCCGACACCACTACGATCCAGTTCTCGTATTTCATTTATATATATTTCTGCACAGACTAGTGATGGCTAATGAAAATAGGGAAATGTTATTTCACAGAGTGTCTCCATGTTTCTGAAACCCAGCACTTGCTCCCAGTAGTGCAACACTCCAGAGGAGGGGCAGCCCTCCACCTCAGTGGCCATGCTCTGATCACCGAACGGGGCACGCGGTGAAGAAACCCTGTGCAGTGAAACCAGCTGGCAGAGAGTCTAAAAACTCCCCAAGCTATACAGGAACTTCTGGTAGACAGAACACACTCTTTCTGGGATCTAGCCAAGGCTCAAGAAAACCTGAAAACTTCTTGGGAAGGGAAAGAGGAAAAACTTCATGGTTTTGAAGACAGACAAAAGCCAAGCCAGAAGTTGTAATTTTTTAGCCAACTGCACTGAATTCAGGTGCTCCAGCAGCAATCCTTCTATGGTTACAACACTGCAGCAGGGAATGTCTTCAGGCTTTTATTTTTTTATTTCTTACTGAGGTGTACTTTGTGCTAAATCTATTCTGTACACTGAAAGAGATAAACTATCAGTGAAGAGGACCTACATGGCTCAACCTGAAGAGGAGGGTGGGCTTTGGTTGTAGGAAAGCCTAGGAACTGCTGAAGAGTGCTTCATGATGTTGGACAATGCTGTTCAACTGCATGAAGGGCTACCAGACCACATGTGTGCCAAGAAGTGCATGAAGATACACAGAGAAAAACAATGAGCAGCTCAGGGAGGGATCGCTGAGCAGATCTCTGCCAAAAACCCTGCTACCAGAGCTCTGAGTGACAAACCAGGCTTCAGAAGAAAGCGCTGCAAAGCGACGTACCTGCGTGTATTCCCCATGCTGTTGAGAGTAATTAAAATAATTTTCCATTGCATGTTGTGACGTAGTTCCCTGAGACACAGCAGCATCCACGATGTTGTTCGAAAGTCCGGTCTGCTGCGGTGGACTAGAGGCTTTGCTGGCAATTGCTGTTTGTAACACAAAGAATATGTGGTTTGTATAAACTGCAAAAATTAGGCTGCACTCTTGTTTAGCAATATTCTAGGACTGGAACAGAAATTTGCTACTTCACATTAGGCTGTGCTCAAAATTATACTATTTGAAAGGTTTTTCTAGAAGTTTGTCCACATCTGTAAGCCCATTAACTCTGAAAATTTACCTTTCCCAAATATAATATTAACTAGGAGGATAGAATTACATTGCAAATTTAAGACAGACTACAAGAATTCCTTAAAGGTAAACGTTGTGGTCACTGGAATTACCTGCCAAGCAGCCTAACAGTTTGCCACACTCAGTCAAGGGAACTTGCAGCTGAAACAGCTCAGTGTTTGCTTACCTGGAAGACATATGCCAGGCAACACACTTGCCAAATTCAAGTAGGGGTTGGTACTAAGACGTATTTCTTTTGGTGGGTCTCCTAGCAGTGAAGTCTGCTTTTTCAAGGGAGTCTGCAAAACAATTGGACAGGTCAATGTGCATCATATTCACACAACGTTTGTCAGAAATCAGCAGGGTTTTGAGAAAAGCTGAACCCTACAGGAAAGCTTCTAAAATAAATGCTGGGATGACTATCTGGACACATTGCCTGTACTTTTTTCTTGCCAAATAATTCGGTAGGAATGTTTCTCTTTAGACTGTAGGTTACTAAAGGGTATTAAAACCAAACAAACAAAAGAAAACCTTTTAGATTCAAGCAAAGGAATAATACCCACCATAATGACCCCAGCTGCAGGGATTTACGATCAAATCAACTCTTCTCACCCAGAGTCACAAGCAAGTGAAGGCCAAACGAACCCTGGACTGGAGGTACAGCCCTGTCTGCAATCTGTCACTACAACACATAGTACCGATCACGCTATTTCTAAGTCTGTACTTCAAAGGGGAAAATGTTTATGAGTGTAAATGAAGCAACCCCAAACCACCAGAAGTGGCACCACGAGGCACTAGGAAGGGTACGTACCAGCTTATTTCCCTTTAGCTTACGTCACAACAAGTGCCAGAAATAAGGATGAAATAGCTATAGCAAGTTACACAGCTTGTCTGAAATACAGAGCTGGAAGACTCTGCATCTACATCCTAATCTACATCTACTCTGTACATTTTCTGAAAGCACATTAAGGAAAAAAAAAATCCATTATTTTAATGGATTAATACTGTTTTACTGAAAAAAAAGTATTCCTCAACATTGTTTCAAAACCAGTGAGACCAGTTTTTAAACACAAAAAGCTTCAACAGAGTGCTGAAATTCATCTGGATGCAAAAGCGGGCATTTAAGACAGTCCGACTGGTCAGCACACAGACTGCTGCTGTCTTGTCAAGGAAGTGATTTTTGCAAACTGGGCCTTCTGCCTACTGATGCAGAAAAGGAAACAATTAAAACATCTACCAGGATTTCAAAAAATAAATTTTCCTGATAAACATATTCATAGAAATAAATTAATTATCTAGACTTCTAATGGTTTAATGACATTTCCTTTTAACCAACTGAAATGCTGAAATAAACCACTGGTTTTATATATGTATACACATACACCTTATGTATTTTATTCATGTGTATCTATCTACACACAGGTAAAATTCCACTTCATTACAGTAAAAAAAATATTTAAAAAATGAAGAGTGTACTTTCCAAAGTAGGACCAAATCTGTCAAAGCTGTCTAAGAAAGGCAGACACCAATACTGAATATGGTCTAATCACTTCAGATGCTTCAGAAAATATGTAAAGAAAACACAGATCTGATCTGAATTAAGAACATGTTTCCACACAAATCTCAAAATATTTAGGTATGTATATTATTAAAAAAAAAAAAAAAGTAGTAAATTCTGTTAATGGCAGGAAAAAAACTTCTGATAAAAAGAGACCATTCTGGTTCAACTCAAATCCCATCCCATCATCCTCCCACTCCCTGCCTTCAAGGGAATAAATATTAAAACTGATACAGACTACGAACAGGTCAGCTATGGCTAAGAGGACTAAAAGTGGAAAATTTACACACACACACACACACACACACACACACACCTGGAAGCCCAAAGGCCCAACATACCACCAGGATTTCTCCCAATCAGTCATGAAATTCTATCACAAGTTCAATTTTCAGTCTTTAAAAGGGACATTGCCCTTGAGATAATTTCACCATCAAATACTATGAGGCATACACATGGGAAAAAACCCCTCCAGCATTGTAAAAAGATTCCCTTGTTAATTCATTTGGACCACCAAAGAGCATTATTGTTCTCCCTATTATTCCTAAGTGGAATGACCTTAAAATGTCTCACGAATGATCCTGTGATCTAGCAAATTTTATAGTGAAGAACTGCAATAAGCAGTGGCAGTTAACTCTTAAGCATGTTAAAACGAAGAAGAGAAAATCCACACAGAAGAAAAAAAAAAATGAAATCTTTGTATTCAGCGCTCCTTACCCCCAAACTTGTATCAGTACTTTTTAGCTGATTTTGTTGTTTGGCATGTCCAGCCCGCAAAGCTCCCGCAGAAAGATTTGTTAAGGTCTGATGATAAGGCTGTGATCCCGAGACAACCGCTTCGGTAGTCGATTGTTTATCTGGAGCGTTATTTTGCCCTGGTATAGCTTGTCCAACAATGTGCTGATTCGGAAAGAATGGCAGCATGCCCATCCCTGCTGCTGCTGCTGCTGTTTGAATTGGGAGTCAGATTAGATGCTGCAGTCAACCATAAATGGAGAAACTTTTCTGTTAGACAAGATTTATCAGTACATTTTGTTTGTGGTTTTGACTAAGTGATGAGAAAAACATTTAGAGATCTATTTTACAGCTGTCCCGGAACACTGAATTCTGATGATAGTTTTTATTCTTTTACCATCCCAGGAGCAAACAACTCTATTTAAAGCTAATACAATAGAAGAAAACTCTGATTTTTCTAAATATTCACTATAATAACTTACTTCTTAGCGTTTCCTGCCACTTTCAAAAAAACCTGGGAAACGACGTCCTGTATTGGAACAGAGGGGAAAAACCCCACCTCAACTGGCATTAGTAAAATTCTTTTTACCAACAAAAGAGCTAGGAGTTATTCTCCAAAATTAAAATCTAGACTTTCAGAATAGATTTCTTCCTTACCGCAAGCTTTTCCTTGCTGCTGGTTACTACCACTGCTCAGACCATACCTAGATCTGCCGAATACATGGCGCTCAGTGGAGGAAACAAAAAAGATGCACTAAGCAGTATCACAAGTGATCTTTCCTCATAAAAATTGAGGGCATCACTGGCGCAGAAATCTGCACTTCAAAATTGACATCTGTCACAGACTGGATGTTAAAGCTCTACTGGTTAATGAAATGAATGTAAAAAAATAAAACTTATTTGCAGTGCTTCTTCAGCTGCTCAGATTTTTTTCTCTTTGAACCAACAAACCCTCAAATTTTGGTCCTAAATAAAAACATATTGCAAGTGTACTACAAATGGTAGTAACTGAGCAAGCAGAGGATTTAACAACCTGCAAATATGCAACCAATGCCACAGTGTACTCTTTCTTCCCTGACAAACAGATTAGAGAAGCCAGGCAACAAGGCAAGATATTGCAAGTGTGTTTCCTGCTTGAACCAGCAGGTTAGTTGGTTATACAGCTATATAACTTGTTAACTTGCTTACCTATATACCGTGCATAATTGTTCAGCTCTCTGCCTAACTTTCTGTGCAGTGATAAGGTTTAAACATACTAGTGCTTTTGCCAAAGTGGGAGAAAGTCAGGTGCATCATTTCAAGATGATTTGGTATGAAATAAAATGTCATTTACACTTAAGAGCTTCTCCACGGGTTCCCATGCCTGAACTCACTGATGGCATTACCCCTATTCCCAGTACTGTCTGAAGTAGCATTGTTGGAGGTTCTCCCAGCAAACCCGGTTTCTATAAGGAAGAATAGAAAACTGTGTAAATGATTAAAATAATCTGTCTGTAGCTATTTCTTACAACGTTCACATTCGGTTAATCTTTTTAGATACACTAAAGCTGTTACATGACTTAACACTAAGATACACTAAGCTGTTACATTATACTAGATTAAAATAATTATTTGTTTTATCAGTTATAAAAGTGTCCAAAGACAGTCAAGGTTAAAGTGATGACCTTACACTATTAGCCTGAATGTTTTCCATCTTCATCAGTTGCTGCTGTGGCAATGGTAGGTGAGCAGGGCTCTGCAGCACTAAGTTAGATGTACTCCCCAGAATTGAACTCTGTGAAATTATTAAAAGAAATGTTAGTTGACAGTCATGGAAAACAATACGTTCTTGAAACATTTTAAATTAGTTTAAGAGTTCATACAGCAAAGGAAAATAACCATTTCCTCACCAGAACTAAATTTTTGCTTCATTCATAAGAAGTTATTTCAAGCTCTTTTAACCTCTCTCCTGCCTAGCCCTCTTTTTCACCTCACAACCACAAGTATGCTTTTCTGATGGCTTTTAAAGGATCCAGAGTATGCTCCAAATACAGTCCAGACTCCACTGCAGCCTCGGTCTGGGCCAACGGGGAAAGCAAAATGTGTTTGAAGCCTCTGCAGACAGACTAGAGAGGGGAGTTACCTACAGTGCCAGTAAGAAAGATGAGACACAGTGATGAACTCTAGGAATAAGGACTTCATTGTTTGGTAATGTTTGCACTGTGCCTTGCATTGTAATTCTAATACATCATCTCCATCAAGTATCTATACCCTTTACTGGACTCGGCTGTAACCAGCAGGGACTCTCATCCCTTGTTTTACAGTTACCAAACAGTATCCTTACTTTCAAAGAGGAGCATCTGTTTTTCCCTTCTTTTTAGTGGCAACTATCTACATGAAATTCTATGCCAAAACCATTAAAAAGATTACAAATCACACTGCCTACAGATTGTCAAGCCTATAAAATATCCGTTGTTTTCATTCAAAAACTTCTGGATCAGTTTGCCACCAGAATTGAGCCACTTAACAACTCTGGGGCACCACGTTCAGATTCTGCTATGGGTATATCGAGTGCTGTGTGCTCTGGCTAGCACAGTGGTGTAAAAGAAACCTTACGTCCACTCTGGCTAACAAAACCACACTATGATTCATGCTGGTTGAACACACGCTTGAAACTCTCTTTCTGGCAGCAGCTCCTGGTCATGAATTGCCAGGCAAAACACAGGTTGCTCTGCAAACCTTTCTGTACAGAGGTGAAGGAATAGATATATGGGACACTGACTGTGTCAGATCACAACAAATACAGCCTTCCTCATTTTTCTGAAATCTCCTTCATAGGAAAGATCACCAAAACCAGGCAATGAAGGTGGAACCCAAGAAGGCAGCAACTCTCCTGATGCATGGCTTTGTAGATTTTGCAGCATCCTACAAAACACCTCACAAATATTTTCAATCCTAGGCTGTGTCTCTGTGTGGCAGGGCCAAATTTCCTAGGGAAAAAAACACCCTATGCCTGTAATATGGTCTTCTGGACTCAGAAATGTGCAATTTAAATCAAAAAGTGCCGTATCTAGATTTGTTAAGCATCTGCTATTTTAATTGTCTTAGTGATTTCAGTAGAAATTATCCAGGTCCCAAATACCAGCGGTTGTCCCTTCTAAACTTGGTTACATCCACAAAGAACACGTATATAAGTTCAACTGAAAAACGTTCAGAAATGCAAAAGGGGAAAATCAGTTTGGTTAGAATCCTCAGAAGGAAGTCTCTGCCTTAATAAAGATTCAAAGAACTGCTGGATGGCTGAGGAAAACACATCACTGGGAAAGTTTAAAATGCATGACTGTGGCACATGATAACTGCAGCTAAGAGAAATTAAAAGAAAGGAGTTGAAAGTCATGCTAACTCCAGGGTTGAAAGATTACTGGATGAATAACCCATTTGTTCAAATACCCCTCTATTGAATCTTTATGAGCTGTTTTATAATGTTGTGGCATAATCATCCTAAAAATATTGTTTCTTCTGATTATATTACTTTAAAAAACTTTGAATATACAATAGCAAAACAAAGATATACAGGCAGCTGAATCGGTGCGTGAGTGGGGAGGTGGGGAGAGAGGCAAGCCAAGACACTGTGTGTTCCTCTATCTCGTCACAATACTGAATTTCAAGACAATAAAAACGGTGACCTGGTTCTCTGGCTTTAGAGAAAACTGAAATAAGTCATTGCATAACAGAAAAATGTGCCTAATAGAAGGAATTTGGTTAATCAAATACTTGTCAATAAAATTCAAGCTATTAGATCAGGTTTGGAGCTAATTAAATGACAGGAAGCTTTCTGGAAGAGAATTAAACTTTTAAGTCTCTCTAAAGAGAAAACATTAAGTTGTTGGGCTGCAGCGCTCTTAAGCCAAAAAGCACTGGATCATCATCAGTCACAGTGTTAACTGTGTAAAACATGCCTGTCTCCAGCTGTGACTAGAAAACATTCACATTGCCTTCCAAGGAAGCACAGGCGCTCCAAAGCTGAAGAGAGCAGCAGTAACTAAATATACCAATTGAAAATGTCATTTAAATAAAAGAAGTACAAGCAAAGAATGATTTTTTTTTTTTAATTGTACAGGACAAAAGCAACTCACTTTATGGGGCAAAATTAAGTAGTGTTTATTCAAAATGGATATATTCACCTACCAGTTTTTAGCAGAAAAAACCCAAAAAGCTGAATATACTCAACATAAGGAATATCTCTGCGTTTTAATTTTTGTTAAGGATCTATCAGTCTATCTTTGCCAAAAGAACAGCAGAAGTAAGAACTAATACTTAAGGGGATTCTGCTTTTTAAATGAGAATTTCTGAAACATCAGAAATGGTAAGTCAAAGTGATTGTCTCCAGTCCCTCTAAGGTTCTTATGAAAACCCCTGCCATGAATACTGAAGGCAAATTTTGGCTCCTGGCAGAGCTGGAGGAAATCTCTGACAGAACCTCGGTGCAAGGCGGAGGCCAGGCAGGCTGCTGGCCATGTGAACTGCTCTAGGAGGAGTTCTGGTTGTGGGTGCTACGCTAGCATGTTCCCATCACCAATTCCTAGGGCAAACTCATCCCAGATATCCAATATAGTATCTTTCAGAAATTCTGGTGCCCATATGGAAGTCGTATCAACTTTACAGTGAACTACAGATACTCCCAGAACACTTAAACAGCTTATAACCTTGGGGGGTTTTTTTGACTAAGAAGTAACATCTGCAAATCACTGTTTTTTATAGCATATATAGCACATTCTGGTCCCCACAAACCTCAAAATGAAGATAATGATGCTAAGCTTGTTGGCTTGAATAAGAGAAAACAATCAAGTCTCTACAGAAAGTGTGTATGAGAAGAGATAAATGGATGTGCCACACTCCTTGAGCGCTAATTTAAAGGAGGATTTTTTTTTTTTTTTCCAGTAATGGCAAGCTGTCTCTACATCGGCAGGTGTTAGCAAATCAAAAGCTCTCTTAAGATACAATAACTCACTTGTGGATAGTAAGCACAGTGTGCTCTTACATCCTCATAGGCATCTCACAGTCCTTTTCTCAAAGATAAATTTAATGAGAACACTTGATTTTAGTTGTAATTTCTTAAAAACTTTGAGAATCTTTTTCATGCTAAGTTCTCCACAAATATGTATTCTGACAAAAGTTTTTTTGGTCACATACCTGATGAATTTTATTCAACTGCAAAAAAGGTGGGCCAACTGCTGAATTTATAAGGTGAGGTAAACCTGCAGATGCTCCAAGAACTGTTTCAGAAACACAAGAGAGTTGCAGTGTTTTACAAATTAGCCAAATAAAGAACTTTGTAAGAGTTACTCTATATTTTTTTGATTTGATTTTCACAAAACTTTCCAGTATAGTAAAGGTCAGCTATAATGAAACTTTTCAATACACCCAGCTCTGATCTGCAATTAACAGCATCTTAGAGATGTACTTTCGTGGAGCTCCTCCAAAGCTGAGAGTTTTTCTCAAATATGCAGAAACGTCTGAAGTTGACTGCAAGACCACAGCATTATCTAAAGTGCTTTGAAACTTCAGCATTAGCTAAAGTGTTTCTTCACTGAAGTGTTCTCTTCACACACAGTTTCTGTGTGTCTTCTGTCAAAAGATTATGTCACAAACTCTTAGCTGTCCCCCAGCTGACTCTTCAAGTTATCTGTTCTCATACCTTTCCTAATACCTTCACCATTTGAAATGTAGTGAGATTGGTTTTTATATGTTTATTCACATCCATCCTAGTGAGAAGGCAGAGAAATGTTTTTGGCTAATGCTGTTATGAAATGTGTGTACAACTACGGTAGCATCTGAGTAAATAACAATTTACATTGAAATCAATAGGAGAAAGACTCAGGCTGCAAAATTCAGATCTAGAATCAGATTTAAACTCACCATTTCTGTGATGTCTGCAAAAGACATTTCATCTTACGCCCATTTCTAACACAAACATTCAGACATCACAGAGTTAATGTGAGGACATTTTTAGGTTACACTAAATTTGATCCAAACACAATAGTGTAGAAATCCACCTCTTGCTTTTGCTTTCATAAATGGAGAGTTGTCTACACAAATACACTGAAAGAACATCTGCAGATTTTAAAATACTATTCCTGCTTCTCTCCTTTGTTAAAAGCCTTGTATCACTAAGAACAGGGTTTTGGTTTTTTGTGTTTTTTTTTTTGTTTTTTTAAAAAAACTTACCAGGTTTAACAGCATGTCCACGCAACTGGGGCTGCAGTAGCATTTGTAACATTGCTGGATTATTAAAACTTTTCATAATCTGCACTGGATTTGGCTCTGGAAGTAAGCCTTTCCTATTGTTCCTCATCTCCAATTAAGAGAGACAGAAAAATGTTAGAATTGGGACAAAACAAAGAATACATTTAAATCCCTCAAACTTGTGTGATGGTAATGGACACATTTATTTTCACACAGGAAAAAAAAAAAAAAAAAAATCATCTTCCCTATTTCCTGCTCCTTTTCATGCTCATTTTCCCTCAAATGAAATGCGTAACAAACTATTGCCCCAAAACTTCAAGCACATTATTTTTCCTGAGATACATTTATTTTTTTCCCTTAAACTGAGACAGTTATCAAAAAAGGAGAATGTGAAAGGCACTGTTAACATGAACACCACACACTATCTTGTAATAGCACCACTCATCTCTCTTACAAAGATGTGGGCTAAAGCCAGCCAAAGTAATGAGACTGTTCTGCTTCTCTGTTTAAGACAGCTTCATGTAACACTTATCACATCCAATTTTCTAGGAAGTAATCTGATAAGACACGTGGATGTAAAAAGCTTTCTTCTATATCAACCATGAAATTAAATGATTTCTCCTACCTTGAAATTTATCTTAAAATGGACAAATTCTTGCCTCTCCATTTTAAACAAAGTTTTAGCTTGTCAAATGACTCCACTGCCAGTTACTCTTGTTTTGAACTGGAACAATTTCTCTTACAGAAAATTAAATTTACTCAAATCCCAGAGCTACGTAAATCTAACTGTGGCATCTTAAGGCCATATTTTACCCTTTTTCATTGCAGTACATGGCCGTGCTTTGCCTAGGAAGGAGGCTGAATTGGGCTAACTAGATTAAAAAAAAAAAAAAAAAAAAAAAAAAAGGCTAATTCTACCAAAAGCTCAGCTCCTTTTCCTAATGCAAAGCAGCTGAATCCCTCTAACCCAACTGAGGCTGCTCAAGGTGTATCAAGGTGTAACTCGTTCTGGAAACAGATTTGCAAGTATCTCACCATCCTCTGTGCTGCTATAAGTGCTGCTAAGGTGCTTCTGCCTGGCGCCCCCGGAGCACAGTACGACACCTGGACTCTCTTCCCTTTGATAGTCATGCCATCCGTGACTTCTTGTACCTTCTCTGCCTGCTCTGCAGTTTCATACTCGACCACTGCAAAGTCACCAATACAACTGTCTTCATCCTGAGCAAACTGAAACAACAATTCACAATACACTGAACAAAATGAAGAATATCAGGAACTGCCTTGCAACATTTTCACCTATCCCTTGCAAAAATACTTTGCAAAGGGTTGACACCTTATGTGGATGCCTACCCAAACCAGTCTGTTTCTCAAACGTGGTGGATGTAAATTGAATATCCTATTTTCAGCTGCTATTTGGCATGCCTGCTCTATCTACTTGAATTACCACCTTCCCCTGAATCTGGTCTCATGGGGAACCTGAGCTATGAAATGTATTTAACACATATTTTCAGAGTAAAGAAGGAATGAGAAGGAAACTGTAAATACAGCTGTATGCTACAATAATTTTTATTTTGCAGTATAATAATTATAAACTCATTATTGTTCAATTTTTAAGCCTACAATAATAAAAATATCGTTCATCAAACTACATGATAGTTGTTGAAACGTGTAACAATACAAATTCCACTGATACATACTGCCTTTTAGGAGAATATGAAGTCTGTGGTTGTATTTAATGCCAAGAGAAGATGCCAGACTGATCAATCAAGCAGACTGGAAACAGGCTTATGTGTCAAACAATGCTCTGTCCTTTGTTTGCAGAGTTTTATAGCAGAATGAGCAGATTTAAATCAAACGGAAAAAAAAAAAAAAAAGGGGGTGAGAAGGGAGGGAATAAAGCTTAGGCAAAAATCTCCAGTCCCGAAATGAATAGAAATGATACCCTGATACTAAGTCTGATGTGGAAGAGAGGAAATATCTTCTCTAGATTTCACTGGAGAAAAACAACCAAACTATTAGGTCCCACAAACTTACACTAACAATTCAAATATAAATCTCAAAGACTCTGAATAAAAAGAAAGTGGTCAGATCATTGATGCCACTGGGAAGAGCTCTGGAGAACACACATATATTGATATATAAATATACACGTAGATATGTATATGCTATGTGTGTATATATATGTGTGTGTGCCTGTGTGGAGAAGCATTTATGTTTTATTTTGACATCAGTTTAGCTGCGCTGGCAAAGACCTGAAGTACCTATGAAAAGAATGGTTTGCAGCTATGGAACATACTGTAGTTATGTGCACAGTTAAAAACTCCTTAACATGTGAAAGTGCAGCTACCAGTATTCTTGCTAATGGATCAGGAATTTTCAAACTTCCCAAGTGAATGGGTACTGAAGAAAAGCCCTCTGTCCCTACCTGGATAACACTAGAAACCTCCTTGTGATAATTTAGAGTTCACATAAGAAAGCAATGAGGTTTTCTGGTCCATTTTGTTGAAGCAAAGGGCATTACAAGCGCTAGGAAAAGCCATTTTTCTAAGACTCATCTATAAGTATCTGGCTTCAACTCCTCCTGGCGGAACATTTCTATTGTCAATAGAGGAGAAATCAAACTGATTTCAAAAAATGGTAACTCTGGAATAAAATGAAATAAACAGAGTTTATTTCATGAACTAAGCTAAGAATTTTAGGTAAAAGATCACAGTTACATGATGAAATACTGCATCAGAACGGAAGCAGCACAAGACAGATCCGTTCAAGAAGCCATAGCAGGAGATGGGCAAAATGGTCAATGTGACCTGACTGGGGGAATAATCTGAATTGCAGGAGCGGTGTGAAGGCTGGACTGGCCAAGACTAGGAAACAGAAGGAAGAGAGAGACTGTAGTCACAAAGACATAAAATAACAAGGGTGTGAATGAACATTTTGTTTTCCTAAAACGTATTCATTCTCCCAGGAGCAGCTTTCCAGACAAAGGCACTTCTCCTAGTCATTCTCTATTGAAATTCCCTCCCCACCCAGGTTTCTGCTACCCTGTCCTCTCCTAGTTTCCCTCTTGTATCTCTGCTCATCATGTCACACCCCCCTCCTTGCTTTTTCCACACCTTCTTCCTCCTTCTCCTTTTGTACTTAATTTTTAGGTCATCTCACTCACAAAACCACAATTAATTAGCACTATTGTGATAAGAATTCATCCACTGTCTTCCCTTTTTCATCTATCAAATTTGAACTACTTGTTTTCCTGCCTCCACCCTCTTATCTTCCCTCTCTGGAGGGCTGCTTCCCCATTAGCCCACGGGGTTTGCCTCCATCACCCACCCATTACGCCTGCAAACCAGCACCTCTGCTGCCTCCCTCCTCGCCACCCCTCGAGGCAGAGCCTCCCCTACCAGTCAGTACCAGTGGGATGCCCAGTGGAAACATGAGGCATGATTGAAAATAAACCACACGTTTATTCTCTGAGAATCACCAAGAATAAATCGTAAATTATCGTAAATAAACCTATTTTTCTTCTACTATCATACTTCTACAATCTACCTATTAAGTCTATGACACAGTGTGTTTATGTAAGTGATTGGTAATACGAGAATGTGCCAAGAATGTTCTCTTTAATGTATTTTTGACTGGGTGGCTACTTCCCAATTCCAAAGCATACTGTTTAAGTCCTGGATTTTCTAGAAACATGTATTTAGTGCCATTTACTGATCGAATGCAGACACAGACCCTCCTCACCTACACCAGGTGTGACACATTATCATTACGATCTAAGAAGGAAGGTAAAAGTCAACTTGTAAGTGCCTCTAACTGCACAGTGGAATACTGTTAGTGAAAACCACCTTTACCAAAGCAGCCTGGTATTCTTTGAACTTCAGAATTTTTAAAGGATGTTGAAAAATTGTTGGGGGTTGGGGGTGTGTGTGTGCTGATAACAGTCTCTGGATTATCTGACAGCTGGGAAAAAAGCCCTGAAGTAAAAGACTTTAAAAGATCAATCTGTTTAGCTAATTAAAGACAGATTGAGCAAGTGACTTCATTACAGCATTTAATATGTTCTTACTGGAAGAAAACAGTGATGAGCAAAGGCTCTTCAATTTAGTCATCAGGGAGGTGAAGCTGAAGCCAGATACATTCAACTGAGAAAACAGACACAAGTGCAAAATAATAAGGGACAGGCAGTTCCTGGAAAGAGTTACTTCCAATTTATGCATCTCCTGGTGTATCTGGATCAGGCAAGTATAAGGATGTGCTTTAGCCAACTCAATTACTGGGGCTCCAACAGAGCACTAGGGAAAATGTGATGGCCTGCAGGTGGTCAGACTAGACAGCCGGATGGACTGTCCGGTCTTAAGATGTGAGAATCTCTGCTTACTTATCCCTGAAGCTAATCCCTGAGCAGCCTTCCAAGATACTTAAGAGAAAAATAAAAAACAAAAAACAGAAAACAAAACAACAAACCCCAAGCAACTGAAATCGTACTCAACTGTGTGATTTTAAAAGCAAGCTTGCTTTCTGCTGCCTAGTATCTCACAAGCCATGATCATGATGAGAAGGAAACCTTTACACTTGCCAAGGCTAGCAAGGATCTACCTCTTCGGTACCTTCAAGCTTTCCAAAAGATTTATCACTTCTATCGCAAGCCCAGCTGACTACAAGATCCCAAGCCTACAACCTCTCCAGCTAGGGAAAAAACACATTAGATACTATATATATTAGTTTTTAAAATATATTAATTATATACATACATATCCTCCATCATCTAAACTGTTGCACTTGTGGTATACATACTCTCTGGCTTTCTTTACTGAGCAATAAAACCATCATCAGCGTTTATTTTAAAAGCTCTCTAAAATATTTCTAAAATTATTTTCAATAAAATACGTAAGGAGGGGATGTCTTATAAACATTTTACTGGCACTTTGCGGGAGCGGTCTCCTGCAGAATTCCCAGATGACATCGACCAATTGCTGCAAACCCATACCAGTACAGCATCTGCACCACATCATATATCACAATGCAGATGCATAACCACCCACTACTTCATTGAAAAATAAAAGGATAAAACAGCAAGCAGTGAAGATGCAAACACAGAGCTACGTAAGTCATGACCATGATCTTCCAAAAGATACAAATTCAACATACCTGGCAGAAAATAGGTTTATACTTCAGTGAGAAAGCTTGGATCAGTTCTTTTGAATCAGTGTAGTCTTTTTGAAGTTTATCTACACAAAGGCACTTGGAATGAATAAGGTTTGTTGTCAGCTGGTTCACATCCATCCACTGTGCAAAGAGAGTGCTCTCATCTAACTGTTTCCCCAGAAGTTCCAGTCTTGCCTTTGCAGCAGAGTCCTTCTTCATATATTCCACAAAGCCATAGCCCTTGGAATGGCCAGTAACTTCGTTGTAGACCAAAAAACATCTCTCGACACTGCCATACGCACGCACAAGTTCTTCAAACTCTTCTAACGTAAATGAAATGGGCAAATTAGTAATACACAGCAAAGCATCTGTTGGTTGGAGTTGCACAGATATTTCTTTCCCCCGAAGAGAATACTGGTGAAATTTCCGAATGGCGTTTTGAGCCTGCTCTCCGTTAAACAGAGTGACAAATGCTGTAAGAGACCAAAACAAGTGACATCACCTAGCAGAGCTACAGAGGTAATCACTGTATCTCTCCCTCTCCTCAAAACCCACCAGCGTAAGTCACAGGAAAAATAAAAAGAAGGTGCAATAGACAGAGATAAGCTGTAACATATATTTTAAAATTTGACCCTATCAACTGGATGTCACGAGTAATTAACTCAAAGAGTGACTGTAGATCCACAGATACACACAACCTCACTACTTGAGGTTTAAATTTTCTACTGAAGTCCACACATTACTGATTCTACTGAATTTCTTTCATGATGACAATCTGTGCAGCCAAAAAAGGCACTGAGGGACAATCAAGCTACGCGATTGCAGAGAAGCTGACTTCATACAGAGAAGCTGATGACTTCATACACTGATGATGTGCCTCATGACAGAATTGAAACCTGTGACACTGGCAGATTTTAAGTTCTTACCTGTTCTTTTATTTCTGTCCACATAACAATACTTGATTTCATAATCTTTAAATAAGTCATGGATTTCCTGAAAGAGAAAATATGACTAACATCAGATAAATAATTCACCAGACCAAATATGTGTATAAATTCATTTTCATTTTTAAAAGAAGCCAAACAAACAATAACCCAAAACCAAACCCAAAAACTTTCCCAATAAACAGAAATTTTCACCATAGAAACACTATCAAATATTTGTTTTTAAAAGCACTGGTTATACTACTGCAGTATTTTTATCTCATATAAAAAACAGGCTTAGTGAATTTGATTAATTTACTTTTTGTTATATAAAGTCACATAAGCACAACAGGGTGTCCTGTTGACTGTCTTTTGATAAAGATGAATAACATTACAGTTTCATTAAATAGCAAAACTCCCACAATTTCTCCAAAGTGCAGCTAGCATAATTAAAATACCACACAGACAAGAAATACCGGCACCATCACATCATGCAGTTTACTGAGGGCAGGCAATGCTGTCATAAAATGCAACAGTTGCTTTAGTTTCCTGTAACTGCTCAAGTCCACTTTAACAGATTTTCACTCTTTTAATAATGAATATTCTTCCAATCAGCAGATAACTGTGCCCAGAATAACCCCTGGGAAGTATCCTCTATCAATTACTGCACAGATGCTCAACGAAGAATCAATCCCAAGAGCATTATTTCTTCCCATTAATTAATGGGGAGAGAACAGAGGTGTGGGAGGAGTGGGGAAGGAGCAAGTGCAAGAGGTGTGTACCAGTTTGCTGTACCTACCCCGAGAGCAAGGTGTATGCAGATGCCCCACACAAACCATGAAGAATTATCAGTTCAGTGGCAAGAATGCAGAGGTGAACATTAATCATCCCCAAGGAGAAACCAGGAGTAGTAACCTGGATGCACACATCCTTTTAGTTGGATAAATCCCACACACAGGAGCAAGAGACCACGTGAGTAAGCAAAATAATCAACCAACTTTGTCTGGAAGTTTAGCTGCGAACAGTTTCCAGTCGCCCAGCCTACTTGCCAGTTTGCTAATTCAATATATATAGCCTAAAGGTTAATTGGGTTCTCCATGACTGGTATCAGGTGCATACCTTTTTGTCAAGCGAGCACCAATCTCTAGTTTCACTAGCTAACAGCTGTCAAATACTACATTAATAAAATATGGCAGTGTTTCTCAAGCTACCAGGCATCCTCTAATCAGATGTGATCAGGATGTGGTTTCCGAAAAGCAAAATACGCCAGGCACAATTCAAAGATTCAGGTCGGGTAGGGGATCTGAGCGTGGACACCTCTCTAACAAGAATTAGATGGTAGCTCATTCTCAGTCACGAGGGACTGAGAAGACACTTTGTGCACAGTCCCTGTACTGTGGCACTGAAGACTCTGAAGAAATTATTTCTATCTCACTTAGAAAGAAGGGGACATATTTACCTTTTTTTTTTTCCCTGTATTTTTTACAAGAGTAACACTGAAAGTTTTATAGAATGATTGTAGCAGGAAATATTATTTCAAACACCTCTGAACACTCTTTTGAAAGTCATCTGTGAATTAGGTGATTCCACATGATTTCCCAGTAACTGTCTGAAACCTTAATTGAGGGGGGAAATAGTTTGCAGTGCATGTATCTTCATGGGATAATTATGAGGTCTCATGTAAAAAAATGATGAGAACATAAGGAAGATTTAAAATTAAAACCCAGTTTAAGCAAAGTAATTTTAGTCAGGATTTTAACACCGATTTCCACAGGTTGTTGCAGACGCTGCCGAGATTGTGCAAGGGGTTCTTCTAGAAAGTTGCTTGTTCTTGTGCCCTCATGGCCCCCTTGGCAGGGCTGAGACCTTCACCTGTGGAACTGGGTTTGTGTAGTCTTTCAGTGAAAGCATTTTTCACATAAAGACCATTTGTGAAAATTTAAAACAATAAAACACACCACGCTGATTCTTAAGCAAATGTATACTCCTTCAAATTAAACATATAGGTGAGTATCTGCAAAATACCTGTGCGTGTTAGACTAAGATTCTTTATAATATTTTCAGAACTACTAAGATGGCTTTTGAACTCGGGCACTTCTCTAAACTTTACCTTCAATGACCTTCAACATGTAGGTCTGTTAGAAAAGAATGAATGCTCCTACCATTTTAATGTTAACAGTTTCTACTCCTGAGACCTCAGAGCAGAGCTGGCAGGAAAAGCAACAAGAACTCCCTGTTCCTAACCGAACAGCACTCAGAGCTGGCCCCTTTGGGGTAAGCACTTACCCGGTATTTGGGCCGGGAAGGAGCGTTTACTCTGCAAGGAGAAACGGGTCATCCAAGTCAGGTATATTCTCTGGTGCGACCCTATTAACTTCCACGGAATGTAAGCAGAGGGCTGTTTCCCTGAGCACGGCAGAAACAAACAGCGGTGGTTCGTTCCCCGTTCCTGGCAGCAGCTCGCCAGCTTGTTCCGGGGGGAGCCCGGCCTCTGCACCCTCGGCTTGGCTACACCAGCCCCCTCCCCACATCAGGACCTACCTCCACCCCTTCACACAGAAGCTGTCAGCCCCCATCCACGCTCTGCGGCAGGAAAACCTTTCCCCCTGCCCGGGTCAGCCGTGCCACGGCATTGCTTTCTGCTGGGCAGCCATGTGAGAAAGGCAACGCCAGCGCTCGACGATTCTTATTGCCTGAGGTGTAGCGAAGCCGTAGTAATAAACCCAGTGGTGGTACCACCCGCGAGCAGTGGCTGCCATCTCCAGTGCCACCACTTTGCCCACACACACAATACCCACATCCAAACATCTGGTGACCAAGCCTGGACACTGTTAGTATTTTTTCCACATAACGTTTACAAAACTGCTTCTCCTAGAAGATTTTTTCCTCTTTTATAAATGAATGAATCTACTAGCCTAAAAAAATCCCACTGACTGACAGTTACCACAATAATCATAATTTAATGGAATCATACTAAATCTAAACAAAATGGCAACCACCACCATCACTGGGAAGGTCTAGCTGCCATGAGTGTCACGCACTGAACATCAGGCTAGATTGTAATATTTTGACAACAAAAATTGTAAGTGGTTGTAAAGCTATCTGTCAGGCATACAGCAGTCATGGATCCTGCGACGTATCCAAGACAAACACTCTTTATAGCGGTGCCTATCCTGACCCTTAATTATTGCACCCCTACGATTGTCTCATCGTTGGCTCCTGAACCAGATGTAAAACTCAGCACCAACTCTTGGGCACCGCGTTGTGTCTGTACCTGGGCAAAGTCCCTGCCAGGCACCTCCTGGGGGATGTGTCCCTGGTCAAAACAAGGATGAGATGTACTGCAGAAAGGCAGAGGAGGAGAGGCAAGAGAGGAGAGAGCCTGTTCAGAGGACCAGCAGTTACATAAACACGTGGGCCATGCCAGCGGCTCTAACTAAACATCTTGGAACAGAAATGTAACCAATACTGCTTAGCTACTATACAGCTCCTCAAACCTTCAAAGTTCTTAAAAGCAGACTAGGAAAGCTAGTTAATCTTACCAACAGGAAAAATTAAAATCCTAACTAGAAAACAATCAGCTCATACTTTAAAATTAGCAGAAAAAGCAAACCCAAAAAAGGGAGTTTAAGAGAAACCACTAGTAAATACAGGCTGAATATACTTTAAAAAATGTCTTATTTACTACTATGAGAAATGTGGTCTTGAAATACTTCAGTTCTTGGCCTGTCCTATCTTGTCTTAGGTAGAAAAACTGGCAACATGAGTTTTTACCACATACTATCAATTGGAAATCTGCATCTCTCAAACGGAAAGAATGCCTTCCTCTCTGTGCTTTATTACTTGCATTGTTTTAGATGCAAACAAGAAAGGGAGTCATTAACAGGCACATTTACCCTATTTATTGAATTATTAAGATTCATTGTATTATTTCTAATAAAATCAGCTTTTTGTATCCAGTATCTCATAGTCCAAGAGAAGAAATACTCAGTCATCACCTGGAACAATATACTATAAACCCTACAGCATCCTAAACCCAAGTATTTTTGTCTTTCTAGATGTAATACTGAATTGTGTTATTCTGGCAACAAAAATATTTCACAATTATAATGGTGCCTGGCCAGATTTCTACAGTGAGCTTTAGTGGTGTTTCCAATATCAACACTGTACATGCCTGGTCTATAACTTGGCTCTCAGTAAGTAGCTGAAGGCCTAAACTTCACACGCATATTCTTGAAACAGGAGTCAATTATGTTTTAAGTAGTTGAACTAAATAACATGCTTGGCTAACCAAGAAGTTTTAAATCGTCTCGTAACTAAAAAAGTATTTGTTTCCATTTGTACAGGCAGAGCAGAAAAGCAGAGGACTTCTCAGGAAAAAGCTTTACATTTACAAATAATATAATGGGGTGCTGATTTAATTCAAATTTTAGACCACTAGATCTTTAAGTCCATGACACGACACGTGGATTTCACTGTAGATATGAAGGAAAAAAAAAACCCAAAACCAGAAGATAGTAAACATGAGAACACCAACACAGTTTAAAATAATAAACTGCTACTGAAGGAAAATCCCAGAGATTCTGTTGGGGAGAACACAGCACCAACAAGAGGGTTAGATAACAAAGCACAAGGACTGATGCGAAGTGCAATTTTAAACATCTCCTATCTCCTAACGACCACATAGGTAGGAGGTCCTCAAATTCTCACCAACTCAGCATCAACTGCCAGATAAATCCTCCTTTGCTCCTAACAAGCAAATTTTCAAAGATTGGGCTCATCATACCATATAGTATGTTCTCTTCTTTGATAAATTTTCAAGTGTTTTTCAATGTTGTGTTAAAGAAAGTTGATGCTGAAGATGAGCAATGGCTGTGGGATCAAGTCTAAGATGTGGAACAGATGTCTACCATCCAGAAAGAGTAAGCACTGAGGTGTGCCCTCAAGATTTTGCTCAGCACATTCCTCCTCACTGCCATGAACAGTCACAAACTATGAAACCTGACCTAAAATCAAGCCTGTAAATCTAGGCTATAAACTGCCTTTGGCGCAAACCTTTTTTGTTTGAGAAATGACTCTCACTTTTGTAAGTTCATACCCTCCAAAGATCTTTACTAAAGTAATATAAGAAAACATTAAGACAGAAGAACAACAGTTTCTCAATAAACTGACAGACATGGAATGAAAAACATTTCTCTGATCTTCCAGAGACATAGTGTGTTGGTAAGAGGAACACTATGGGACTGGAAATTAATTTCATCAGCCTGGATATGCTGGGCAATATGCAAGCTAACAGGAAGATGAGAAAGACATAGCAGAGGTAACAGGAGAGAGCAAGAGCACAAAGTAAAAGGAAAGCAATAAAGAAACTCAAAAAGCACGTACATCCTGAGGCATGAGAGCTACTCACTATCCAGCAAGTATGCCTTTCATGTTCAGTCAGTGTGACGGAGGACTAACTAAAACACAAAGGCCCCTTCTACTTAAACGTCTGGCATACAGCAAATTGGGAGAGAGCACTTCCTCAAATCATCACAGTTCATTAAAGGTTTTCGATCAAAAAGGAACAAGGAAAAATTGTGGCTAATCCAGGGACAAAGAGAAAAAAAAACCAACAACCCCACCAGAAATAGCATCATGCTAAGCAGTGACTTGTCTTTTGATCAGGAACAGACACCGGTGAAAAAAACTGGGCGGGTACATCAGGTCCCAAACTCCGAAATAAATCCCTATCCCGGGTGAACTGCACCAGTTTCTTATCAACAGCTAAATGTTTCATCTTTCTTTAGAGTCTGTTCATGCCAAAGAAGAACTACAGGGTATTAAAATAATTAATCAGCCCTACTTTACTTCATGTCCTACATTAAAGTAGAACATCCCCTCTATAAGATTAATTTCCTAGCCTCGGATGTTAAAGAAGAAAAGTGGAAATGTGAATGTAATATGGTGGCACTTAAAGATAATCAAGGACAGAAAAAACAAGGTTGAAAGCAAGTGTATCTTCCACAGCACTGGCTCCTTAGCCCCAAGAGGGGAATCAAAAAGTGAACAGCCCTCGTTGGTCAGCTAATCTTAGCGGTGATGACCGGAGCTCTTGCTACAGATCTTGGTAATAATTAGCAAGAAAGATAACCCAAGGTCTTTTCTTCCTAACAGCTACTCCATGGGATACAGACTGGTATGTTGGGGTACCAGACTGCTGGTTACGTCACAGTTATGAGCCGCTGCTCCTGTGGAAGTTTATCAGACATAAATAAGGAACCACTGACAGTGAAAACACAATGACTTGGGGGAAATCAAAAACAATTCGTCTAATCCATTGAGGTAATTACAAAAACCAAAACAAACAGAAGCTGACTTGCCATACAATACTCCAGCAAAATAAAACCTCCCATTCAGTAAGGTACAATTGCACTTACACTCGGGTCATCCCCAAGTTCTTTACCAGTAAAGAAATTATCCTTTCCTTCACTCCCTCTGCCCAGAGCAGTCCTCCTGCCTCTCAGAGCAGTTTTATCACAGTTCCAAGGATCTTCAATTTGCAGTGCATGCCTTTGACCACTGCACCTTCCCCATCGAATACGACTGCATTCCTTGCTATTGAAATGGATGAGTTGATTCATCGGAGACGACCAAAGGTTCAGGGAGATGCACACACAGTAAGGCAATCACAAGAGAGGTCCAAAAAAAGAGATTGCTAATTCACTGCCAAGCACTGACCAGAATAAAGCGAACGACTACAACAAGGCTTACTTTTAGGTGTCTTTGCAGAGACTCTTGATATAAACATCAGTCTTACCACAACACTGCGTCAGAGGATATTACTGCCAACAAGAACAGACCCACTATCTGACATTTTCCAAAAAGACCAACACCAATGGGACAATCTCGCCTGTCTTACTGTAAAACGTCACACATCACTGCCCTGCTAGGATTCCTCGGATCCTGCTCATCCATCCTTCATCCTAATGAAGCAATAAAATGATTACTCTGGTATGAGCAGATGGGGGATGACACTTCCCCACTCTTGCAAGAAGAATTTCAAGTTAGAGGAGTATGTTCTGTAAAGACTGCATGAGGAGAGGGGACTGTGGCTCCGGAGAGCGTGTCCTGTACGAGAAGGCTGGAATGCAGCGCTGTGTTCTTGATGCCAGCAGCAAAGCTCCACGGAGGAGCAGGAAGGAGGCCTGTTGTGACCCTCCATGCAGCCTGGTCCACACTCAGTACTGAATTCTCTTTTTAAGACAGCAGTGCTAACAGTATCACCTCAAAATCTGAAGTATATTCAGAGTAACAGCTGGGAGGTCCCATATTCTCGGTGTGTGTTACCAGATCACACCTCTCCCAGAGCTTCAGAGCAAGAAGATCAGATCGAGAGGAGAAGGAAAGCCACCTAAGTAGAACAAAACACTCAGCAGATTTTTAATATAGTTCACATCCAGCTACAAAGACAGGAAAACATCAGACTGAGGGAGGGAAAACATGACATTAGTTAGGACAGGAGTTGATCCGGTAAGCTGTTTAACTCACGGCTCTGACCCAACTAACAGGAATCAGAGCAGTGACAAGTGCATTTCTATCTAGTTTTATAGGTTCACTAACCTAAAAAGTAACAAAAAAATATCTGCTCGGGTATCAGTGGTGCTTCACCTCAGGATTTAGACAGGTCACAGCAACAGCCTATGCCCATTTTTAGGTCATAATCACAGCACACGTTTGATAATGTGCACAATTCAGGTACTGTGCTGGAGGAATCAGAGAATGAATATGAGGAACTAACTGGCAGCTCTGGAAGACTTCACCATGACAGGTCAGCACAAAATCAATTGACTTGCCAACTAAACAGCAAATGGAGACTTTGCCTTCAAGAACAGTGAAGTTGCTAATGAAAATGTTTACCGCAGATCTGTCACAAAATCACCTTTCTCCATGGCTGCAGTAAGAGAATTGCCTGAAGAAAAACTAATCCTGCAGGTACACATTTGCAGGTGGAGCTATAAAGCGCAATGCAGAAAGAATCTTCCTGACATAATTTTGACTTAATTTGTTCCCCCCTTAGGATTTGTTTCATACTGACGCTCAATGAAAAGAGCTCACAGGGAATGCTGACTGACTTGGTGTGACAGACTGCAAAGTGCTTTCTTCAGGCTGTCCTTCCTCCTGAAAATGGGCTCTGGATTTCCTTAGGAACACAGATGTTGCCAAATGCATTTAGAGAGAAATCACACTTGCCAAGATTCAAAATGGGCAACCTTTGTTCCTTAACAGTAGCCACCCAGCACCTAAAGTGCTGAACACTTCTGACACTTGAAGATCTCTCTGTTTGTTTGGTTTCTAAGATTACAAACCGGTGGAAGTCTCTTTCTGGTTCAGAAACTTCATGGCTAAGTTAGTACATTTGTTCTGTGGCCTTAAGAGGGATTTTTTTTTTTAAATTCAGTTTAACACGGGTGGAATTCCAAAGGTAATAGAAGATTACAAGTACAATAATAAATAAAGTTAATATGTAGCTACAACTGGCAGAGGAAAATGTTTGCTACCTAATTTCACCTGAAAACAACTGGAGTTTTGTTCTTATTTAGAAGATGATGAACCTTCTGACAAATCTGAACATCTCCACCAATCTGTATCAGCAGAAGAGTCATTTCAATACAACTATTTTTGGTAAATCTTGGCCTCACTCTTCAGATAATAACAATGAATGATAGCAAGCCCAACACCCCAATGATTACAGATGAACAATTACATTTATGAAAACCTATTCTGGAAGACTTTGCTGCATTTGAATTATGTTCATCCCTTTCTTGATGGCAAATAAATCAGCCAGGTTAGCAACAGTTTATCTGATTTTATTTGGCTAATCAATCATTTCAAGAAGAAAACAGCAGACAAAACACCTCTGGCACAGCGTTTACCAAGGGTGTTAATTTGCAATGAGAAATGTTAAGTTTCATGGTAATTTTTTGGAAATGCATGACAGCCAAATACACTGGTATACTTAACATGCCTGACCACAAACATACTTCTCCTTTCCAAAACTGCTCCAGGATAGAAACTTCCTCTCTATAGCATGTCTATTCTGCCTTTACATGCCAAAACCAATAGCTCGACAATGTTAAAAATTAAAATGACATCTTTGGGTTTCAGGATCTGTACACGGTGGTACTGTTCTAGCCTGGTTAACAGGTGAACATTAGAATCTTACAGATGGAGGAAAAAAAAATGCCTAAGTGTCATCGAAACAAAATGGCAAACTTCCAAAAGACTGCACAGCTGCCAAACTGGACCTTCACGCTAAGACTTCCCTGGAACATTCTTCATCTGACCGAGCAATGCCTAACTTGATGGCTCCCATACAGGCGAGATGTGCTTTTAAGCAATCCACGTGGGAATTCATGAAGTACCTGCTGCGTGCAACAGGAGCAAGTTAACAAGTTGGAGTGTCTGACACAGGGATCCTGTTCCAGCTATCCACAGCAAGCATCTTGTGACATGCCAGTAAGCCCTCTCTGTCAACACAGTCACGCATGACAGCTTCTTGAAGAGACGATGAAGATTAGCTGGGTTTTCCAAGTTGTGAGTTTGCTATTGATTAGGTCATTAGGTTGCTATAAATAGAGGTGGGGCTCTGCGTGTAAAACATCGTGCCGGATCATAACAAAACTGTCATATCCAAAGCCCTTAACTACCTATAATGACACCACAGCACGGCCAGACAGACCGACAGGCACCATAGACGTGAGAACAAAACATCAAGAAGGGCAGTGGCAAGCCAGCTCGGTACTCTGGATCAAATTACACTGATCGCTGAAAGATTCTCTCGGAAATGAATGGTCCCTTTCTACCGGAGCTAGGGAGAAAATGATAGTCTTCGCGGCTGCACTTACCTGCACGTAGTAAAATCGCCTGTGCTTTACAAAGAGAAGGGAAGAGGCACGGGGAGCTGTTTAGAAACAAAAGCTGGAATTCCTTTTTTTTTTTTTTTTTTTTAATACTTGTGCATCTAGTTGAATATTTGGAGCAGGTAAAGATGTAGTAAGTGACCGTGCAACTAAATCGCCTCCGAATCCCACTTGCATTAAGAGTTCACCGATTTTCTCCTCCAAATTGCAGTAATTCGAGCGGAATTTTCCTAAACCACCAACTGATTGCGGCAAACTACTTTGTCTACGCGTTGCTCACCTCGGGGGGGGAAAAAAAAAAAAAAAAAA
>NW_020799109.1:2347481-2356027 GCF_003259725.1 Athene cunicularia
GGAGGCTGAAGTCTCCGGAACGCCGTGAGGGGGGCAGCGGGCTCGGCCTCCCCGGCAGCCCCACGGGGGCGGCCCGACGCCGCACAAAGGCGATGAAAGGGGTAAAAAAAAAAAAAAAACAAAAAAAACAGTGAGGAAAGAAGGGCAAGGCGGGAGCGGGGAAAAGTCGAGCGGAGCTCGGGAGCGCCCGTAACGGCGGCGGCGGGCTGCGAGCCGCGTGGGGGTGACGGGGGATCGCAGGGTGAGCTTGGTCCCCACGGTGACACACCGCGAGTTGGAGTTTAGGAGAGAACCTGAGGACTCTGGAGGAGAGTTCAGAGCTCCGTTAGGAGGGAAATCGCCCCCAGAGGCATCGTGATGGAGGCGCCTCAGGGAGGCCAAGGCCTGGGCACCGGCCCTCTCTCTGGCGTTGCTCCCAGAAGGGACCGTGTAAGGGACCGTTTCCCCAGAGTCCCGCAGTCGATACCGTCCTTAGTCCACCCCGAGGGGCCGAAATGCAGAATGACAACGAAACAAAGCAAAGCTCAAATGAATCCAAATGCTCCCTCAGAGGTTAGCGGGCGCCACGGCCCAAGATGATCTCGTTCTAATTTTACTCTTCATCAGAATCCTACCAAGCAAACGACAAAGCGCCCAAAGGTGCAAAGCAAGGCCTGGGTGCTGGACTTGTGGCAGAAGTCACCCTCTTGGGGCAAAGCTCCGTGTCATGGCGGGGGGACGCGCACCGGGCGCGCGACTCACGCGAAGCAAAGGAACGCGACAGCCCGAGAGCAGGAAAGTGGTTCTGGGAGTCACTGGGAAAGAAATTTTCCTTTCTGTGCAGCCTCCAGCTGTAAAAAGGTTTGGCTCTCTTAGTCAGCACTTACTGTAAAAACTAAAATGGGTAGTGCTCTTGGAAAACTTGGTTTTCCTTAGTTACTTGCAATGTCATTTACAACACAGCAAGTTTAGCTCTTAATGTTGTCATCATTGCTATAAATGAATAAAAGATAATCTAAATATTTGTGTCCATTTTTAGAGATGAGGCCAGCCACAAAGAACAGGCAAAAGAGAATCCAAACCTGAAAAATAGTCTTAAAAAGGAAATCGGAAACACACTTTGAGTTAAATTGGGTAGATGTGACTAAGTTCTAATCAAGAAAATCTTAACTCTGAATGATACTTCTTGACTAGGCATAAAGGGCCATTTCAGAGACAGGATTGCCAGCTAGAGGAAAAAAAACTCCACCAAATAACAATAGTGGGTTTAGAAGTTGATTTAGTCCAAACCAAAGCTAGTAAGTCAAGGCTACAAAGATTCTTGGACCTTTATTTCTTTTAAAATTAATTTTAAAACTACTGAGCAAACAATGATCAACGTACCTTTTGGTTTTTAGTGTATTATTTAAAAATTTGTCAGGGTTGACAAGCTCCTGTTCAAGGGTTTCATTTTCCCTAATTTTATTAAAGAGGTTCCTCCTCCTTCAATGTTTGCATTATGTTTAAGGAATTTTTCGAAATGGAAGGTCTGAAGGACATTTGTAAATAGTTTATTTGTTACAGGAGAATTTGAGAACTGCCAGATTCAGCCTGTCCTGAACGATATTAGCTTAGCCTTCATACTTAAACCAAGAAACAGGAAAAACCATTATAACAAATTATTAGTGTGAGATCTGGTCTAAAGAAAATTTCATGTTCTTAGAAAAACGTGATTTTGATAGGTCATCACCATTCTCTGAGAAATGTAACTGAAAAATAAGTATATACCTGCTATTGTTTCAGATTTCAGATGAAGATTTGCATTTTAAAACTACGAAATACCTTTTCCCGCACAAACTGCGAGGTGTAGGTTTCTTAAATCCTAAGGATTTACAAAGGATTAATCATGCTACCTATAAAATTATCATTGGAAAAGATAATTTTACAAGTGAAAGGTCTGCTAGTGACTATTTACAAACCAATTTTCAGGTCAAGATATGAAATTGAAGTTGGGATAGTAAATACTGTCTCCTCAAAACTTATCCGAAGCATATAATAGATTATGCAATGGGAATTATTCTGGGAATTGTTCTGGGACCATAGAAAAGATTGCTCTGCTAGGAATACTGAAACACATAACTGTCTCCTCAGAAATAATTACCAGATTAAGCTATTACAGGAGAAATTATGGATCTGTTCAAACATCTTACAGTTTAGTGAAGCTAATGAACTAGTGAAAGCAGAGTAGTTGGTTACGCCATTAATTTGTCCAGTTTGAAGGTGGACACTGGTACACCTGTATGCAACTGATAATTAATCCTACCTAGCAACTACCTTCTCAAAAGGTGCCTGATTTTTTTTCTGTTTTTTTTTTAATAGGCTGCAGGTGTATCTGAATGAAAGTTACTAAAAGTTCATTGAAAGCATTGCTAAAAGAAATAGTTCAGAAATGAATAGTTTGATATTAACGGCAAAAATAAAACTACTGCAATATTAGTTGTAAAGTGTTCTGGAGAAATGTATGCTTTTTTTTTTTCTTTAGAGATATATATTTAGAAGATTGTATTTTGTAGGTAAAAGTATTCATCTTTTTCCCCCCAACGTTCAGATTTCATTCTGTGAGGGGGTAGTTGACACTGCAAAGGCAGATGAAGGAATTATCTGCACTAAAAGGCAATGACAAAGTGCTGTGGGAAGAGAGCAGGAAAGGTCAAGGATGCTGCCACTGTCCGTGGAGGTGGTCCATGAAAATGAACAAGGAGGTGGGCCACGTGTCACCTCGTATGACAACCAAAATCAGCCAGACAGGCGTCGGCACCAACAACCGATCTGACCTGAGGAAATATTCCCTCCTGAACCCAAATGTCATCCCTGTTTTGAACTACAGTACACCCACAAGCAGGTACCTGGAGAATTAAAATATAATTTTAAATAAAAGAACAGTCACAATTAGGCACTGATAAAGTAAAACCTGAGTCCCTTGGAGCCCCCGCCAAGCATCAGTGGGGACATTAATACAGTATAGAGGTTGTGCAAGCCAACAATCCAGCCTCCTTTGAACCTCCACAGACATATCAGTGCCTTAGGGATGCAGTTCTCTCATCTGACAAGTTAATCTGCCTTCAGGAATTCCCCCCAAACAGTTTCTGCCAGGAGTACCACAGCCCCAGCTGGTAGCCCAGGCTACTGCCCTCTGCGGTGGTTCTGGCCAGTGCTGCTCCCTCAGGTGAGCCATTACTGCTCTCAGCTGTGTCTTTTAACTGCTGGTTAGGTTGTAAGTGTGACAATAAATGGTGTAAGCTGAAAGAGTCCTTGCACCTGTGGGGTGAGAAGTGAGAGGTTAGGGAACTCTTTCATAAGTCTTTGTGTTGGTGTATCTGCAGGAGCAGGAAATGTTTTTGGGAAGATGCTGAGATGGTGTGAGTCGGGCTGAAATGCCAGTGGTAACAGTCCCCACACAGCGGTACTCAGGAGAGGACAGTCAGCCAATGCACGTATGTGATTTCCTTAAAGCACTTCATCTGTTAATTACAGACCATCCTTCTATGTGCAGGCATTGTGTGCCCATGTTTGTATCGGTGTAGTTACTTTAGTTGCTTTCAAAACAAAAACCCTACACGTTTATGCTTTGCACTCTGAACAGTCCTCAGTTTTCTAATGCACTTTCATTACGTTTCAAAATTGCTGTAAAAGAAAAAAACCACTATTTAAAAACCAGCAGAAAAGTACAGTCGTCTGCAAATGTTGGTTGCACTGCTGCCTTGATGCTATTATATAGATAAGCCACTTTGTGGTAATTTAATTTAGTGCACTAAATTCCTTGTTAATTAAGAGTAATGTACCTCTCCGCAGCAGTCGCATTTGTAGCTCTTCTAAGCTGAAGATTAATTTACCCATGCTTCTGCAGCTTTGAAGTAATACAAGCCGTATCTACTTTTTCATTTTTATGGAATGAGAGTGTTAAACCAGAATTGTGTCACAAGCATTCTTTCTGAATTAAAGATGCACTCAGGCATAATTGTCCATGTTCAAAAGCACAAACAAGTTCAGATCTGTGCAGATAAAATAAAAGCCAAGATTTAAAACATCTGCTGGATCTCAAAGACCCATCTGATGTTCCCAGGTACACGAGATATGCGGAATGTATCTGTGAGCTCTTTACGTAAGTGATTTCCTATGTGAAAGAGAAATCTAAACAATTTTCTAAAACCCGAAACCAGGTGATTGGTATGTTTCCTGCAATGGGGGTGTAGAATCCATCAGTTGCTGCAAATTTGAAGCTTCTGTTAAAACCCTTGATTGCCAGCGTGACACCATTCTCTTTAGTCTATACCATGCCCACTGTTTCAAGCTCTAGCTGCTCGTTTTGTTTCATTAGGAAACTGAAATTTTGAAACCAAAAGCTGTAGATTCAGTTGTCAACACCAGTAATTAGTTCAGTGATGATCATCTAGATGCTTAATCGCCTCACAAATGCGTATGGCCTCCAAAATGTGCCAGAGGTGCCAAAAGAAGTTCCTTTCCCCATTTTTCTAACAAATTTAAATACGTTCAGCATTCTCAGGGTAGCATTCTGTAGCGCAGTTAACAGTGGGGATCATTAAGAAACAAATGGAATTTCATATCGAATTACCAACCTAGAACAATACAGGGAGTAACCGATACCTTCAGTATTCTGGTGAAGCAAAAGCCACGTAACGCCTCTCCGCAGCTACTGCAGAGTCGCAGGCTTCGCTCGTTCATCAGGGTTTCCATTCACTAATTAACCAACCGAGTCACTCAGCACGTCTAGACTGCAATTTTGTTGAGACAGGTATTGTGACATAGTAAGTCCTCCCAATGAACTGCTAAGCTCGTTTTAATACCAGAAGTATTTTGATTAATGTTTCATTCTGCGAGCACTTAGGAATTGCGGTAATACAGGATCAGACTTCAGGTCCATCAAATCACATCCCAGCAGCACCCATCTTGTCAAAGAGATGCCAGATGGGCACCAGATTGTTTCAGAGACCACCACGGCCTCACTCTTCATTCAGAGCTGTGCTGCCAATAGTCGGTTATTTTCCCTTTGCTCGCAGACCTTTGTGGAAGCTTTAAATGTACGCAACTCCCGTTCACTGGAATATGTCAGGTACTGCTGTGTGACCAAAAATGGGCTGTTTCTTTGCTCCTGAAATGTTCCTCCATACAGGCACAAAAACACTTCCAAGTGACTTTGCCCCCAGCTAAACATTTTCTTTTTAAGTGGAACCTAATAGCTATTAAACTCGGTGTAACACTGCTCCTAAATGTGTTAGGAATGATGGATTATGTCAGCAACAGACTGGTTAGCAACATCTCCTCAGTTTCCATTCTGTAACACAGTGGTCTGCAAACAAACAGTAAAAAAGATGAAAGAGGTAAGAGCTATAACTTATAAAGTGAGTAACTATTCTGAGGAAATCATTACACTGAAATGTAATGTAATGGTCTATTTTGGGAATCGTGGTCTTTGCAGTAGAATTTATAACCTTTGTTGCCTAACTCATATCGTTAGCAAATCCATGTGAAGGTGATATGTAAAGACAGCAAAAAAAAAAGAGTAAATCTCAAGCTAAACCACCACAAAACAATCTACCTTCTTGAATAATAACTGAGAACAAAAGAAAAGAAGATCAAACAAATATTAAAGTACAGTCCTCTTCAATAAAGGGCCCTAAAGGCCAATATATTCACATAGGAACCTCAGCAATACTTTCTCTTAAAACAGTAATAACTTACCGGCAGAAAGTACATTTTGGCATTTTTATTATTAAAAGTTCTTTGCATTTCTAGCAAAAGTAAGTACAACCCCACATTCCTCCACAGAGCATTTTATTGGCTAACCTGTTAACGTGCTGCAAATTGTAGTTTCAAATCATTCTGTCTCAGATTCTCTGTAAAGGCCTGGTTTTTAGGCACTGGAAACTGGTATTTATAGTTCATAGGAAATTGTAAAATGATTTCACATCAAAAAATAGTGAAACCATAATACTGAATTGAAGCATTCCCTTGGGTAAATGGGTACATCTCCATTACTATCTCATTTGCAGCCCCTACAGATCTGGCTAATTATAAACTTATAAAAATTGAACAGCTAGTACGTACTGGGAGTGAACAGGCGATTTGTTTTGATACGATAAAGCAGTCAGTGATTTATCCCTGCCAGCAGAGGCTGGAATTTGAAACACCCCCACAATTCTGTCCTTAAAACTGCTTTAACTTGTTAAATATGGAAAACTGGCATAAAGGATGTAATGCAAGTTAAACTTTCCCAATGCTTTCTTAAAAAGTTTATGAGACTTTAAAAATGTTCTCCCATTCAGTTATAAAAAGGTTTCCATAGCAACTTTTATGCAACATGACTTTTTGCTATAAACACACTTACAGAAGCGTCGCACTTCTCCTACATGTTCATTGTGTTTTCATGAGGAGGAAAGAAACCCCATCCCCTTCCTGTTTTCCAGGTTCTCTGGCTGAGGTGGCAGCAGTAACACATTTTGACTTGTTTGGAGAGATTTCTTTGGTCAAGCTGCAATGGAAATAAACACACTTCAAGAGGTTATTATTACTTTGCAGGAATTAGACCACGGAGTTTAATCACTCAACTTTTAATCACTCCCAATCGCATGTGATTTATTACGGTAAGAGAATTGATACTGGGAGCAAATGAATTGTTGAAGTGTCAGAAAGTTGGAAAACTGAAAATAAGTATACTAAAACTATTTGACCAAGTTCCCAGTTTCCTGCAGTTCCCAGTGCCAGCCTCTCTCAGAGCGTCTGTCTGATTTCATTATCTCTAGGTGCAGTAGAAGAGTTTTAAAATTAGAAAAATCCATCTATGCTGACCAAACTGGAAATATTTGGCAGTCTAATCCAGGATTGGCCCGTTGTTCAACTGGAGCGATAGTGCCTGGGTTTCAAGAGGAGAAACTGCCCGTTTTGTAAGAACTTTGGCGTGGCACGGCACCACTTTTTTCTGCGCATTTTTGTATGCGACACACTGCTTGTAAAAAGAGCTTTGACAGTCTCGGAGGCCGCAGTCGTTCCCTTTCTTTGGGGAGCAGCTGCTGTCTTCTCGCCCTCACATTTCGTTGCCAGGTGGAGGGTGGGGTGGAAAGGTTCCTGCACTCTGCTTCTTGGCCAACAGTTTCCCTTCCTTGCTATCACTAATTTTATTCCATTAGTGGCAGTACCAGCGGAGAGCACTTGTTCAGGCAACGCTCCAAGAAGCTGGTGGTTTTGCCAGTGTCAGCTATAAAAATATACCATAAAGTAGAACAAAATATAATGGTTACTGCTGGCTCCCAGCTCCTGCCACCACTGCTGAAACCAGCTCGGGGATAACGACGATAAATGTTTTCCGTGGCATTTAGACAAGGCCACTATGATTCATCGGCGAGCAGAAGGTGAAAGTTCCAGATCTAATACGTCTTCTGCCTCTGCCATCAAATTTGTGCTTCTTTTCTCCTCAGGCCAGTGCCATTGGTAACTGGCATTGACTGGTGCTTGCTGGGGGGCTGAGGGTTGTGTTCCGTTACTGCAAAAGCCTTGGTTAAACCAAGTAGATCCGATTATTTGAAGGAAACTCTTTTTTTACTTCGGACTTTTATCTTCCCTGAATATATTATTAGATCAAGTGTTTACTGAAAATCTCACTGGAAGTTTGCAGAGGAGAGGGAGACGTTACTCAGCCTTTGCCTGGAATGCAGCAGGCGCCCTGTAAGTGCACGTTTTAGTGCAGGCTGCCACGCAAAGCCAGGAACTCACTTTGGAAACTCCTGTTCACGTGGGGTGTTAGAGGTGCTCTGAATTCCTGCCAGTCCCGGCTCCTCTGGGTTCCCGGGCAGAGGATCTGCATACCCCGACCTCAGAGAGCACAGCCCAGGGCAGGCCATACGAATGCTGCGGAGGCAGGGAAGCCTCAGGCTTTTCTAGGGAGATAAAACGGGCAGCGTTTCTGCGCCTGTGCTGGCAAACGTACCAGTTATGTTTGGCACTGCACTAACAAGGCTGGGTTGGAGGACTTCACTCTTGGACTTGAGCATCTAAATTCCACTGTAGCCTTGGCTTCAGAAACACAAGCCCTTCTGGGCCAAGGTCCTTCCGTGACTCAGTTCAGAGCTCATAAAGCAGAGAAAATAATTACCTCTCATCATGCAGAAGTGCTGTAAACAAGTAATATGAAATACTTGATGGCAGTTACAGTAATTTCTCATAGTTAGGGTCCCCAGCAAATGGAGGGATTGTACAGCAAAACCACCCAACAGTTACCGAATTAACTGCTGTAGGAATTAATATTCCAAACATCGCTGAAAGCCTGGCACAAGCTCCTTTGAAAATCCCAACCAGAGCTGAGATTCTCTTTTAAAAGCAAATGAAACGGGTAGCCAAGAGCTATGAACACTGCAAATTAATCTTTGCCCTTGCATACAGCCTTCTGGATTACCTGCACTCTCCTAACTTGATCCAGGACTTCTGCATCCTACTTTTTCCCCCCTTTTCCATATTTGCTGCCAGCTTACTACTGTAATTTGTACTCTGACAAATACACTTTCCAGCCTCACCAC
>NW_020799109.1:2356077-2363812 GCF_003259725.1 Athene cunicularia
TACAAATACAATCAAATACTGACTCAGTCTCAGGGCATGAGACATAGAAAAATTCCCTGAACCTAAACAGTGTTGAAGTGTGTGCGTGGCAAGCTGAGGGCTGAGCACTCTTCCCTGCTGTGCATGTGCCCAGTTAACGTTGATTGTTATTCGCTTAAAGGTGACGTAAGATGTCCTCTGTGGTGACGGTAGGGACAAGGCTGAGGGGCAACTGGCATATTGCTCTCTCCATCCATGCTTTACCCCAGCAAATACAGGCATCCCACACGTGTTGCTAGAATTTTATGAAAGATGTGCAGCCACATCAAAGAGCAGAGCAGTAGGGAAGCTGACTTGATTGCAAGGAATTTGCTTTTACTCATTAAGTAGGAGAGGTCCATTATCTCAACTGAACATCCAGATTGTTAGGGCTGGCGATGGAAAAAGCGTGTGGTAAATGTAGTATCATGTCTGTCGGTCTGAATTCTGGTCACCCAGAGAATCTGGCAGAACCCAAAATCAGAGAGGGGGAGTGTGGCTTTTAGCTGCTGCTATACACCCACTCTGACAAAACCAGCTTCCTCCCTGGACAGAATCAGCTCCCAAAGGGCGTCAAAACCGCTTAACTGCGAAGCAACAAGGAGCAAGGTGTTTGGTTTGGCTTGGTTTTGGCAGCCTTATCTTCAACGTGCCAGACACGTGAAGGAAATCAAGTAACCCCGCTGGTTAAGCTGGGGCCAGGGCAGGGATTCCAGGCCTTACCGTGGTCGCTCTCCGTTCCCGATCGCCCCCAGTACCGGCGTCTGCGCTCGGGGCTGTGGGCGTGCCGCTCTATCACCGCTGCTATAAACCGAGTGTTGCTAACTGGGAGAGAGAAAGAAACAGAACTGGTTTTAAAGAAAGTGCTTTCACTAAATTATATCAGCAGGACAAATCAGGCACAGGGGAACAGGCTTTCTGCAAACTAATTCTTCTCAAATACTACTGCTTTGAAGAAGGTTGTCAAGCGACAGAGGAGCAGGAGTAAAGAGATGGGGTTTAAATATGGAATAGATCAAGATCCACTTGAACTCATTCACCCCATCTGCCTGGATTAATGGAAGTTAGGTAGTTACTGTGCCAATGCTAAAGAACCCGTGGCAGCACTGAAAGCAGACTCAAAATGAAACTAAAAAGGACTTGGAGAAGCAGTAGATGCAAGCCATGAATCTCAGATATGCTTATTTTTCAAGCTTTGAGTGTTGATATAGTTTCAAATCTTGGGTATTGTTCTAGTTCTGTTCTAGTGAGGGCCCAGAGACAGGGCTCTGGTCTCACTCTGGAGCTCTCCCAGAGTTTAGGTGCACCAGCTTGTCTTATAGTACGCCAGGATCGTATGCAAAGTGCCATTTTTACTGAATGGTAAAGACATATAAGTGTCCCAAATCACTGCAAATAAGATTTCCTGCCACGTTTGTTGAACGTACATGCCAGACTTGGCCCCTGCTTTCCAAGGCTGAATAAAAGTAGGAGTTTTCCACACCCTGTACGTCACAGCTGCAATTTTTAAGCTGATCAGAGCTATTTTCAGAAGTGTCGTGATGGGGGGGTGTAAGGGGCAAACCTCCTCCACACATAATTGAGATTAGTCTTTTAAAAGGAAAAAAAGTAATTTTTCAGCAGGAGACTAAAGGTACACTGGAAGTTACAGTTTAGATTAGAACATTGTTCTGTCATTTTCTACTGCTAATCAGCACAGGGCTTCCTCACAGATTTTTCATTCTAGCGTATTAAGAAAACAAGTGGCTCATTTAACATTTGTTTTACAGCAAAGTGATTTGGTACTTACTGATTCCTCTGTCTTCATGGCTGTCATCGTCTCTCTCGTCCCTATCATTTTCCAGGTTCGACATACGCACTGACATTTCTACACACCATTACAAACAGAAAAATGCAACTGTTAAGAGAAAAATTTTGGATCATCTTACTAACGGCTGTCACCCTGGTAATACAGTGGAAGCACTTTGTGTTGCTGCGTGAAGAGATGCAGCCTGAGCTTGGCATGCTCTTTCCCCAAGATGCATGGGGCTTGGGATCCTGGGAAAAGGATACACCCCACCTCCCCCTGAAAGGATCAGGCTTTAAAGTTCTGAAGGAAGTGAACAGACTCGAAGAGCTGAGGTATAATCAAGCACAGAGGTAATTAGCCCTGGTCACACTTCTCACCTCTGTATCTCTCTACCTGTGTCTCTACCCAAACACAGTTTTGTCTCTTATGACTTCACTGGTTTTATCTACAGATCAGAAATCAGTGGCTTTATCTAAGGATAAGAAGTCAGTGGCTTTATCTACATGTAGAAATCAGTAGCTTTACGAACAAGAAATCAGTGGCTTTATCTACGGACAAAAACCCCACAAACATCGCATGGACCAGAAACAGGAAACACAAGTAAAACAAGACATGTCCCAAACAGCCCAAGCAGAAAGGGTGTGAGAACTATAATACTCCCAAAAGCACCACTTTTGTGCAGAAATACACAGGTGATCGGTGCGCTGTGCCAAGGTCCAGCACGCTGTGAGCCTGGGCTTACCCTCTGAGCTCTAGAGAAAGCAGCAAGAACAGCCCGTGAGGGCTTTTGGGCACTCTCTCCTCGGGCAGCAGCAGCTCTGGCTGCACCCAGGAGAGGGCAGCAATGCACAAGCACCCTGGACGAGACCTGACTCTGAGAAGGGCTGGCGAAAAGGAAATAAAATGGGGGAAGCATTGAAACAAAAAAACAGGGAAAGAGGTTTGGGATTTTTGTTTTGTGGAGTTTTGTTTCGTTTCGGGTTTTTTGATGGGTTTTTTGGTTTGTTTATTTTTAATTCCCACCCTACTATTTCTCTCTCCAGAGTTATCAGCTCACCCTGGGCAGCCAAAGGTGACATGTGCTGGTGACTCCTCCGGTGGATCTGGTGGCGATACGCGTACACTGCTAGGACAAGCACCATAATACAGCCCATAATGCCTCCAGCCACTGGGCCGACTGGTGCGCTTTTGATCATGTTCAGAGTGATTACCTCATCTCCTGAATCAAAAGGGACAAAACAGAGGAAAAAAAACCCAACAACTGTAAATGCTTTGCAGAGAGGTTTAAATCAACATCTCTGAAGATCAGAGATCCTGAAGGCTTTCTAGGTGCTTCACTGTGCAGGACAGCACATGAATGACAAGAAGGAATTCAGAGAGGGTACATCTTAAAGACAGAAATGTGTAGCTATACATCAACATTTTCAGAAATGTAATACCCACAACAGGCCCGATGCGACTTCTTTCCTGCTTGATGCACTGTTTATGCTGATTTACCACTAGCACAGGAGAAAAACGTGACCTGAAGCGTGCTCTGACACCAGCAGTGCACATGACTGAACGCAGACAGTTAAACGCAGCATCAGTTCAGAAAGGCCGAGTTACCTATCGCTCCCAAGTCATCCACGTATGGGCTCTTGGCTCCCACAATGCCGCCGAAACATTCCTTCTGAGGGGCACAGTAGGACTTGTCCAGATGGGTCTTCCCATCACTGTCTACCATACACCACTCGCAGTCCAACACACCAAAGCAATCCCTGAAAATGAAAAATGAAAAGACCGTGTTTACTTTCAGATTCAACACTTCTTGTTTGGCATAGAATCCTGAGATGGAGGGAGGCCAAAATCATCCCTAAACACTCACATACGTAACGTCTGCCCACAAAAACCTTCTCATTAAAATGCTTAAGCACCACATGGGAAGTTACACAGGGAAGCTGCATCTTCTGAGTCTGTTTGCTTTGGTTTTTCCTTCATCACTCAGCCTGAGCAAAGGGAGAACTTCCTACTTGTAACTCCTCCAGTAAGACATTTCTCAGCATGTCTGACCATCTGACTATGGTTCCACCCTTTTTCTGCAGTCCTTTGGAAGATGGAAGAAAGGGCTTGGCAAGTCTGGTCAGAGCATGATATGTTCTAGCAATCTCAGTTTCCTGGAGACTGCTCGTAACTAGTGAAAAATAAGCCCTCAAGCTTCTCTACATAATGCCAGGAGCAGAAAAAGGAAACAGAAAACTAGAAGCTGACAGGCAGGAACCATCTCCGACGTGCTCCAAAGTCACCACTGCGAAAGCATCGTCTGCTTTCTGCGAACGCCCCAGTCCACACATTTCCCCAGACAGCAGACAAACGGCAGCGCTATCCCCTTCGCTAAGAGGAAGACTTTGTTGTCCTTTCAACAGCAAGTCTTCCACTTGCCAGCCCTCGGGTCTCAGAGTCACAAAGTGTCACAGGAAAGCGTTTGTTTGCTATTAATGGCGTTTATGTGACCCAAACAGGAATACTGAGATCTGTTTCTGTGCTGCAGCGTAATGCCATCAGTACCGGGTGCTATAATACCTCATTCTGGCATCATACTTTTTTTCCTTCTCTTTTTTCTTTAAGTGTGTAAGGAAGAGCTATTTTTGCTTAATTATTTCCAGAACACAGTATATTTGGAGGGCTGGAGAACGCCACTTTACCCGCTCTCTGTCCTCTGGTTGCACTGGGTGTTGATGCACTGCGGGAGAGCGTCCTGCAGGCTCGGATCGATTGCTGTGAAAGTCATCGGCTCCTGGTGAACCTCACAGCTCGGATTCCTGCGTTGGCACAAAAAGTTAACCTTGAGTTATAAAAGCAGTCAAAGTGAGAAACATCATTTTTACCTATTAAATATCATCTCTTTAATTATACTAACAGGTCTGTTCTATCCTGTGTCACCTGTAAGTTAGCATGAACAAACAGGTGATTCTTGTTAATTAACTTCTGTCTGTGCTGGTCCATTAGAGGAGGTTCACTCTCACCTGCTTTCAGCGTTCGTGAGGTTGCCGGTGCATTCGTTTACCTCGAGAGGGCACTCGCAAGGGCACTCACATTCGTTCTGTTCCATTCTTCAGGGGCAGAAAACACACAGAAAATGCATCAGATGTTGCACCCTGACTTTCACCCCCCAGCTCAGCCCCGTGGCAGCAGCTCACCCTCGAGAAGGGTGATCAGTAACCTCCCTCCTTCCCCCAGGAACACAGGGCTCCGGCTGTTCTGCACCGGGACTGAGGACAATGGAATAACAGAGCCTCTCTCATCGGTTACCCACCCCTGAAATTTAAAAAGCAGACAACCCCTGGGCACACCTCAGATGCAAGGATCCTTCTTGCCAGCGCAACAAGCATGTCATGATGCTGGTCTAGGCAAAATGTGCAAGCACCAGGATCCCCTCAGTGAAAAAATACGTCAACCCACGTAAAATCGTGGGTATTATTATTCCAGAACAAAGGGCCTGACCCACAGATAACTGCCCCTGAGAAACTGAGTCTGCCGTGGTCATTTAACATTATCTACCCAAACATGTCAAGAACAAACTACCCTGGGTTTTAATACACCGGCAATATGGTGAAGGATTAGAGGTAGCTAAGTCACCACAAACAGCACCGCTAAAGGAACCATTTTGTTTTCACTTCAGCTTTGCCCTGCACGCTCTCATTTAGCTTCTAAAATAAATGTGGCTTTCTCGAATCCAGAAAGAGGGCAGAAGTAAACGGGTGGAGCAGGCGGTTCATTTGGCAGCCCTGCTCACCTGTGGCAGTTGAGGCAGAGCCTGTCCACCATGCTGCAGGCGCAGAAAGCCAGGGAGTCGCAGGTCTCGTTGACGATTCCCACGAAGGCGTTGGTGCCCGGGATTCTGGTCAGCCTGTACTTGGAGCAGTGACTGCCGTGCACCAGGTTTGTCAGATCACCCTAGGAAAAAAAAAAATAAAGTGTCACTGGTGCAGCAAGAAACTGCTGGTTTAGGGAGCTGAAGACTTTCCCCCTTGCAAGGAAACCTGAGGGAACACAAAAGCACGGAAGTGCTGCTTTGACAAACAAGAGCCTTATAAAATTGTTCATCGACCTGTTGAGTTTCGCTTCCAAGCTACTGCCAGGTGCAATGACTTTCATAAAGACAGAAGAAAATAAGCTTAGCTTGTAAGCATTCTGAGCTGTGACAGTCTGACATCCCGCTGCCAGGAGGTTCCACTCGCTCCCTCGCGTGGTGCCCAGCCCGGCCCCGCCGCACCAGCCACCGCTGACCCGACAGAGGCTCCGCTCCGACTTGGGGGGGGACCATCACGACTTGTTGAAAACTTCCTGGCACGTGTACTATAAAAAAAATACACCACAGCACCGTACAGCTGTGATCTATTTGGTAGACAGACTCATTCCTGATTCCTATTTGCATGCCACAATCTTAAGTTTTTGCTCTGTCCTATACAATTTCCTTTACACTAATGCACTTTCTATTTTGCATTTCGGGTGTGAAGAAAATGTTTAAGCCTATCTGACATAAATCAACGTATTCTGACATAGCTTTCAAATATTTTTGACATGCATTTCCCACCTTCTCCTCCCAGTAATAATTGAAATCTATTCTTTAAAGAGCAGCTTCTCCCACAGAGCTTCACCTCCTGTGAATAATTCTGCAGCGATCTTGCAAGGGTGGATCTGTGGCACTGCCATCAGCATTCACAGTGCAGCGAGAGACGACAGCTCCTGGCTTAGAGGTCTCGGCATGGCTGAGCACAAGAGGAAGCTCACACAGGAGCCACAGAGCATTCTGGTCTCCAAAGACAGCAGTCTGACAAAAGATACTCTGTGAAGGCTCATGGACATTGCATCACAAACTGCATTTCCTTGGACACCTAACTACAGGATGAGTTATTGGAGATCTTTTCTACCGGTGTCACAGGAGGATGTGACAGAGTTGGAAGCCAGAGGTCAAGTCAGAGGATCCAAAGCAAAAAAATCCCAACTACTGCTGGCATGTCCTCACCTGACAAAAGACCTGCTCTTATTTTCAAGATGTTGGATGAGACTTTGCAGTCATCAACCACAGCTGGCCAGCGATCACATCCATAATCCCTTGTATGTCAACCAGCTCCACGTGCGAGCGCCGTTTGTGCAGTGCAGATGGCTGGGTTGTGTTTGGAGAGGGAGAGCAGAGGCCAATCCACACGGAAGGCTGGCTTCCAGCCTCCTCTGCTGATCCTGGCAAGGATTTGCGTTTCCACCAAAAGAAACCCAACCCAACCAAAGTACATTCAAAAGCAAAATAAAATAGAAAAACACACTTACCACTAAGCTGGTATTAAATTTATAAAACCGCTGAACTGTTCTGTCACTGAAGCTGTTGCAGAGGTTTTTCTTGACGAAGTTTGGGTGGTTCAGAATGTCATTTGCTACCAGAGGCTCCTAAGTGAAAACCAACAGATTTTATGCCTTTGAGATCAGGCACAAACAGCAGCTTCTCTACAGAAGAGGTAGGAATGAACCACGAAAAAAGGAGCCAGACCTTGTGCGTGATGTGCTGCTGCTCCACCGGCGCGTGTCCTTTGGGATCGATGAGGGTTGGGTGGGCCACAAGGTACCCTCTGTCCTCCATGATAAAGCACCTGCCCGCAACAAACAAAGCGTTAGACCTCCCCGGGCTTCGAGAAACGCAGTGAAATAAAACACGAATTTAAATTTACAGCTAGAGGAAGAATCTTGAAAGGCTTCCGTTTATTAAAATAACAGGGCTGTTAAACAAATTCACTGTAAAAGGTCTTTAATGAATGTATTAGGTATTTCCCTGAAGCTTTTAAATCTGTTACTGCTACGGCGAGCCTGGATCATCAAGGGCTTGAAAATGGAACCGATTAGAAACAGAAAGGAAAACTGATCAGTGCGTTGTCTTGTCTGATGGGGGGGGGGGGG
>NW_020799109.1:2363862-2384356 GCF_003259725.1 Athene cunicularia
GGGGGGGGGGGGGCATCCAGAAATAAATGAAGCATAATGAACTGGGAAAGCTTTAATAGTTTATTAATCTACTATGTTACCAATTAACCAGAGGTTTCACACTCTCCTTTCATAACCTCCCGATTTAGAATTCAATTTTAATGGGGAGATAAATCACTCCTGTTTCAGCTCAGCCTTCCCAACCTTTCCTCTCCCTGCTCAGCTCTTCCCCTTAGTTTCCCCGTGTGATCCCAGGGAAACGATGTCAGATCTGTGCCCCTGTCTCGAAACCAGTGCTGCGAGGTTTTAATCCCTAATGTCCTTGCCATCTCCCGTTTCCACAGCCGCAGACAGCTGCCCTGGGGCAGGCGGAGGAGCAAGCGGCACCGGATTTATTTATTTTTTACTGCCCCAAACTGTTTGGGTTTTGCATTAGAAATTCATGCAGTGATGTTACATTTTCTCTTTTTTTTTTTTTCTGAGAGATGCTATAGGAAACAGAATGAGTAGGCTTGTGATTACCCCAGAATGACAGCAGACAGCAAAAAAACTTAGTAGAGGTACATTAAAACCCCCCAGGTGCTTGCCAGATAGTTGTGTCTTAGTACCTGCGTGCACTTACACGGAGGCTGTCAGAATTAGATCTGGCTTCTACATTAGAATGGTCTGACAAAGCATTTAACAATACACTTGAAATGCCTCACTTAGGGAATGTAGGAACAGAATGAAGCATCTGACTCTGTTGATTATTAAGTTTTTAACTGGGGGGAGGGAAAGGAATGCCAGCCACCAATCCTGATTATTATTTTTTTTTTAAATACACCATAAAATATGTAAAAACATACCAAAATCAAACCAGAAGAGAACTGGGGAGATGACAGAAAACCACTTCCCTTCCCAAATTTAAGGTTTAAAAACAAACAAACATCAAAAATGTCCAAACCACGTAATCAAGTTACTCCAGATCCAAACCAGAGTCTATCCCTGCTCCTCCCCGCCCTGTGATTTTTTCGAAAAAGGGGAAAGAGGAATGATTAAGATACACATAGGTCTAAATTAAATTAGATACTCCAGATGAAAATCAGACTTCTTCTGACTGCTGTGCTACGTATTTCTGAGAACAACAAAAGTATATTTTAATAACCACAGTTAAAATAACTAGAGATAATACATTATTACATGCTCACAGTAACTAGACAGGTAAAATGAAAACAAAAAGAAGAGAATGGGAAGTGTCTTCATTTAATAAATGTTTTTTTGCCCAGGACTTCAGTGAAGTCTAAATATAACCAAAAAAAAAAAAAAACCAGTTATCTTCTATTTTTGTATTCCTGAAGACTGTTTATTTAGCTGATGACCGTTTGGTCTTGAGTAACAAAAGAGCCCACATAATCTTTCCGAGAAGAATTTTAGTGGAAATCAGAGAACACACACTGAAAGTAATAGAATTCTAGAATAAGTTCTGTTTGAAATTACCTCTGGGTCATCTGGTTAAAGAAAAAAAAAAAAAAAGCCTTTAAATATTTATTGCCTGGAAGGAACAGCCTACCTTATTTTGTTTCCTCCGTCTTGGTTACAAACGGGCAGCAGGTCCATGAGAACTTTGTAGAAGTATCGCAGGGTGAAGTCAATGCCCATTACTGCCACCGAATGTCCTGAAGACATCTGTGCACTGCAAAGAGGGGAGAAAAAAAAAAAAAAAGGAAAAAGGCTTTCATGGCTGTATTAATAATTAATATTTTAATTGCTCAGTTCCCTACTTGAAAAGGGGACTGGCTTCCCTGGGATGGAAATGACCAGCTCAAATTCACACCTCCATGGTGAAGCTCGGTTCACCCTGCCTGTGTTTAAATGAACAGTTACAGCGGCTGTAAATGGAGAGAACAGTGTCTTAACAGTGTTAGTTGCTTGCTGCAAACCCTGAAGTCTCCCCACGTAAATTGCCCCTCACACAAGCAGCGTGGGGAGGAGACCAGATCACACCCAGGAATTGACTCTTCTCCCCATGGCTGTTCTCCTCTGGTTCTTACATGTACCCCTACCACCTATAGACGTTTAATATTTAGCAACACAAACTAGGATTAAAAACTCCCCTCTCACACAACTAAACACAGGATGCTGCTCCTGCATTTCTAGCACCCACATCCCCACCACCTCAGGGTGGGGGGTTACGTTCTGCACTGCTGCTCAGCCCCCAGCGTTAGGATCTGAGTATGAAGCTCCCATAAGCAAATCCCTAAAACTCCAAAGTGTAGGAATGATTAGGAATTTCAGCCAGAAAAAAAAAAAACAAAACAAAACAAAACAAAAAAAGCTGGCCACGGTACAGCCGTGAGTGAGGTTACCTTGCACCAGGCAACTCGGTGGTATTTGGGTGCTGGTTAAGGAGCAGCGTGTCAAATGCCTCACGTCACATCCTGCTAACAGGCCAGTTATCCGTGCTAGCTGGAATTAAACGGGGGTAGTTTGTGTGAACCTGACACTGCCTCCCACTGCCCATGCGGTGCCAAGCGACATTTAAAACCGTGTCACTTCACCAATGTTCTCATTCAGTATCTTTCCCCAGTGCAGGGCAACCATAAAATAAAGGTTTAGGGAAAGGGCAGAACCCGGAGTCTCTGTGGATGCTCACCAGTGCTGGCAGCAAGAGTGCTGTGAATCACAATATTTCACCCAGACTGAAAACGTGCCTCTGTTCCTATTTTTACCCACTAGTTGGGGAATATACACAGTTGCCTTAGCAACCGATACACCAAAGACTGACAGAAGAGTCTCAGACTGATGTATGGAAGTGCATTTTCTTACAGCTCTATAAAAGGTAAAAAAGCACTACTTTCACAGAGTCAGATCATTTTAACTTTCCTCACCATCAGTGAAACAAATTGCAAGAGCTTTCCTGGCAGAAGGACAGTCTTGACATTTGGTTGAGACCAGTTGGATGCTGAAAGCCCCAAACAGAAATTATATTCTGTTTATGTTGTTATTTTCCCCAAATTTCCTGTCCTGGCAAATTCCCACCTTCCCTTCAGGGGGAAACATCCAGATACTCAAGACTTCCTGAATTAATGCGATTAAAACTAAGGTGCAAATCCCCACTGGGCATCTGAGCAGCGAGGTTCTGGAACAAAAGCCTTCTAATAGAATAATAGAGGAAAATAATAGTTATTAGGGTGGGTTATACAGATGATGATATGATGCAGTGGTGTACAGCAGCCTGAGGCTGAACTGAATGACAAGGGAATATCTGCCACTCCTCCATTTTTAACACCCAAATTCTCTAAGTTTGCTTCCCGCAGCACTGAGATGGCACGGCCAGACCCGAAGGGTCTCATCCCTGAAGGATGCAAAATCACCAGCTCGTCCTCAAACGGCAGGGTGGGCTCTTTTGTGCCCATGTGGGCCTCATGTCGATGACAAAGGAGACACCTTTGACTTGCTACTTTTAAAAATTTCCTTTCCTAGATAACTTTATCTCTGAAGATAAGAATAAAAATGTTTAGAAAAAGAAGATAACTGAACAGCACAGCTGGGCTGTACAAAGTAGAGGCTGTTGGAACCCCCTGTTCATTTAAAACCGTCTCCGTTTACTAGACTGAAGTTCGTTTGCTTTTAAAGAGGTACAGGGAAGACACAGTCAAATCTAATCTGTAGATTTATAAATACAGATTCTAAAAACCTGCATTTAATTTTATAACATTACCCATTTCATGGGGAAGGAATGGGAAAAAGGATGACAGTGAAGCAGCACAGATACATTTAACTGTGACAAGCATCAAGCTATGAAGTTACTGCTCTGTGTGAATGCTGTAAATATTTTAGCTTCATTTTTAAGCATTAAATCCTTCTGATTTGCTGAAGCAGCTGTACAGAATAACTTCTTGCGTGAATCTTCTATTCCCAGCTTCCCAAACAGAAATCAGATATACATAAAATGGGAATCAGAGATAAGGGTCAGTTCCAAACCGATGTTGTTAGTTAAACCACACAGCAGTTTCTGATGCGAGTATCCCTTTTAACTCTACTTATTCCTCCCCCACCTCTCCGTTCGTTTGTGTTTTTTTTTTTCAAACTAAGACCTCTTTGGGGATTATAACCGCATGTGACTATAAGCTTTAGAGGTCATATTTACTCAGGAATCACACTCACATCTGCCAAACTTCGTTTAACTGTTCTTTAATCATGTTCTAATAACCCACGTGAGCTTTAAGTTCTTAAAGCTAACCAAGCCATCGCTTGCTAGATAAAAATGGGAGTTTTGATTAATTGCACTTCTCACAAAAGTGCTTATTTCCCTTAAGTAAATTCCTCCGTGAGAAGCACCACGCAGACATTAGGCCGGATAATACTCCCACCAAAAAAGACAGGCAGATGTCCTGTGGTGGGAAATCCCAGACAAAGCCGGGATGTCTCTGAGCAGAGCAGAAAAGCAGCATCCTGAGCTCTGCCAGCTTTGTGATCTGCGTTTACCAGCACAACGTTAGAAGTTACCTCTGTACTGGTGGGGTCTTAGATGGAGCGTGTGCAGGAGCCACACGCTCAGTGAAAGTCTTGGAAGAGACTCTGTTTAAAAACCAAAATGAGTAACTACTTCGATTTCTGAATTGTGGGATTGCTTATGATAGAAAGGTTTAGTTCATGTTCACTGAACTGACCTCCTTTACACATCCTACATCTCAAACCAGATCTCAGCCTTAGGGTGGGGGTCTGGCCAGGAGGGAGCTGAAACAAAAGCAGTCTGGTCCTTGAGGAAAAGGGTCATTCCAGTACGGACAAGATGTTCATAGAGAGACTGACCCCTCTTCTGGTGGTAACATTAACCATACAAGATATAAGAAACGCCAAGATTCTTCTGATCAACTTTGAATGAAGATACATTATCATTTCCCCTCTTTCCTTTTTTTTTTTTTTTAATGACAGAACTCATTAATAAAGAAAATGCTTCTTCCTGTACGGGATATGATGTTCCTTTAGCTCCATGTGGGGTTTTGATCCCAAAGGCACGGGCCACTGTTTCCACTCTGATCTGTTTTCTGCAATCCTCTAAGGGCAGTTGAAGGTTTACAGGCTTCTCCTCCACCTCTCCTTATTCTTGAAAGCCCGTATCCAGAAACACTGAATTTAAACAGCCCAGGTGAGGAGCTCCCCCAGTTCCGGGAGCACGGATGGATCTTTAATTAAAACCATGTTGTGGACTGACCTCCGTTTGCAGTTAGGTAGATCTGCTTTCACTTCTTACTGCCTTCCAAACATCACCCTGGTACATAGTCATGCTTCTGAAGTTGTGAATTCAGGAAATTTAGAGATTAGCCATCTTGATGAAGAAGTATTTAACTACCAGCAGAGAGGGAACATATCCCAAACTGCCCAACGAAAGCGATCCCTCTCCTTTTCTTAGATCCTTGTCTCACATACACGACATCTCATGTTCATCCAGGGACACATTCTCACCAATCCATCTTTTTTTCTACATGCTGTTATTATTTGTACATCAATAAAGCTACAAAATTCATATAACATGGAATTTTCACAGTGCTTCAATAGACTATTACCACTGACTCTACACGAGGTTATAGTACATTTAATCTAAAGCTCTTTAAAACCAGGTTTGGTTTCCCGTTCTTGAACGTGCAGGAGTTGCCCAGCATATTTCTCTCCTACCCAAAGCACACCTTGATAATTCAGAGTACTCTTGCTTGGCACAAACCTCAAACGAAGTTTACCTGGAAGAATGAACTGTGTGACTGATCGTAACGACATAGCCAGCCCCTCCAACATCTAAGTAGGGACCAGTAAAGGTAATTAGTCCTGGATTAGCCACTGCATGCAAGTACCTAAGGGAAGCCAAAAGAAACACTTGTAATTAGTGAAAAAGGATTGCTGTAAACTTTAAGACAACACAAATTCTGCACACTGGGAACGATATGCTACCAAATTAACATTTCTTAATATTAAACAAGTATCTAAGCATGATTAGGACCCAGACCTAAAAACAGATTAGCTCAATAAACGGCTCCTCAGAACCTACAACTGCATTAAAAATCCCTCGCTTTACCTCTGCATGCAATATGTTTAATGTAAATTTTAGACATTTTTCTGCAGAGCAACATATGACTTAGAGCCAGCGGAGTCTCAAACTCAAAGCAAACACTGGCAAATTTATTGTGTTGCAAATGCAGGAGAAGGGACAACCTACGGGCAGAATTCACACATGAAAATCTGAGAAGATGTCAGAAAGTGACTGCAAATTACAATCTCTTAAAACCTACTGCCAACACAAAATGGGCCACAATCACGTCAAATATCTTCCTATAAAGTTTATAAAACATTCCAACTGTTGGAAACACTTTTGTGTATGAAAAATCCATTGCTTCGCCTTTCCCTGCCCCACTGCACTAACCTGTGAGTCTGGACAGCACTATGCAAGCAGCTTAACCGACTCCTACTTTACTTCTAGTGTTTTACTTGCATCTTCTTTCCAAACCACTACCATTTGGTTTTATATAAAAAACCAAGACGCTATCTCATGCGGCATATGGAGGCATTTTCAAAACCATGGATTGAGAAAATCAGTATGGAATGTAAAACCAACAAAAATAAAACCCCAAACAAAAAAACAAACAAAATCATATGGGAGCTTTAAAAATGGAGACAGGATTGTAAAGGTACATTCAGTTCATGTACAATGTGAATGCACCCCATTTATCTCATTGCCAAAAAAAAAAAAAGAACAAAATTCCGTCTTCTTACGCAAAACCATAAATAACAGCAAAAAGGAAGAAAACCTGAAGAAAAGCTAATCAGTAGCTATGGTAATGATTTTGCCAGGGGAAACATGGGTCAGGAGAGCTACAGCATGGCCAACGCCAAGAGCAATACAGAGCCTTCCCCTCCGAGCTGGCCCCGGCGCTGGCTCGTGCCTTTCCCAGCAGCACCTGGCCGGCTCCTTTCAACAAAGCACACACATCAAAACACACTCCAGAGCCCTCTCCCATCGCAGGCTCTCCTTTGGAACGTATACAAATATTTTCCCAAATCAGATGCTGCTGCATAATTAACCACACAGTCAAGCCAGCAAATTCCTACTTTAAATTAGCGAGGAAATATGCTGTAAACAAACAAACAAAAAGACTAAAATATTAACAACCAAAAAATGGCACAAGGAGCTGAAAACGCTATCAAATTAGCTAATCCCTAAAGGGGATGCTCATTTGCTGAATATTTATATTTCCATCTGCCATCGCAGAGGTATGAAACAAAAACTATCACTTAAAATAAAAAGGGTTGAAATTAGAACCAATAAAGGTTTTATCTAGCTGTATTTAAACACCAAGCCTTTTACCCATGATGAAAACATTTCTAATTAAACAGTTTAAGGCTGGCCATAAAAAAAAACCAAAACACCAAAACCAAAAAACAGACTATGAAATTGATACCAAATATTTTCCTTATTGCCCTGCCAGATTATCCAAAGCTTTGATACCGGGACCCGAAAAACTCACCATTGTCTCCTGGTGGGATCAAATGCTTTGTCCATGAGGGAACCGGGGTAAATTCGGAGCACCCCATTGGGGGTTGCTATGTAACGGCGCACAATATAACTGTTCAGGCTACTCCTTTCCATTTGTGTCATCCATTCATCTGTGACGTGACTGGTAGCCATTACTTCATTTCTGACAGAGAACTGCAAAACAAAGGCAGACCTAGCAGGGTTCCTCTAAGACTTGCATGAAAAGATAATAAGCTGCTCGCGGGGTTTCCTAAAGAGCGATCGGAGATCATCTAAACTCAATTACTTGTTTAAAGTCTTCTCACACCAGACGGATCTGGCACATTCCAAGCAAAGGAAAAGCTTATTATAATGAAATATTGTTGTCGTTATCTCTGTGGCTTTTAGAGTTTGCTTTTTTACTTCATGTAAATATAAATACAGCTCCACTTGCACACAAAATAGAAATTTCTCATTTATACGCCGAAGGACACAAAGATATTTCTGCTAAATAGCTTTACTTTTTTTCTAGTGTTTATTTCAACAGCTGTTTATCCACTTTTTTCCTCCCTCTTGGGGAGGAAGCCCCCTCCCTTCTCCCTCCAGTCTTTTGGGCCTTGAAGCTCACAGCCACGTCTCCAGGGGTGGGAACATGACTCCAAACCGCCACTCCATACTCCATGAGCAGCAGGAGATGGCCGTTTCAGGTTCTGCCCTGGATGAAGGCAAAGGCTGTGAAGAAATCCGGGTCCCCAGGGCTGAGCAGAGGGCGCAGCAGCGAGGACACACCTTGAGGCCAGGGTTGGCGATGAGGCGCGTGTTGTCGCTGAGGTACGCCGTGTAGTGCTCCACCATCCGCTTCGTCTCGGGCTGGCTGAGATGTTCGTATGGAGAAGAGAAGCTGCCCGCAGAAAGCATCACCGTAGGGCTTTCTAAAAATAGGAAAACATGAGAAAGTTAAGGCCAATGAATTGCACGTATTGCATAGGGAACACATTCGTCCCACGAAAGGGAACCCTCCGCTTTCCCGCACTTCAGCGCATGGCTCCTTCAGGTCACGGGAGGACTGTGAGCAAGGGCAGGGAAGGGGAAGCTTCCCACCCAAAGCAGAGCATTTACCAGCACAGCTCACCTCCCCAGGCACTGACAAAACTTAGGTTGCAAAACTTTCTTGCTTCAAAGCACAGAAGTTGCAAATTGACGCCACTTACTCTGATCTTTGTGTGTTATTCCCTAGACTTGAGCGCCCTTGTTCTCAAACTCTTAACAGTTTCTGAATTACTACTTTGCGAAAGGCTACAACTCTTTTCCCTTAAGAAAAGATTTTGTGCTAAAGAAGATGAAATCATCCATGTTTAGGTTAGAGGAAAATGGTGCTTTCTGTTACAGATAATGAACAAATGGAGAATTACAAGTGCAGAAGAGGGAGCTTACCAAAGTGGAGCTGTCTGGGGTGATTTTCCAAACAGACTAGAAAGTATATTTTCATTGTGCACAAACTGCAATACCAGACAGCTTTTTCTTTTTAAAAAGAAAAACGATTATGATGATGCAGGGCTGAAGGTTGAAAAGAATGCCTTCTCTGAATATTTGACCCACGGAACCCAATTTCCCCATGTGTAATGGTCTCCAGAGGAAAAATTTCACTGGAGTATGTGAAGTGATCTGCTTTTATTCACATTCCTCTAAAACACATCACCACACATCCAGCAACCATATGTACTGCAATCATCACTTAAAAACTTGTATTATAGTCCTTCATCTGCTTCCCAGACCAAATATTCTGATGTGATTGCATTTTGATTTGCATGAAGTTCTTCCACTTGTCAGCTTAGTACTGCATTTTTTGGATTTTTTTCCATTTATATCTTGTCTTTCTGAATATAAGATAATCAAGACTAGGCACTGCATTAAAGAAAGAAAAAACCCTGTCTTTTAAAGCAATTTCCATAGGTTTGTCAAGTTCCTCCATAACTCCTCCAGTCAAATCTCACTTTGCTATTTGTGGAACTGCAATATAGCTAAGAAAATATCACAACTGTGCCACTAATCCACCAGAAGACCTTCAAACCTCACTACAAACAAAAGCACTTCATTCAAAACTTCTTATAATATAGCACAGATTTTAGAAAAAAAAACAAATAAACAGCAGTAATACTTAAATATGAAAGTTTGCAACTTCTGATGCTGATATAAAAACCCTCTATGTTCGTGCTGGAGCGAGGGCAGAGGAGGGCAACGAGGCTGGGGAAGGGCTGGAGAATCAATCCTGTGAGGAGTCAGGGAAGGAGCTGGGAGTGTTCAGGGTGAGGAGGAGGAGGCTGAGGGGAGCCCTCATCCCTCTCTGCAGCTCCTGACAGGACATTGCAGAGAGGCTGGGGCTGGGCTCTGCTCCCAGGGGATCAGGGACAGGACAAGAGGGAACGGCTGGAAACTGCCCCAGGGGAGGGTCAGGCTGGGCAGGAGGAGAAAATGTTTCCCAGCAAGAGTGGTCAGAGTGGAACAGGCTGCCCAGGGAGGGGGGAGTCCCCATCCCTGGGGGGGTTTCAGGGCCGTTGGGATGAGCTGTGGGGGATGTGGGGTAGGGGGGGACTTTGTAGAGTGGGGCTGAGGGTTGGACTCGATGATCCCAAGAGGCTTGTCCAACCTGAATGATCTATGATTCTATGATATATTACATTTTTTAAGTTCTCTATGCTTTCCAGACACTAGAACTTACACTGACACAGAGACTCTCCCTCTTTCCAGCAATGTTTAAACAACTACTGAAATTAGACAGGTAGAACAGAATCAGTTCAGCTTATCAAAAGCAGGAATGAGTCAATAACCTGAGAATTTTTAAGCAGGTAAGGAAGGTCTGGAAACTATCACACCACTGAAGTTCTCAGTTTCCCCCAACAGACTTAACTTCTGACTTCACATGGATTAACGGCATTAAATGCTTATGGCAGGGAAAAGCTTGCCTAAATCCAGTGTCAAAAGAGCAGCAGTCCTGCCCAACTGGCCGGGGCTTCATCCTACTTATGTTACTTGTCAATAAGGTGCTTTCCAGCCAAGAGAAGAGAACTCAGTTTTGAGATTTCTCTCATTCTCCCCACTGCACTCTCTGGGAACTTGACTGAGCATCCTCTCAGCACACTCATCTCTGCCCCACTGTCCCCCTGCGCTCACCCCTGCGAGCGCTCGCCGTTGAGCGGGGTAGCTACGATCAATGAAGAGCTAGAAGAAGGTAACAGCTGATTAAAGAAAATCAGCCTTGGAAATAAAAGCCTCTCAAGAGGAGAATATTCTCAGTGTTTTGTGAGGGAAGTTTTACTTTCTGCTGCCACACTCTACAGACACACCACGAGGAAGCTTCACCTAAGGTAGCCAACTGCTTGAAGTGCAGGCAGGCGTCCGGCTGGCCCAGCAGATCCAGCCGATGATACAGGAGCTTGCTGCTGGGGACAGTGTTGAGATTCTTCAGCTGTTTAACAGGTATTTCTGGCTGGATTACCACGACACACAGAATAAAGGATGTGTCCTGGACCTGAAAAATACGGGCAAGTCATCAAGCAGAAACAAAAAAGGTGGAGGAGTTACAGAACTTAGTTTCTATTCAGCATTCGTCCTCTTTTCTTTAATTGCTCATCTCATCCAGTTCTGGAAAGTAGCACCACACTTTGCCATACTTTTAGGGATCACAGCTCCCACTCTTTCTGAAAACAGACAACTCCTTTTCAAAGAAGCCAATACAGACTCGATCCTACAGAAAACAGAGAGGGATTGTGCTCAAGCCATACTTCTCTACAGTGAAGAGATTACTTGCTTACTGCAACTCAGTCCCATCCAGACACATCCCAGCCTGTAAACATCTTGTATGTATCGGAGCCACTAAGTTGTACAAAAAATACTTTTCCATAGTCTATGCAAAAAATAAGAATACTTAGTTTTCAGGAAAAAAAGATTATGTTAAGACATTCATTTTGTCACTCAATTAGCAATAATTTCTAATACTGTTCCGTGGACACTTTCTGAAGTATCATTAACAGAGGAGAGGCTTCAGTGAGGAGTTCACAGGAACCGTAATGATCTGGCTGCCCAGGGGAATGCTACATTGGCAAATACAACATACAGCATTTTATTAAACACTGAGAAAGCTCTTAAGCAAAACCCATCTACTGTACATTTATAAAAATATCTTAAAATAGGAAGAGATTAACTGTTATCCATCTCGGGTGAAGAAAAAGTGTATGTGTGCTGATAAAACCACACTGGTATTGCCTTTATGAAGAATGCAGACAAATTAACTCTGGGAAATAAAATTTTATCATTATCACTCTTAATTGTGGGCTGCATGTGTCACATGCTTTACTGGTTTGTATATTTTAAGTATCCTACACTAGATCAGACTAGCAAAACTTGGAGTCACCCAGCTGCTCTGCACAGGTGTTGGATATTTAAAAAAGCATTACAACATTAGAAAATTAGCTCCAGACACCCTCCTATGTGAATTTCTGTTACACAATGACAGGTTTAATCTCTTAAAATTGCTCATCTTAATCTTTTAGGTTGGATTTAACTTAATACCGTGAAATGATCTTCAAGTACGCTCTTGAGTTTGTTGGCACAAAGAAGTAGCCAATTATTTCTAGCATCTGCAAAATTCACCTGGACTTTATTTAGCCTTAAGATTCTGTTTTAATCCCTGGGTCAAGATTAGTGTTCAGATACGCTCAAAACTGAAGAAAGGAAGACAGCTGCTAGAAGGTCTCTTAAAACACAACTGCTAATGTAGCCTGTTGCATACGCATTGTACTCAGTTTCAATCAAAGCTTCGATATAATTAATGTTTGTAAGAGAAGTGTTACAGCAAACATCATCACTGGCTACTGGTACAGTTCTGTGACAAGAGAGTATCAGAACGAGAGGCTGATGTTTACCCAACTGTATTAATTACCGGATTGTCCCACTCTGCCCCAAACATAACGCTACTAAACAAAATAATGATTTAATACTAAACACTGCCTCAGCACTGTATTCAAATGTGGTCTCTGGTAGGTATTTCCGTGTCACCTGGATTGCAGTATGACATCCAGCCCAGCGCAGATTTACTTCCATTGGAAAAGCACAAGTATCATCTCTGTGCAACTATACATTACCCCTGTCTTACGGAACGAGTGCCTTCATGAAGAAAGAGAACACAGAAATGGTGCCCGTTTGATGGTGAGCATACAGCCACACCCCTGAAAACCTCAAATGGTAATGCCATTGGTTCTTCACTGCAACAAAAAAACTCCACGTTCGTGCAGCTTCTGAGTAATTCAATATATAGCAATAGTTCAGTATGGAGCAACGCTTCATGCTTCACTACATTCAACACGTTAATATACTCTTCGATACATGAACGTGCTCCGTGCCATCCTGCAGCAGTGTCCTTACCATTTTCCAGGCATAGCTGACGTTGTAGGCTTCTTTTCCAACCTCTCTTAGTTTGTTTACATGCCAAGACAGTGAGGAGTTCACAGGAACCGTAATGATCTGGCTGCCCAGGGGAATGCTACATTGGCAAATAGAACATACAGCATTTTTTTAAACACTGAGAAAGCTCTTAAGCAAACCCCATCTACTGTACGTTGATAAAAATATCTTAAGATAGGAAGAGATTAACTGTTATCCATCTTGGGTGAAGAAAAAGTGTATGTGTGCTGAAAATGTGCTTGTGTACCGCCACATTTTGAGTTAAAACACATACTCACATAAGACAAAGGCTAAAGAAAAACCCAGTGGAAAATCTTCCTGACGTGGAAGAGACACATTAGGAAGAGTATCCCCCCAGATCAGCTGTGGAAACCACTGCTTAGCACACCAAATGACAAAAATGATAAAATAAAGGAAGTTGGAGGCAAAAACAAACCAGAACTGCTCTGCACTGGGGAGTGGAGGAAAAAAAAAATCCATCCAAGTATCCAGATACTGTAGGAGAAGGAACTTGACCTTAAAACTCCTCTGGAAATACTTCTAGTGCCCTAAGCACTGCTAATGTTTGGACTTGCATCCCAGCTCCTTACCTAAGGATGTTCTGGCGCACCAGCTCAAATTTAGGAATGTTCTCATAATGGATAATATCTGTGTGTAGTGGTGGTTCAGACAGCAGGTAGGGCCTGGTAAGGGATGGGTGCATAAGAGTGTATCCTAAAAAATTAAAGACACAAAACCAGACACTGAGTGCACTGTAAGAACTGAGTCCAGGACCAATATTTACAGAAAAAAAAATAAAATACAGTGACTACATACAGTTCTGACAAAGGGAACAAGCAATGCTGTCATCAAAGAAGTTGCAAACTAAGAACTTGCTAAGTTGCAAATGAAAGGCAGCTCGGAGAACCAAGCAATAAAGACAGGCTGGGATCAGAGGAAAAAAAGCTGCACGCACAAATACAGCAGTTTTGCCTTCTGCCCTACACATATAGAAAGCCTCAGATGTTATACACGCAGAAAATCTCAACAGCGGGTAAACATTTCCACGTCAAAACTCCAGTACAGACATTTCACATCAGGAATACGCTTACAGTCTCCAGCCATTCTCAGGCAAAACTAACCAAACAACATGCAATGAATCTTTTAATAAATATTATCATTCCTTACTATTTAGAGACGTGAGGATTAAGAGTTTCCTTTTGATGATTAATGTCTCAGTGGGACTAGAAGAGAATAACTGAGCCAGAAAGTTACCTTTATTATCAATGAGGAAAGTGTAGGAACCCAACGAATCCTGATAATAGGTGACATCTTCCAAGATATACGCGAGATTAACATCTACTCCAACGATCCCTAGCAGCAGGTTTCCAAAGTAACACGGTTTACTTACAGTCATTATCAGGCCTTAGAACGAGAGAAATAACATAAAACCATCATCGATAATATCTAGTTAATTGTTTTTAGAGGAAACAGAGCATGCTGTTTATCTTTTCAAAATGTTCTACCATTAAATTTTATATAGTATTTCTTGACGGAATATGGACGAAACTTATACAGGGAAGCTGAGCAGGTTACCGGTCATCTCCAGCTGCTGTTAGCCACTCTCCCTAATTACTTAATTTCTATATTTCTGACACTGTCCTAGGGTACATTTAATCAATTTATTAAAATACACACCACAATTAATGTTTGGGTTTTTATCAGTCTACAGGCAGATGCCTTACAGATAAGAAATGCATTTGCATGAAAAGCCAAGATACTATTTTGTTATTTTAACATCATTTAAGGCAATTTTAAAAATAGGAGGAGAATTTGTACTTGTGAAGCAACAATAGGGATGAATTATTGCTCATCTAATTGCATATTCTGAATATTAAACCTCCTCTGCTTAACTAAATCCCAGTATGGCTGCTGTACTGGGAGTCATACCCATAATTACACAACGGTTTGGGACACATCTTGTGCCTGAGGTAAGAACTCTCAGTAATACCTTATTTCTCTTACCTCCTACACCACTGCTATTTGGAAACTTAGTGACTCTATTCCTTCAAGCCAGTCTAAAATTCATTTGCACGTATGACTTTTTAAGTACACTTTGAAATTTCTGTAAGACAAACCGCCTCTGTTGTGCCATTTCTAATCCTTCTGTTGCTCAAATTTTGGATATGGCTTTGCGAGAGAATAATAATACAGCTTAATTACTGAGGTTAGGAAACGCAGAAAGTAGCAAGCATTCTGACTCAGAAGAGATTTGCTCAGGAATAGCCTTAAATTCGTTTTGGGACTCAACACGCAAGACAAACACGCAACCTAAACTCAACAGCCCTTGAAAAGTATTCAGCACAACCCTCAACTACTCCTACGTACTAGGTGAGATTAAGAATATGCAAAGTCCTGAATGAAGAAATATAGAATTTGCTCAGTTGTCAAAGCAATATAAAATCACCCCTGTATTTCCTAACATCGCTGGGATGGTTACGTCTCTTTAGAGAGCACTGGAGCAGTGCCAGAGAAACGTCTGGCAATGTCAAGCCTATGACTCTGGCCTTCCAGTGCATACGTTGAGCTTTAGGAAGGGCACCAGATCCCAAAGGCAAAAGGAGCAGCAGCACGGCAGCTTATAACTGACCAAGAGCTGAGGCAGTGGGACCCAGAGCTGGGTCAGTGTCCAGCCGGGGGAGCTCTGCCAGCACCGTGGGAGCAGCCTAAGCCCACTCCCCACCTCCTGAACCTGCCCCTGGCAAGAACCCAAAAAGCATCACCCTGCTTACCCTAAGCACAGATGAAACTAAGTTCTGCATTTCTTGGACATGTCATCTCACGCACATGCTGGTACGCTCCCAGAAATCTCTATCAATATCTACACCACCAGTCTCTCCATTACTGCGTGTAGTGGTGAGATCAGATCAAGCTGAACGCACGGTTTTTGTTAACATGGCATCCAATTTTAAGGCATAAGGGAAGATCCATGCACCTTCCCATCACATCAGTGTAAATTAGAAACTGATGGGGGAACCACACTGCAGACATCTGCTGCGTTAAGATATTCCTCAGGATGCATTCACGGTCTTTGGAAAAACTGTCACCGGGCTTCCACTAAATTCAACTCACTCCAGACTGGCCAGGCGATCACCAGCCAGCTCAGGCTTCCTCTTGCGCCCAGTGCTGGGGGCAGACCGAGTGTGTTGAAGCTAAAGGAAGAGGTAAGGATAGCAAATTTTGGACAATAATTAATAATCACTCTTTGCTAAGTTGGTTGTCTTCCCCCTCTTACAGAGGTCTGAGTGCCAGCATCCAGCATCTTCACAGCCCGACAGTGGGGAATGGATGTCAAATTAGTCGTGAAGAACCACAGCTTGGGGTGCAAAGACAGAATGAAGGGAACTCCAGCTGGCAGGGTGACTCAAAAGTCATGTCCATGGCTCCACAGGAAGGGGAGGCTCAAGCAGTAGTAACTTTTTCTCTCTTCCACTGTGGGGACCTATGCATTGCCCTGAGCCTACCTGTAAGACCTCAAGACATACAGAAGTACTGAAATAATGAACCCTGCAACGATGCAACACAGTGATAGCTGTCATTTCAGTGTGACAAGATTGCTTCCCTCAAATACAAAGAATTTCTCTCTGCCAACTCCATTATGGATGCTGTTTATGTGCACATACATAAGAACAGATTTCACCCCTGAGAATCCAACCTACATCTATCTACTCCATGTCTTAGTACCACTTTTCTCATAACTAGACCTTCTACAGATAAAAAAAACTACTGGCATGGAAGGCTAATTTTATATTTGCCTTGGGAACACACCTAAAAGCATCATCTTATAAGACTACAGGATATATGAGAATATGTAAGCAAAGGGAACCTAATCTCTTATGTTTTTATACCTAAATTCAACGTGAGCACCTACCGTCTCCCATCTCATCTGAGAAGGGCAGACTGAAGACTGCCTCATCGATCATGCGGTTGGGGAGGTTTGTATAGAACCGCCCGACTGTAGTTTCCAGGTTACTCAGTTGGTTGAGGACCATCATGCTGCCCTTGATCACAGGCAGGGCTGTTCGGTCCGGCACCCCGTACTTCACCGAGTTCTGCTCTGCCAGGTCTCGCAGAAAAGCCAGTTCCTTCAAACCTGTCACACCCTCTGGAACAGAGATGCAAGGAATAGAAAGAAGGAGATAAAAGAAGCTTAATTTCCATCTGTATCTTACTCCAAAGTACTGTAAATAAAAGCAAAGCGATACACATGCTATAGCACAGGACTGGATATACTATAGGCTTACTTAAGCGATAAGGTAAAGTGCTGAAAGACTAGTATGGTTTTAGGAAAAGTAATCAGCTAATACAAAATTTAATAAGATTGCCTCTCACATACTGCTGACCGGTGCAAAAATTCAACATGCTGTTCACATCACCACTTTAAACAACGATCTTTTAACAAAGACTTATGTGACCCATAAATCCACAGGACAGCTCTTTGTTCTCCACCGGTGGCTGGTCCACATAAAGGACCAGGAGCATATAATACGCCCTTGGAGATAGCAGGCTTTGTTCTTTAGCTTAAACCTTGAAGTTTCACATTTTACACAAGTCCCGGGCTCAATTCCTGCAGACAAATGAAAGATTTCTGTACACATAAGGTCTCATATGAGTATTTAAATTTATGGTCAAGTGATACATTAGCTTAAGCATTAGTCTCCTTGGCTAGAGTCCGTGTGTAATGTTTAGTAATAGAACATAAAGACTTCTCACTGAAAATGCTTTGTTGGAAAAAGTACAGGATACCAAACTCCTGCGTGCCATGATCTTCATATTTAACTTCACTCTTAAGTTGGGTCTTAAGTTATCAACTTATTTCAGATTACGTTTGATGTTACATTGATGCTCCTTGGCTAATGACTGAAAGAAAAGTCACGTGTGTACTCTCAGTTTGCTGTACCAGAAAACACAGGCAGTGTCAGGAAGGTTTACAGTTGCAATAGTTAGCAAATTTAATTCAGTCTGGTTGCCACTAGACAATTCAGGCAACGATACTTTACATCCTGAGCAGCTGCACTGTGATATATAAACATAAAATGGCACATAGCTTTATATACACCAAAGAAGTAACATCTGGATGCAGCCTCTGGATTACAGAGGCCAAAATCCATTAACAAACTGCTCCCAGTAAGGTGTGGAATTCCATCTGGATGAGCTTAATAAACTAGCTGTACAATGAAAGGGAATTTTCACCCACTGGAAACGCAGGAACGTTTCTTACCATTCATAAGCGCGTAAGTAAGAATCATCACTGAGTTATTGAGGAAACTGTTTTCTTCATTGATGACACGTAGAGTAGATTTTTTATCATCTTCGGAGGAATCTTTTGATGTAATCCCAGCCGAGAGATAAATTATTACCATATCGGTATCTAAAAAGAATTTATTATTTTTATATATATATAGATATCAGAAAGCACATTAGATTTTTAATACAGGAAAGTCACGTGGCAATAGATGGCTGTAAGCAGCTGTAAGGGCAACAAGCTTCATTTGTGAGATTCACAGGTATCTATGGTGGACAAACACACTGCAGTCGTACGAAATCATTCATTACTAACGTTCCATTCACAGCGTTTAACAAACACCTCTTTGATTCGGTGCTCCGGGGCTCCCTTCTCCTGAGCAGATCTGGCCTGGCTGCAACCAGGCAGGAGCGTGTGAGACCAGGCGGCAGCGTGCTGCAGAAGCTGCTCTAACTCCACCGAGAGGGCTTAACGAAAGCAAAAAACCTGCACGTTTCCTCTCCCGACCCACTGTTCTCCTCCCGTCCTGCAGTTCCGCAGAGCAGAGCAGTGCTGCATCCCAGGGAAGCAGCTGGTGGTAGTTTCTCCTTCGCACCTGCCTCAGCCCTGCCGGGGGATGGCTGGGGGGTGCTGCAGGATGAAAGGGCCCCGACACATTCCCTCGGCGTAGGTCAGAGCGTAACCCTTGTGAAAGGCAGCCCAGCACCCCGCCACTCACCACGGGCTCGCTTCGCAGGACGTGGAACACGTTTTTCAAGCCGAGTGTGTTCTCTGCAAACCGCCTGCCTCAAAGCCTTTGAACATGGGAATTCAAAGAACCGCTCACACACCATCCTGTTTCATCACACCGTATCTCGGTATTAAAAGCATCTCATGCACATAATTAAGACGCTTGTAGGGATCATACACCACCATATAATCTGAAGCACGTGAGGTTAGTTGGTTATATACCAACTTTGTTGTCTCATCTGGATTTTTTGGTTGGTTTGCAGTGTTCTTTTTGAATAGGTATGAATGCTTTGACTTGTACATTTTGTCATCATGACTTGAAAAGAATTTCAGCCAGAATTGGCTTGTAATACAAACAAGCAAGAGGAGCTATTAATTTTTGGGGAATTTCTGTCTTTTTTTTTTTTTTTTTTTAAATTAAAAGTAGGAAAAGCAAAGCCAGGTATTAATACAGCTCTGGCTGTAGTTTAAGGAAAGTTGTTGCTGTGTTTCTTAGGCTATAGCACAGCTATTGTATCGTGCAGCCAGGCAGGATGCTGCAGTCTAACTGCTTTGCTAGCAGGAGTAACACAACAGTGCCAAGTCTGCGTGAGGGACCAGCACTAAACAGGACATTTTACCATCCAACAGCTGATCGTCCCTCACTATCTGATACTCTACGCTTCCAACAGCTGGAAAAGGCCCTTATGTTCAGAGCACCATTTAATATATGTATATACACTGCACTTTTATCAATATATAGGCACACACAGACACCCCCCACACACACATCTCTGTACCTAAAGTTTTCAGGGATTGTTGGTACTCAGTGGCTGAGCATTTTCTTACACTTTGGGATGAGGGTTTGCTGAGCAGGACTGCAAAAGGAACTGGCATAAGGCAGGAAATTCAGACGTGTTCAACTGCACAATTCTTCCATCTCATACCAGTAGCTCCCTTCTAACTTTTCTCAGTGCAAATTCGGGAGGGAGCGAGGCTGTATCTCAACAGCTTCCCCGACACACCCACACATTGTTCTCCGGAAACAGGATGTTAGAAAATTAACAGTGAAATGAATGATATTTTTTTTCGAGGTTTATTTTTCTTTTTTTAAAAAGATGAAAAGATTATTTACAAGAAAATGAGACGTGTTTTATAAACATCCTCTTCTCAAACCTATTGTGTCTCACCCTATGAATTCTGAAATTTGCTATTTACACATTAAGTTTTTGGAATCTTTCACACTTACAGAAAACATAATGCCAAAGCATTTGCCTTTTAACTTTCTGTACTTGCAGCCCAAAATAATTGTTTGGTATGAAATCTAGTAAAAGTATGTGCTTTCACATTGAAGAAGAATACACCAAAAACTTCTAATCCTAATATACAAATAGTGCCAAACATAAAAGTTATGTAGGATGATGCTGCAAGGCTCTACAGCTGATGTTCTTGGAATAACTACTGATGATCAATGCATTTTATCCCAGACAGCTTCAGCAATGCTGGGTTTTATTATATTTTATTTTCTAGAAAGCTGCACCCCTTTCATCATTTTGCCAGAAGATGGTAGAAAGCTG
>NW_020799109.1:2384406-2463198 GCF_003259725.1 Athene cunicularia
CTTTTTTTTTTTTTTTTTTTTTTTAATATTCAAGCCCCTACACTCTTCTGGCATCTGTCAAAGTGAGAATCTCAAATAAGAAAACCCCAGCAAGCCTCAGAAATAATCAGGATTGCACAACAAGGGACTTACTTCCTTGGAGTTTTGTGCCATTGTTTGTATTTCGTATCAGCTGGAAAGCCTTCTGAAATCCCACTGCGTGCTGCGTAGGGCTGTCAGATGACTTTATACTGCTAACGAAGGTGGACATCTTCCTTTTTGTCTCACTAGTGGCAGGAGACAGAAACGTCTTATAGCACTGATCCAGCGAGCAGGTTCTTACTGTGTCTGCCACGGTTAACACCGAGATCTTAAAAGAAGAAGAAACTATATTGGATTACCTTACCATTTATAATTCTTTACGCACCGATATAGGAAACACAATGATAAGCCAACTGAAGAGATTCTGTGGATTTAAAATTCAATTGTTAAAAAATAAATGCTTCAGGCATAAATCCATCAAATTTGAAAAGGATTAGACTTATGGTGATTTCAAAAAAAAGAGACTTCAGTCTTTGTTTCTCAGACAAAGTCAGCTTCACTCTGCTCATACATAATATTTAATACACTGTTCTGGGCAGAAGCCTAAGTGAACTAGACATAACTGAAAAAAAAAAAATTAAAAAAATCAGACAGCATTTTCAGGAAACCCTTGAGTGTCTATAGAAAAGTGAAGTGCATAGAGAAAATGGAAAAAAAAAACCCCAAACCTCTAAGAACTTTTCATAGGCAAAGCATCATGCTGTTTTAATGCCTCTGACAAAGCAAGCCAAATCCACCACCAGTTTTTATCCTATCAGGCATGCAGTGGTAACATTTGCATTAATATACACATAACATACCAGTCTTATTAAATGAGTGGCATACCTTATTATAAATTATGACTGATGCAAGACAGTCACAGAATTAAGCAGTAATTATCTACCCGTATAACAGGTTTCATAACCACCGAGCTACTGATCAAGTAATATGTGTCTTAAATGTATTTTCTTCATTATAGGTCCATGTTCAGACAAACACTTTTCACACTTAAATGTAAGTACTATTAATTCTGCTCAACTATAATCATTATTTTACAGTATTAAAACTCTCTAAAAGCACAGAAGTTAAAAGTGTTTTTCCCATACTATTAATGAGAAGACTTAAGGCAAAGATTATATTTACTTGTTCTTCAGCTTGATTTGACTGAAACTCCCTTCCTACTAAAGAACCAACAACCAAGCAGAAAGAATGATCAAGGTCCCACTACACGGAATTACTAAAAGTAAAGACCAAACTGAGGACTGCTTGTGGTCCTACAGAAGCAGCTTATGAGCCCCTGGTTGCAATCTGTACTTAAAATATTACAGGTTAAGTGATTTTCTCATCGTCAGGGAGAGTACCTGTGGCAGAGCAAGAAATTAAATATGGATTTTCTTGGCCCTTTGCTTTATCCTTTCCTTGCTGGTATTGCAGTTGTCTGGGAATCTTCTAAACACTAATTATGTTTCAGCTCACCACAGTGTAGCAGCAGAATAAATAATTTCCATTTTCACAAGAAAAAAAAAAAAAAAAAAAGACAGCCTCAGAGGTAAAATGAGCTGCTCAAAGCAATCTACCACTTCAGAAGTTGTCAGGTTCGGAGCACAGTTCTCCTAATTTCCTAATTACACACTGTATCACGCTGCTGACCACCACCTAAAGTCTCTACCAAGATGAAGGAGCCTTTTAAGATTACTCAGAACAGGATTTTGCCTTAGATCAGTGGTTTTCCTCTTTTTTTTTTTCCCAGCCTGGAGATCCCAAAATGTTTCTTCTGCAGTAATACAGGTTTCCAAAAGTGAATTCAAGTCTTCATCAGCCCTTAGAGGTAGACCACAGATCCCCAGGAGTCCAGGGACCACAAGTTAAAAACACTGCTTTGGATGAAATCTGAAAACACCGAGCATGGTTGAAACCAAGGAAAATATGCTCATGGCTTGGAGAACGCTTACCTTATCGTGTTCATCTATAGCGCTCAGAATAACCTGAGCAGCATCTTTGGCAATCTGAAGCTGTGTCTCTGTGACTGAAGCCCCATGGTCCACAATGACGACGATATGCTTGGACTGAGGACGGACAGTAGAAACATAGACAGGCCTGAAGAAGAACAAAACCCAAACCACTGCCATGAGTCACCTTATAATTTCCACTAAAATATTTACAACTGAAAACAGTAAAGAATTAAAAGAACAAAACCCACCCCACAAAGAAACAATGAATTATAACAGGAATTTTTGCCTTTATGAAAACTTCTCCTAGGAAAGACCAGCTGGAATCTGAACACCCAGAAAAGGCTCTTGCTTTCACTCTCTTTCAGATTTTTTTAACCCAAGTGAGGTGTCGGATCCTTCTCCCTCTGCCACAGAAACCACTTTCAGCCAGGAATAAACAGCTTTGCTGAGTCAGCAGTGGTTGGGACTACTGTTTGCAGCAGCTCACATCAGACTTTGGATTAAACGTTGACAGGCAAGAAATGCCTCATGATAAATGTGTGCCCGGAATCTTCCTCACATGTAAAAGTAAGTGCAGTAGTGGGTATTTGCTGGTTACGTGACAAGTAAAAACCTGTGCAACTGTGCAGAGTTGCATTAGCATAGGGTGTTTGGTTTCTTGTAATAAAGGAAGGCTCCTGGCCAAGACAGGGTTTTCTCTTGGTGCCCTGGAATGCATTTCACACGGGTCGTGCTCCACAGCCCCTTGGGTCTGTGCAGATTTAAACCCCATGGCCAATCCGAGTTAACACTGGTGAGGGCTCTTGGTGCTACCATGTGTCTGTTTGTGCTAACGTCAAAAAATGTATTTTCAGCGAAGCGGTGCTCAGATCCAGCACGATATTGTGAGAGATTTCACAAGCTCTCAGGCCAAGGTTTCGACTCAGAACAAATCAGGAAGATTTTCAACAAGGAGGAAGGATTAAAAAAAAAAAAAAAAAAGACACAACTCACTTCTGTCTTTAGTCCAGACGCAAAACTAGTTAAGAATCAAGTGTGAGTTTTGGGAACTAAGTTTTATTATATCAAAGGCAGCCACAAAAATCTTAATAAGAGTAAAGGAAACGCAGAAGACTTTAGTCAAGGCACTGCAATAAACAACTGGCACGAATCAGTTCTTAATTGTAAAACAGCCTGCAGCGCTATAATGGTATTAATACCTAGAACTTAACTGGGGCCTTTGATCTTCAAAGCACTTAAGTATTAACTAATTAATCCATCCAAACGACCCTCTGAAGTAACTATTAGCAAAAAGATATCCTTTATTTAGCCACTGAGAAACTGCAACCCAGATTAAGTGATCTGGATGAACTCACCAACGGTTTTAGTGTCAAAATTCTGATTGAGACTGGGGTACCCCCAGATTTCAGGTCTTAAGACCACACCTTTCTGAGACCACAGAAATCTTAATCAAGCCCAGACACTTCATGCTTTGATGACACACAGAAGATAACATCTGTAAACATTTGATTGCTCAACACTGACAGGTAACCAAAACACTTCTTAGTCTCTGCGCACTCAGCTACACGGAACCATACCTGGATCCGCTGATCCTTCCTCCGCATAGATAGATTAACTCATACAATTAGCTAACGCGTGACCAGAGATACTAAAGTCACGGCACTTTCTTAGAAGATTCCACCCGAGTCTTTGTCAGTCCCACAGTACTGACAGCAAAAGCTTGGGAAAAAATATTGGGCTGTAACTGCTTTGCATCACGCCTACAGAACAGAAATATCCTCCCATACAAGAAAACCTTGTCATCATTTGATCCTTTTTCTCCAGTTTGGGTTTGGTTTTTTTTTTTAGTAGAAAAAGTTTCCACTACTGCTGCTTCCCTACTATCCATGATGTGCCACTTGAACCTTGGGTGGAGACGGGAAAAATGCTCCTACTTATGCCCTTCACAGTCTCTCATCCCCAAAGTGATGATGCACCTGCCAAATCAGTAGATTACATGTTCACTACTTTATTAACAGGGATCAAGTATGGATCAAATATAAGTCAAATTTTGCCTAAGGGCTGACCTACAATTTACAGGTTACTGATACTTACAGCTTGACTTGGGAGAGGTGAGGAACCTGTATGTAATTTTATTTAACTTAAAGTTTCTTAAAAGTAAAAACTGGCACTTTAAAAAACAAACCTAGGAGAACCCATTAAAAGTTACTCATGAACGTTGTTGTCTTGGCAAAGCATAATGCTGAAATGAAATCTCAGTGCTTGAGGAATCCAGTTTTAGTGCTTGGAGACAACTGTAAGGAGACAAATCATACCTGCTGCGGTGTTCGTAGCTGCCTTTGCACCGGAACTTGTGGGCTGGGAAAACGGTGAAAATGCCTTCTTCCGAGCTGAAATACTGCCATTTAATTCCTGGGTTAGACTTCAGATTATCAGCAAGAACTGAAGGTCAGAGAGTAAAAATGAAAAATGAAGTAGTGTTACAAAGGGAGGTCAAACTTGGAGGTATGTTTATTCAAGGCCTCTCTCGTATGTGCTTGGAGAAGAATAACCAGGGTCCCAACACGAAACCCAAGTAGCTCTATTTCAGTATTGATAGAGCTTCATGTCTGATTTGCAAACAGTTGAAGTCCTTTGGAAACTTAAAGCTAGATTTGACAGATTTTATTTAATATGTGGTGACAATTCCTCAATCTCTGAAGTATAACTGGGTCCCAAGAAGCCAAAGCAGGAGCAAGGAAGGAAAAGATTAAAGCAATTATATATAGTATGTATACATATGTACATAATGTGTAATGATAAATACAATGTCCACATAGTTTTCATAAAGAAAAAACTACTAACGTTAAAAAAAAAAATCATGTGTTCTTTACACCGAAATAACTCCAAAAACATTAAATAGGTTTGCTGCTTACAGCTCTGAAACCCAATCTGTTAGCATTATCTATTCCGACATCTGTTTAAAAATGTCCACGTGAACGTTCAGCAAGAATTGTTTTACATGAAAATGTGGGTCAAGGAAAGACTCACCATACAGAAATAGTTGAAAAGATTAAAAAAAAAAAAAAAAAAGGAAAAAAAAAAAAAAGGAGTGGAGGAGAATCTTCCCTCTTTGTTCGTTGTGCTCTCCTGTTTGTGCAAGGGAAGACGGGTACAGCTCCCACTTTTGGGATTCAAGAATATCTCCAAGTTTCTCATTATCCCTGTGCTATAATAACAAAGCTGTGGGCCCCTCAAGGAGAGCTTGTTAGGAGAAACAGCTACTTTTCAAGGAAAACACAGCATCTTGGCCACAATCTCCAAGTGCCAGCTGGTTCCACCCATCCTCGCCACAAGCATCACCACCACGTTCCCATTTTCCAGACCATAAAATGAAAGAATGATAATAACAGTTCTTAGCGGCTGTATCGCAACTTTCCTCCAAGTGTCTCAGAAACTCCTCTGTGGCAGGTGATTATTAGTTACTCACTGCATGGACAAAAAGTGAAGAACAAAGAAGGTAAATGACATGTTCCCAAGTCATGCAGTCAAGCAGGAACTGAGCTGAGAATATAACCGTAGGGTACAGATCTCAAACCCTCCTGTAGTTTATAGGCTACATTCTTTCTCTTCAAAATGTGCTTGTTTTCTTATTAAAATAGTCTCTAAGGAAGCACTACTCAACACTGACAATAAAAGCAATTCAAAAGCTACAGCTTAGCAATATTCACAAAACTGACTACATTAGTAAAAGCGCAAACCACCACCAAAACCAACCACCAAATAAAGCGGCTACCCCAGGGCCAAGACTGTCTGCACTAATAACTTATCAAGATCTTTAATACACCAAGCTAAACCAACAGAGTGTACAGATACTGCAGAAATCCTGAGCACTCAGAGCCCAGGTGGGGACAATGGTGTGTGAACCACCCGAGGCAGAGGTGGCATTGGGATTTCTGCCTCGTAGTGTGACGGAAATATCCCAGGTGCCAGCCCGGAGAGGTGAAGGGACCGGCCCTCGTTCTGTGCAGTCGCCAGCTTTGCCACGCCGGTGACGTTTGGTAGTTTGTAGGTTTGCCAGGTCCTTTAAAGCAAGAGGAAAAAGGCTTCCAGGAGCGAGGGAATGGAATGTCATTAGCATGGGAGGCACAAACCCTCTCACCACCACGGCAGTAACGTGATTATATTCCACTCGGGGCAAATCATCATCTCTGCTTGCAGCAAACTGAAAATAAAAGTTGGAATGTTTGAATTCTTTAGTTTTCACCTAACACGTAAAACGGATCACATCAGCTTAAAATGCATTAAAAGAAAAAGTATTTCCTTGCCATTTCTCCTTTCATGTTCTTTGACTACAGCACTAGCCAGAACTGGCAGAGGGGAGCTCTGATTTACAGCACTTCACCTTTTGCTGAGAATTTGCTTTCAGCATTTCCCTTAGGATTGACACTGAAAACAGGCCAGAGAGTTTCATCTCCTGGATTTCATTCATTATCAAATACGTCAATATTTGGGTTGGAAATCTGCAGGGCACATTTCAAACCTTAGCCAGACATTCTACAACAAAATATCCACATAGAGTATAGTTTAAGTTCAACATCCTCAACAGTTTAGCACTTACTCAAGTTTCCCAGACTGGCTGCAGCCACGATGTTCTCTCCAGATTCAGCTCAGCCTAATTACTCTGTAAAAACCACTATTTTTGTTCCCTCCCCCTTTTTGCCACGGGTTTTTATATTTCCATAGTGCCTGTAAATCCCAGTGGAAGTCCTGGTTGCACCCCGCTGCACTCTGTGCAAAGATGCAGCTTTGCACGATTATGGCTTGAAGAACTTGGTGCCTCAGTGGACCAAGAAACAAACAAAAAACAGGACATGAAATGGTTGATGAGGTTTTTCCTAGTGAGTTAATAACTGAGTCAGGAACCAGAACTACACTCTGCTCATGCCTCTCTCTTTCTTATCCTTCTCCAAAAAATACCAACTCAACTCCAACAACGTTTCTCTCTCTCCCCTGTGCAAAGGTAAAATCAGCCTAGTGATGGATGCTCTTCGGAGCAGGAATCTTTTGTCTCATAAATGTTCACACTTTCAAAGAAAGCATCCATGATCTTGCAACAAAATGTCAAACAAATTTGCGAATATTGTTCGTTTCGCTCAAATCCTCCCTACATTTCTCTGAAGTCCTTTTGTTTTTACATCTGGTATCATACTAGTTTAGCAGTGCCACTGCTTATTTATGCAAAAAGCAAATTTATTTGGTCAAGGACAATAGTTTCTGTGCTGTAGGGACACAAAGCAATCTGAAATTTCAATATTGCCAAATTTAAGTAGCATGGAAAACTGTAGGAAAAAATAAGTTTTAATTAAAACCAAAATAAACCTAACCCACATAGAATTTCTAGATTTCTAGCTAGGACTATAAGAAATTCCTCACCTCGTCCCCCTTCAAAGCACCTATCCTCTTTTCCTCTCTGAAATCTTGCCTGGGAAAAAACAGATTAATTTCTGAACTTATCGAGGGTTTGGCAGCCCGACCCTTCAGGGAACGTGCAGCACTCCTGCTCACAGCCCCCACCCTCTCCTCTATGGGAGCACATTGCACAGCCACGGCTGGGGGAATCCACATTAAGTATTTGATAATCCTTTATTAAGCTGCAAAGAGAAACCTGGGGGGAAAAAAAAAAACCTTTAAAAAGTATCAAAACCTTGGAAGAAAAGAGGAAAGTAAACCGTAAGTATTTTAAAAAAATATTTTTTTTAAACACTGTCTTTCAGCAGTGTATGACAATCAAGATTATCCATTCTACTGCAATACAAAAAAAAAAAGTTTAAAAATCTAATACAATTACACTTTGACATAAAAAAAGATCACCTAAGTCCAGACAGACCACCATGGTGCAGCAGAGCACTTGGGCCATGCAGGTTATTCCTGGTTTCCCTGATACCCAGGCCCAGGTGCCAGAGGAGAACCTCACAGCTCTATCATCTGGTGGGTGTAACACAGCAAGTCAGCAAATCACTCTGAAATTTTTGGGGTATTTATTTAGGTGCAGGCATGGAGTACCTACAGAAGAGTCCATCATGAGCACTAAGTGTTTCTTTTGGCCACTACAGCTGGACTGCGGGTTCCTGTGACTGCACAGCCTCACAGGCAGGCAGGGACACTGGACTATCGAACATTTAAATCCTCCTTTTTCTGTCTAGCCACCAGGATTTCGTAGTTCTGGGCAGGAAGTATTGCAGTTGTTTTGTTTAGTATAGAGAGGCTGAATTTCTGGTATTTTTTTTGTTATGGGTTTGAAGTGTATTTTCAAATCAGACTCAGTTAAAGCCTGAATGAAATAAATTGTCCAGTTTAATTTCACCTACAGCATTAAAATAAAGGAGTTTGTAGTTAAAAAGGTCGGGTTTTTTTAAAATCCTTGCTATATTAATGATAAACTTATCATTCCCACAAGGCCATCGTTTGTATTTATTTCCCCATGAGAGTATCTAGATCTAAAAGTGTTCATTTTCCCCATAAAACAACTAGTTTTGAACCTCAAACTCACTCCTTGCAGGCTCAGTGCCTCTCTGCTATTCCTCCTTTTCACACAGTTCTGCTCATGTTTTCCTTCAGCAAGCCTGTTAGTTCAATAACGCCTTTCCCCAGAGACTGACAATGTTATCATGACTCTTTGCTTTTTTTTTTTTTTTTTTTTTTTCTTTCCTATGACCACAGTAGACAATCTCCCAGCAGATAAGCCATGGCTGAAAAAGACATACTTTTTCTCTTCAAGCGCACTCTTATTTTCCATCCACTGAAGCTGGAAGAACACCCTGCAGATATTTCCTCGTGTCTTAGTCCCTGTCAGGACACCCAGCAGATGCTCTCGTTCAGCCTAACCTCACTTATCCCAAACTTGCCACCGCCTCAGTTGCTTGCCTGTACCTTAGTCTCCCCTCCTCCTTCCAGCAAAGCCAGTCTCTGGACAGGTTACACACTCAAAAGACTCCCACAAAAAAAAATTACTGTAAAATGAGTTGCCTGCCTATAGCTAAAGGCTAAATCTCTATCGAAATTACACCCTTGGCAGCACCAGCAGAGACGTATTCAGATTAACTCACTGGTACTCACTTTCTAGGCACCATATTCTTGACCTGTGCTTCCCATTTTAACTCAGAAGTAATTTTTTTTTTTTTTTTTTCTGGTCAGGTTCAAGTGACTTTTGCAAGTATAAGGCAGCACCCATCTCCCTGTTCTAATACAAATGACAAAGTATTTTGTATTACTGAGTACATGTAATGATCTTGCTCTTCTAAAGTGAGCATCACCACTAAATAAAGACCCAGCCTTGATACCACACTACTTGGAGGAAGCCAAGAGTCCAACTCTTACAAAAACGCAGAAATCTTAGTGGAATCTCTTAATTCCAGGCACAGACTGGGGATATAAATGAGCAGTTGGGAGCTGCCCATGAGCTGGCATTGCCAAGTCCCTCTGAAACCTCTGTCCCCTCCACTTCCAATGCTGTACTATCTGACCCCAAATTCTGCTGCAGACAGAAAAAGTTTGGAAGTATTAACATGAGAGTATTTGAAATGATCATTCTCTCTAATTATAAGTATCTCAGAAGGCAAAAAGGACTTTTAGAAAGAAAGCCCTATGTGATAGTTTATAAAACTTCAAAGGGAATGTGATATGATAACACTTAGCACTTCTAGATACCACTTTACATCTTCAAAGCATAGTCAAATCATTAACTAATTAATCTTCAAAGAACAGCACAAACAGTCAGTGAAAAAAAAAAAAAAAAGGCACTACTGAACATAATTGCTCATTATAAAAGAGTTTCTTACAGTCCTCCTCTTTAGCATTACATTTATTGAGCTGCAGACCTCACGGTTCTCACCCCGCAAAAACTGAAAAGTTTTTAGTTAAAAGTAAAGACATATTCTAACTCTCCAGACCTACAAATCTGATCCAGGATTTTCTGAGTCAAACTGTATTCTGGCTCACGCATTTTCACCAGAAATAAAAGGCTCTGCAGTTCGAACCCAATTAAAATTCTGCTGATGGCATGAGCCAGGACAGAGCCTAGCTCACTCCTTGGGAGCTCTTTTGACTCTGAAGGGGAAAGAAGTAAAAAAAACCCTTTCATTTTAAGGAATGAGCCCAGCTTCCTTGATTAAAAGGATTTGGAAGGGAGGTAATTAGCTCTCTGCTCAAATACCTCCCAACTGTTTTAACTCACCCGAACTATCAGCTCGAAGTACAGCAATATGTGGAACATGACCAAAGGCACTCCACATTTTAAAGGATCAACACCTCGAATAAGGCACAGGCAAAATTTATTGAGCACCTTGGTACCATTTCTGCATATTGTGGGCAAGAACACTCTGCTAAAGCTGCCTGACTTGAAACAGGCATCTCAGCGCTTTAAAGGATGAGAAGGAGAAAGATTTACTGGTTCCAAGTTTATTCAAAAAGAAAAAAACCTGAAGGAATCTGATAACATAATGCACTAGCTCTGGGTAAGATTTTGTCATCTAATAAATAAAACCCACTCATACCAGTGAGGACAGATCTCTTAATCTAACTAACCAAAGCCTGTGATTCCACCTGAAGAGTAGACTCTCTCCTTATCTGTTTTGTAGTAATGGCTAAAAGTAATCCAAATGGAAAACTCAAGCCAAGATAAAACCTTTTCAAGACATTGAAAAAAAAAAAAAAGTCACCCAGTATCAAGAAAAAAAGTGGCAAAAGTATTATTGTGTAGTATTAGTGGCAAAAGGGTTGAGAAAAGAGAAGTACATCTATTTCTTTCTCCTTCCTTCCTTCCCTCTCTCCTTCCTTCCTTCTTCCCCTCCCTCCTTTCTTCCTTCCTTTCCCAAGATTAATTTTTATTTTCTCTTCATATTATGAAAATCCAATAGAACACACACAAAAAAAATATTTTTGAAAGTTTCATGGGCTACACTTACCCTTCTTAACACAATGTTCAGACTAGAAGCTGAGGTTGTCGTCTGCACCGAGGGCTCTCCCAGGCTCAGCTCCTGTGGCTTGCCCGGAGTCTGCGGTGCAAATTCCATTCCCGTCCAACACCTACAACTTCACCACTCGGATCCCACTTTCTTACGCGGCGCCCAGAGCGGGCCAAGATTAACATTTAAAGAACTGAGATCAAGGCCGAACAGAGCAAAGTTTAAATTTATGTTTTGCTGAGAGCTTTTTAAAGGCTGGATTATTTAAACTGCAAAACTCATGCGGGAAAAGATACTCACGGGAATTTTCTTTTTTTTTTTTTTTTTTTTTTTTAATTAAATGATCGACCCATTCAGGAAGACAACTTGGTTGAGGGACAGGCCAGTCTGGTTTTGGAAACTATGGGCAAACTAGAGAAGAGTATGGGAGTTCCTGCTTCTGGGCTGGAGGAGCAGAGGGCTCTCAAACCCTTTATCTAGGAGGCCGATGTGCTTGGGGTCCTTCCCAACACAGTGCTTCCAGTAGGAAAGACAGTATGACATGATATTTGGGAAGCTGTGGCTTCCCATCTAAGTCTAAACCAGCAAAGCAAGGCAGGAGACAAAAAACATGATCAAAATACCCAGGTGTACCAACAACTCTCAGGCATTTTAGCACAGGAAAAAAAAACAACAAACAGGCTAAGGTAGAGTCTGGATTGAAAGTGGAACAGATATTCCTCACTAGCTCTACACAAGGACACTTAGAAGAGAAGTAAGAGAAATATGAGATCAGAGGAACTTTTTGTTTGATCTTTATCCTCTTTCAAAGGCAGTTTTAGAGCAAAGAATACACGCACATAGATTTACTGAGAAACAGCTCCTGTGCAAAGTGCTCTGTCCTAAGTGTATCCTTTAAGGTATGTGGTTTCACAGAAATAGGTCACTGCAGAAATAATAAAAAAAATAATTTTCAAGAGACAAATGACACTAAGTACATTTAAAAAAACATTTCTTACTTGACAGTCATCTTCACAGCTGTAAGGATGCTCTGTCCTTCTGGCCAAAACTGCTTTCTGGTCTGTTTATATCCCCTGTCTGTCTCAAGCCAACTATTGCCCTTAGACCATGAATTCCTTCGGGCAGAAACTGCTTTTTTGGCACAACAGGTCATGGTCTGTGTCTGCATACGCAAGTGCTACAGATACCACCAACACAATACCCTGTACCCGCAAAGCAAACAGCCAGCCTCCTGTCCCTAAGCCTTCCCACAGGTACTTTATCCCAAACCCCACATAGCTGTGCAGTGACACAGGGACACCGCTTGGGACGTGGGCCACGTCCAGCTCCACACCAGCGTTAGTCTGCTCGACCCTCCTGGCAGCCACCCTGCCCTGAAGCCACAGCAATCTCCTGCTCTGCGGCCGGGGCGCTGGAGCTCACGTGGTTTGGACGTTCTCAGCTGAGGACCGGGGAAGGGAAGATGGGAACCATCATCTCACAGACTTCCAAACACCTTCACACAAGGAGGCAAGGACTGAGAGTATTCCTTGTAGCTCGCCTACAGAAAACTCATTTCACTAGGTGTGTAGCCACGATCAACTTTTGTTTCTCAAATAATTCTGTTTCCATCTCATTTTTCCGCATCAACCCACTCTTTCCATTCCGTTTCTCTCTTACAGGCATTTTCTCACTAATAAAAAACCTCCCCCCCAAAAGGCTGTGTTTCTGAGAGCTGCCAACAGGAAAGCCAGAGGAGAATCTGCTGTCAATAAACCCTGAAGCACTTCCCCGTTCCTTCTATCACTCCAATTCCCTCTTCTCTTCTGCTGCCCTTTTTCTGCCAATGCCACTTTTTGAAGATACTCCTTTCATCAGGGAGCTTTCAAGCCGGAGGCAAGGGAAGAGGCGGCACTCAAGTCTTACTGTCGAGTCAGGACAGCAAGAAGCTTGGAACATGCACTCACTTTGTTTCTGTGAGAATTTAAACCAGAAATTTAAAAAATGATTAGGGGAAAATATAGCTTGTTTGTTTTCCACCACTCAAGAAGGAGGAATATTTCTTTCATGCTTTCTTTTTTTACATCCATCTTCTGCAGTAGAAAAAGAATGGGGGTTTTTACTTAAATAAAAAACGTCAAGTGATTCATTCAATGCTTTGCTTTTATAACAGTGCCTGAAAACTCGCTTGCAAAAATTATTTCGATTAATCAACAGCCGCATACGGTTTTCAAAAAAAACTAAGTTGTTTGCCTGGTTGGGTTTTTTTTAATAAAGAGATAGCTTCTGAGTAAAACAAAGCCCAGCAAGTCACAGTAAGTGAACAAAGACTGCCTATCCTTAGGATGGAAAACACTACACAAATTATGGTGATGAGATGTATGTCAGGAAATTAGCTTGTCTGGCCAACACCTGCATTCAAGATGTGGTATACAGTGGATGGGATGGAAAGGAACCCACAGGGACTGTTCGTTTTTACTTTTTCTTTTTAAATTTCATTAGAAATCCAGAAAGCAAAGCTGTAAGAAGGGACTCAGTAAGAGAGGCTAGAGAGAAATGTGGGATTCTTTCAACTATTTGTTGCAAGATATGCAAATGCTCTGCGCATAGTGAGGACGGAATGGGCAGGCCTGCCACTTCATCAGTCAAGTTAATTTTATTCCAAAAGACATATGAAAATCAAAATTACAAAGATAATCTCTCAAGTTGGCTTCACTTGTCAAAAAAAAATATTTAAAAAAATCAACAAACAAAAAATCCCAAAACTTATGCTAAATGAATTCCTAATGTCTCTAGTTGGAAACACTAAGGCATCAGAAAAAGTTGAAACGTAAGATGGAACAGCTGGACAAAAACTATGACTAACAAAACCCCTGAAATCCATTTTTATTATTTAGTATTAATTCAAGTTGACTAGGATGCAAAAAAAGAAAAGCATTGCTGCACTGGAGGACCAAAAGCTGACTTTTTCAGGGATAAGTCATATGTATTTTGGTTCTAAGCATATTTCTAGCTCTTTAAGTGTGTCAAGCAAATGCACTGACTGTCAAGATGGAAATGCCCTGAACAAGACAAAGAAAGGAAATATTTTAGGCTGTCCTTATATTTTGTAGTTTTTCATATCGCTGCAAACACAGCCTCACATTAGCTGAACTCAGCTAAGAAGATCAGAGAAACTTCTTTGCACGGCCCCTTCAGCAGCTGACACTGCTGATGCCAAAGCAGACAGGCCTAGGAAGGAAAGTGTCTTGGAAAAAAAAAAAAAAAAGAAATAAAAAGTGCATAAACCACAACAAAATTATCCATGGTAGGCTGGAATAAAGTCTTCATGACATTTTTATAAAGTACTTAGACTAAGGGCATTACTTTAGGTATCATCTTTCAATCATGAAATCTCAAATTAAGAGCAGTGTGACAGTTTCAAAGAGAAATAAAAGCTCGTTGCTATGGCAATCAGTGCTAATTCTCTATGCCAATGAAATGTTCAAGTCTAATGGAAAAAAAAACCAAAACAACCCACAACAAAACTACAACAGGAGGGAAAAAAAACCCCAAACTATACTACTTACCAGAATTTAAGTCACGTCCAGGATTGAAGGCTCTGCTGTTGACAGTGGTAGACAGTCTATCACAGCTAATAGTTCTAGAAACGTTGGTGTTAAAATTGCCATCAAACCTGAAATGACAACAACAGGATGAGCAATCTGACGTTATCTATTAAACCTACACAGCATTTACAATGGAAACACCTATTTTTGGAATTTCGGTGAAAAATAATCACTTTGGAAACTCCAACATTATACATATTTTAAGGGTCCAGGAAAAACTGTCAAACTGAAAACTAAGGGGGATAAGCTCATCACAGCTGGATTGCATCTGCTTTCTACAATGATATATTTCATTTTCCTCCACAGTATTCCTTTAAAGAGAGGATCATAAGAGAGTGTTTTAAACAGTGGAGGTTCCAGCTTGGGAAATGTGTGTAGTATCCAGGAATGCCGTCAGGGAGTGTTTCCTCCTGCTGTTGAATCAACCTTTTTCTTGCTACAGGCTCTTTCACCAGTACTATTATTTCCTCTTTCACTTTTAAAAAAATTTATTCCAAGTGTCTTGCATGAAGAGGATTTCCTCTTTGTGTCTTTACGAGAAAAATCTAATAGAGCAATCGTAAACCTGTTTTCTGTACCAAAACTTGAGGATTTACATTCCAAATAGTGGAAGGAACTTGACAGCGTGAAGTTCTGTTACATTTTGGTTAGGTTGAGTAATTCAAATACATTCACAATTCGAATGCAAAAAGTATTCTAGCGCATAGTTTGAATGATGATAACATATAATTAAACCAATGGCTTAGAATTTAAATAAAAAGGGTTTTAAAGGGTTATAAATAACTAGAAACGCTTCTGAAGCTTTCAAGGACTTTACACAGGCCAATTTTATTTAACGTTAACATTTTTGTCCCCTTGACCATTTCGATTACATTTGACTTACGGTGTGATTATCCTAGCACTTCAAAAAACTATCTAATTCCTATCAAAGAATTTTTCTAACATCAACCCATTCCTAAGAAATTACAGGAGACTGCAAGCGAGGTCTGAATAACGCCCTGTTCTGGACGAAGAGCCTTAACTAGCCTTTCTGGCATGAAAGCTGATAGGAAACGACTCTTGGAGAGAAACCAGGCAGAGTAGGCGGTTGTTCAATACTGTCAAGACTAAACCAGCAAATTACACAAAAAACAGCTACATCAAAAGATACTGAGCACACTTACTTAGTATTAAGGGCACATCAAGCACAGCCTTACATCTATCGACCACTCACCCAGTGCCATGCCAATGCTCTCCATGTAGCTCCATGCACATTTTATCTGTGCCTGAAGTTCTTTAGTTCGTTGTGTATCGTCAGCTGCACTTAATCGCTTAAACTGAGGTTACATTTTTTCATACACACACGTGTACGTACGCATACCAGCACACCCACACGTATGTGCCATCACATAGAGGAGTCCCAAAATCTTGCAAGCAGAAGTGGTATGAAAAACAGGCACTGCTGAGGATTTTAATTAAGAAATTGAAATCCACTTAAGTTCCAGCTACTTCAATAAATATGGTGCCCGGTAAGAATGGAAAGACACTGGTTTTCTGGTCCTGTCCTTACAGAATGTTTGCTGTAAGGGCTGGGGTTTGTAGACACAAACAGACAATAAAACAATGAACTTCTAAATCATCTCCTTAAAACAACAATTAGCAGAAACAAAAACCACAGACAGATGGAATTGGTTACTGCAAGGAAATTTCAACTCCTGACCACAGGAAGCAAGTATTTTTAAGCAAACTAAAACTCTCCTAATCCAGTGTATTTTCTTTCAGCCCAATTCAAAATAATTTCATTCTACGGGGACGCAGCCAGAGCAGCCCCAAGTCAGACAGATACAGGATTTTCTGAGAGCCCCCATCTCTCAGTTTATGGGGTCCACGCACAAGGGAGGCAGGAAAAGCTTTTATGACTTAAAGTGAAAACTAACTAAGAAAAAGAAAAATCTTTGTTAGTAGGCTTAAAATCATCACCTCTGTAGGTGACTGGATCCACTTTCAGAAAATTTTAGCCTTACAAAACCAGACAACTGCTCCCGAGAGGAGCTCTGGGGCTCACTGCGAGCAGCGCTGCTGTTCCATACCCAGGCCACGCGTTTGCCTTTTGTTCGTGATTCATGCCAGTAGCGCCATATTTAAGGTTGGGCTGATTTCTTTTTTTGTGTGTGTGTTTAAAGCAGAGTTTTACTTTCTGTTATGAGTGAAGAGTATAGCACCGACTTCTCACAAGTTTAGAGATTTGTCCTTCAAGTATAGGAGTAATTTCCAGAGACCTTACTATTAAACTCCTCAATGATTTTCTGAATTGCAAATAAGTAAAACAGTCTTTTATGCAAATGCGTAACAAAACCTCAGACACTGACTTCTTTGGTCTTAACATCAGATTAAATTTTGATTCTTGTAGAGTCACAAGAAGTCTCATTTTACATAGCTAGAGCTCATCAGACCAGAGGCTCTACTTGAAGAAGCTCTGTAGTCCAACTGAATTCTTGAATATGCAAAAAGTCAGCATTATTGATTACTAACCACTTAATTTTAATACACACACACACACATATGCAAATATCAATAAAAACAAGGTCTCCTTAAACTGGCATGCTTCAAAATTAGTTTAATGTATATCCATAAACCCTACACACATCTTAAACTGTTATTCTTAAAGGAGATGAAGGAGACTACCAGTGGACAGTCAAGAGTAACTGAGACACCACCATTGTTTGATCCCTTCTCAAACCTAGACTTGGGGTCTAGGAAATATATATATTGGAAATAATTAACTGCCCTCCATACACTTTAAAAATTATGTGGAATAAATGCAGTTTAAACACAGCTCTGTCAATTTTGGTCAATATTTTTATATACATATACGAACACTGGGGGAAAAAAACGTATTTTTAAGTTGCAAACCTTCTACCACATAAATGTACGTCTGTGTATCAGGGAGCCCCAGAGCAGCCTGTACACAAATTCTCTCTCTCATCTCTTTACAAACACTTTACATACCTCAGTCTTTTGACATAGTCAGGTTACCCTACATAAACACAAACGTTTAACTTCACTTGCCCTTCTCTGTCTCCACCTAACACATGCAATTATGAACCTGCTCATCACTGGCGAAACATTTTTAATTGCAGCAGCTGCTCAACACATCGAAACCACTCAGTGATGAGCGAAGTGAATAATGCTACATACAGCGGGAACAAGAACAGGCAGCTAAATTCCTTGCTCTACAAAAAGGACTGTGGGTTCCTTATTGGATGCAGATGTTCGGTGCTTTTGGTATTTTATCCAAAACAGCATCATCAACAGCACTCTGTCAGTGATGGTGGTTTGATTCACGAGTCAGATAGGAGCAAAGAGCTTTTGGTGATCTTCTGCATTATCCTTGTTCTTCATGGCCAGGAATAGAAAAACATGAATGGGCAGACAGAGAGAAAGGTCTCCTGTCCTCTTGATCAGACACCGCTACCATGAAGTTGTAAGCTATGTCAGACACTGAAAGTAGCCAAACCGTGATGGTGTGGAGCTCTGCATGGGCTTATCCACCGAGCCAGGAGCTGCTTATTGAAATTATTGGCAACCTGGCCTCTGAAAACTCTCCAAAGGTCTCTCCGTTGAGAAAAAGACTTGGCATTTCACAGGGATGTAGTTCTCAGATCAAGGCTTTTCCTATCTCCATTAAAATGTAACGACTTCAAAAAATTACAGCTCCTACCAAGCAAGAAAAAACATTGGGTTTTGTTGGCTAAAGAATCTCAAGACTAAGACTGATTGATAAAGGATGGGTTTCACAAAAAGCATGTTTATCTTTGGGCAAAAACAGATGGAGAAAAGCTAGAGACTGCAAATTAAACATCTCCATGCTAAAGAAATATTTCCTAGGAATACTAAAGAACAAACTCTTAGGGAAAAATAATGACTTTTCAGGATGTTAGCTAATTGTCCCAGCGCTCCCATCAAAATCTATTAGTGATTGCAACAGGATGCCTTGTTAGCAACTAACATTAATCACGTCTCAGAACATGGGCAGTAAATGCTGGAGTTTCATTCAGAATCATCTGGAATCTTCCTCTGCTCCGGTTTTACTTTATGCCAAGTCACCACTCACACTCAATCAAAGTGACATGTGCCTCCTGACATGCAGTTCTGACACTACCCAAACCACTCGCTTTAAATTACCCAGCAGAGAAGTTGTACCTTGATTCAAAAATGTAGAGTGTATTGCTACACCACTTCTTTGCACACACAAAGCTACCAAACCAAGTTTCAGGTGTCCCAGTCATGACAGGTATTAACATGGGGTTTCAAGCAGATGAACACCAGGTTCAATTCTGGCGTGCCTTCTAGGAAGGCAAAAATAAAGTTATCATCCTCAACTGCTCCACCACGGGCGCTTCTGCAGCCCCAAAGTGATCGCTACCCGTCAAGGGGCCCGGTGCTCCAGCTATAAACACCCTGTTTGCTTTGCAATCTTTACTGGAGCATGTTGGAGCACTTCAATGCAAAAATCAACAAAGCCTCTCAGCTTTTCTCAGTGAGCAGGTATTACATTACCCATCAGCAAAAGGTAGACATAGATGCCTGAATTATCCGCAGAAGAGCTTGGAAAAGAAAAGCAAAAAATTACTGCAGCCCAGCTCACCCCTCCTTTCTCTTGCTACAGCACACAAGTAGCAAAAAGAGGATGCAGTTAATGGAAAACTGATAGGAATAAAATATGCAGAAGAAGAGTTGTTCTAAAGCCAAGCCCTCAGACAGATCTGTCGTCCTAGAGCAAGGACTGCTCCAGACTGAGCTATGCGGGATATCTACTTCAAATCTCTTTTCAGGTGCAGTTTGCCTTAAAACTAGCTTTTTTGCACTTTGCAACGGAGTGTCTTTTTAAAGCGTGACTGGTTCCGTGATACAAGGACCTTGAGAAGAGACCAGCTCCTATCACAAATGCATGTCCTCAGAAAACCGAGACCAAAAACTGGGCAGAGGCAGTACTGTGGCAAATTTACACTGCAGTATTTGAGATCATTTTAATTACACTGGAGAATTTTCCATGTGCTTCTTTTGGGTGCCTCTAAGTTATTTCAACAAAGAATGTGCTATTAATCTATTTGGCAATCTTCAGCATTAAAGTAACAATTAAAACTAAAGCCTCAAAGCTGCCATATGGCATTTACAGTAAATACTTATATTCTTGGCTGGAGCTACTGGTTTTACCTTTTTTACAATGTATTTGTACTTCGCAGGTTTTCCACGCAAGTTTCAAACCATACAAAATCTTCCCATCACTTGCACTGGAAGAAGTTAAACCAAAAACTTTTAAGATTTGCAGACGAGCACTGATCACCACCCTTCCTCTGCACAAAGGAGACGTTTTACCAGCATGGCCCACTTCTGCCAGCAGTGAGACTGTGGGGACAACAACAGCGATGGTTGACCGAGGTCTCCTCTGAGATTTGGCCCGGAATATTCTAGGTGGTAACACATCAGCCAACGCTTAGGAAATCCTCCAAAATCCTTACCAGAAAAACACACCAAAACCTGTATTTAGCTGTAATTAGGGTTTGTACTTACTTAAACGAGAGCAAAAGGCATTGGCTGAAATTCAGGTTGAAGACAGGCCCCCTCACCCCGTCCCCTTTTTCCTGCCTCCCCCTATAAAGCCCGTCCTTCTGGATTCACTTTAATGAACAACCGATCGAAACTGCATCCCGAGGGAGCAAACAGAGCTGCGACTCCCACTTTGATCTCTTCCCCATGGAAAAACGCACTCCCTGCCTAGCTTGCAAGATGTTCATTTGATTGACGTTTGCTCTGATGTGCAAACTGCTTTGAACTTCAGACGTTAAATTCCCATCAGGCTGCACTCATTTTTATTCTCCTTCAACAGGATTTACAAGCAGGAGATCAGCAAGTGTAGGAGATAAAATAAATTTGCAGAAGCTTTGAATCTTACATCAAAACAGCGCTCAAGTGAGCTCCAATTGGATTTTGTTCGGCCTGAATTTACAGTGTAAATCAACCTCTTTTGTACAGCTTCATTTTAGGGAAAAATGAGGGAGCTGCATATAAAAATGACACTTGAGCAGCTACTGAGGGGTTCTCATTGTTTTAAGACTCATTTCTTTCCCTCCCTTTCTGTTCACACAAATTTAAAACCGATCTTAGTATGCAAATGAAATTATATAAGTTCATTGAAAATTCAGCATTTCCTTTGAAATTCACAACTAAGGCCTGCTTTCTAGATTGCAAGGCAAGATTTTAACTCATATTTTACATACTTAAATAAAGACTTAAATATATGGTTCCCACCGCATCTAAACAGAATGTTGAAAAACAGTGTTTTTATGAATAAATTCAACCAAAAGAAGCTACTGATGATTCAGTTAACCAGTTTCTTCTGGCGAGGCATAGAAGTTGTTCCAATTATTTCGATTACTGCTTGAAAAAGTTCAAGTATTCTTGCTCTCAGATGTAAAGACAGCGTCTTATTGGAAGGAGGACTGCAACCCAGTAATACAAACTCTTCCAAAAAACACTTTTTCACGAGGAACTCAGCCACATTTACAAAGTAAAAGCAACAGTCCAAGAGAGCAATTTCCTAAATACCTGCTACAGTTTATGGACAAAACAAGGTCATGCCAAGACTAGCATTATGCATGCTCCCTACATTTTCTAGAAACCCTCAGGCATTACTGTAGTCTGATACTTTGCAAGAACAGCAAATAGATCTTAAATTTCATTTAACATGGCCCACCCACTTCTCCTTTGGAAGTGCAGCTCTTCAGATATTGCAGCAACTGAAGGAACTGAATGGGATTCCCGTTATCTCCCACTTAACTGCTCCAGAGAGGAAAGATAAACACAGAAAGAGCTGCAATAAAATTGAACTGCATTAGCAAATATTTAACCATCTGTTTAAAAAAGAAAAAAAACAGGCCACTTCTGAAGGCAATATCACAGACAGAGGGAGTAAATGATTTTCAAAAATAGGTTTGTAAACTCACTTATTCAAACAGCTCTATTAATGTTTGTAACGCAACACTGCCAAGTAGTATGTTTTACCAACAAATATTTCTCCGTTCCGTCTACTTCCACAAATTTAGATAAATGCATTCCCTAAGCTCTTATCAGCATAGTTAAACAACAAAAAACAGATTTCCAGCCATCTTAAAACATATATGCTAGCAGCAGAAGCAAGAGCATTAATGAACGGCAACCCGTCTCTAAACAAGTTTTTTGGAGACCCGTGATAATTTTGCATAAAAACCACCGGTGACATTCATTTCTGTCCTCCAGGGTAGGAGCAAAGAGAACAGGGATGCTCCCACCAGCACCCGTGTGTACTGAAGTCCGTGTGCAGGTGTGGGGTTATCGGGGGGGCACGCTGGGCCCCGCCACCCCTCGCAGCAGCAAGGCACCACCAGAGGCGGCTTCCCGGCGCTGGGACTCTGCCCGCCTCTCCCCATCAGGTCCCAGTCACAGGCAACTCAAGGAAACTCTTCCCCACCCTCTCTCACAGACGCCCAAGGACATGAAATGCTGTTGCACATTGAAGCATGATGGGTCTTAAAAGTGGGCAGGACAGGAGGAGGATCTAGACTGGGTTAGGGAATTTTTTTTTTTTGTCGCCCTTTAAAAGCATCATCTCCATTTTTATGTTGGAAAAGCTACACAGGCAGGTGCGTGTTTCCTCACAAATAAGAAGTTATAGCCTCTATTTTTTGGAAGGCAATCTTGCTGCACATGTGCAGGACTTTGCTATGTCAAGAAAACCTCTGGAGTGCAGCAGTTTTGTAAAGTTCATACTTGCAACTGCACCTTCATGTGCACTTACTGTGTGAACATCCCTTTAACTTACCTGGCAAAACTGGAACTATAAAAAAACTACTTCTGAAAGCCTCCTACAAGAGCCAGCTAGCATCAATCACAGCTTCTTCTGAAAAAGGCATTTTGTACACCAGGTAGGTGACGAAAATATTACACACATCAGACTTTTTTGTGCAGAAAGAGTTTGATTTTCTTTCATCTGCAAATATTCAATACAAAACACCTATTTGATCTACGTTGCCATCCAGGCCGACACCGACTTTACGAAGAAAGCTATTTCAGTTGTCACTCACAAGTCAGACCACGCAGACCTGCAAAGTTACAACTCCACACAAAGCTAACGCTTCCAAACATGTTGCCCAAAACTAAGTTTCTTAAGTCGCTACGTGGACACTTTTCACAACTGGCACACAACCTGTAAGTTCCCACTGAAGGTGCAGGGACGCTGCAGGTGCTCGGTCCTGCTGATAAATAAACACTGTTAATTCCTTCCCCTACCCTCTTGCTGATACTCTGCTACAGCCCCATCTACACCCCCCACACATCAGGCTGTTAAAGTTTCAGGACTTCCTACAGATCTACCGAGGGCTTTCTCGGGAATAATGCGTCTCGGGCACGACAAACAGGAGACACCACTTTGTACACAGAGGTATTTATCCTCTCTTAAGGGGGAAGATAGTTGAATTAAAACATTGTCTTGTAAATAACCACCCAATTCAATCATGATAGGGAATGTCTGGAGACACTATGAAACCTGTTTCTCATGGCTTCTTCGGCAGCCTTTATTAGTGAGGAAACACAAAGCCTTGTTTTTCCAGCAGGGATTTCTTCAAGGATTAGAAGATGCATGTCACTTGACATCCATTTTCCTTATCTCCCATCAGTTCATCCATCCGTTTTGCTAAGAGCCTGGAGCACTTTATCCCCATTAACTCTGTGTGGTTGGAGCAATGCCTCTTCTCAACTGCTATGGGCACTTCCCCAGCGCATCCCACAGCCCTGGGAAAGGGAACAAGTCTCCAGGCTCCGACCCCACGGACACACATATAGCCCAGATACCAGATCTTTGTACCACCTACTTCCGAGCTTATCTGAAAGATATGCTCTCTGGCTGCTCTCTCCCTCCACTGCCATCATGGTTTTTCATTCCCAAACCTTGCTTCAGTAGAACTGAAAATGCCAACTGGTACATTTGAAGAAAGGAACAGCAACAGCTGAAGAAAAACACAGAGCCCCTGCTCTGCTGCTCTGATTTCACAGTCCAACTCCTCCTAGCTGTGCTTGCACAGATACTTAAGCGTATGATTAATTTCCATTTACACAAGCACATGTTTAAACACTTTGGTAAACCAGATGAGCATAAGCATATGATTAAATGTTTATTGAATTAAGGCCTATGGAAAAGTCTCTTGCCAAAAACCACTCAATAGCCACCAACTGCACTGCCTCATCAAGTTGGTTTTGCATATTCTAATTTATTTATTTAATTTTCACCACTTTCCAAAACAAGGTAGTTCCATTGCACAGAGCTACCTTGGTGGGAAGAACAAATATGTGACTGCTAGTACTTACACTAGTTAGGCTGGTATATGTTGGGTATAGTATTTCAACCAAAAGCACAGCCAGGCTGTTAATTTTAGTTCAAAACTAGTCACTGTGGACTGGAATCACAGTCCTGGAAACTTACATTTGGGGTCTCCACTGTAAAAGCCAACAGCACATAATGGCAAAAAAATAAATATTGCTTTCTCTGTCATATCTCACAACTTGACTAAATGAACAATTTAAATGCCAGGTTCATTTTATAACCCAGTTTGTGCTTTGTTAGTCCTAGTTTGTATCATTTGTTTGTAGTCACCAGGTGTGACATTCTCACCGTATATCTCAAGCAAAAGGGCAAACTGTCTAAAGCCAATGCACAGCTTTTCAAGATAAACACCAGGCCACACACGAATAATTTTGTTAATGGTAGCCACAAATATAAACTAAAGATACAAAGCCATCAAAAAAACTCTAGGAAAAAAAAAACCAACCACAATATTTTCTACACAATAGTTCATCATCTCCTTCCCAAGTAATTTTCCCCAAACCAATCCAAACTTGCTGCATTCCCAACACAATGTCAATAAGCTAGACCTCAGTGTAAAAGGCTGATGGAAGAATCACCTGACAGCGTGAAGTGCCCCCCAGATTTTCAAATGTCACCGTGTGTTTAGAGACTGAACACCATGTAATAAACAGCCTTAAATATTGTGGGACAGGCCTTCAAATCTACCTTAAAAATACACCCTGAAGATAACACACTTCTGACACTGTTCTTGCACCAAATGTTTACTCAAGTAAAGAGGCCACGTGACAGAACACCAAGAAAAAGAATACACAGTTTAGCAGTTGTAACACAAATATTTCATAACCCTCCTGAAGGAAAAACCATAGCCCTAAGGTCACACACATTTTCAAGGTACAATCTAAAGCCAAGTTTCTCCTGAAAACAGCCAACAGCCCAGACAAATCTGTGCCTTTTGCAACGCGACCTCTTCTACAACAGCAGCTCATAAATTCTCGAAACCAAACTATTATAATTGTTGTTGCTCTAACACCGGCACTCCTCTGCCCAACACTAAAAACACATCTTTTAAACATCAAGGATAAGCTCTCAACAGCAATAGCACATCTAACAACTTCTTACAAGTGCAGGCCTCCTCATAGCAGGAACTAGTTAGTCCAAAAACTTAAAACGCAGGAGAAGTAAATCAATAGCCTTCAAAATATGATGCCCATATCCAGGTGGGAGATACTGTGTCTGTGTTTTAAAAATAATTCCTAAAATCACATTACAACACTTACACACATGTTCCAGTTCTTTAAAACCTAACCACTAAGGTAGGTATCTTAATTTTTAGTATTTTCTATCAAAAAATCTCAGTTTATCTATCTCTTTAGAGAAAAAAAAAAGCAGCTATTGGTGATTTCAGATAAATCTGCTGCCAAAGAACTCACCTCACTGGTTGTTTCCCCACTTTTAACCAGGCCTAGAAGTGCCCAAGGGGGATCCTGATGAGCACGTAAACCTTTAATTTCAGTTGAAAGTTTCTGCTTAAAAAGAAGGTTATCTCATTTTGAGACTTATATTAAAACTTTGTCTCTTTTCTGGAGCGGCAGGGAGATGATGACAGATTTTGAGGTAGCTGATGCTCAACAGGGGAACAGTGTTTGGTTCCAGCCCTGGCTTTTCAAGAATAACCACCTTGTGCCCATGTGAACTATTTTACTGTCCCTTTTGGCAGGCTTGTGTCAAACATAAGACCTAATAACACCACCTTGGATATCAACATTAGCTTTTTTTCCCCTTGACATTTTCACTGAAATGGGAAATCTCCCTGAAGGGAGATGCCACAAAGAAGGAAAATAAAAGGAAGAGCAGCAGGTAGGAGAGGCAGAAGGACTAGAAATGACAACTGAAATGATGGCAGAAGCGTTTAGACAATCAGGTGATTAAAGCTCAGCTTTGGGAACTTAAGTTTCAAAAGGAAAACATGTTTTTACATTCTTTCTTTGTAAGACTCACAGACACTTTCTGAAAGATGGCAGTGGGTGTATTCCCAGCAGTCTGATAAGCCACCATTCTCAATCATGCACGCTCCACCAGGTCTTGCTGAAGTGTTGTCTGGAAGATCCTTCAGACCAACAGACTGGTCTGGCAACCACTTCAGCAGATTTAGTGTTACCAATCCAAAAACTAAATAACGAGAATCCTATTGTAGAGCCTGAATGAGGAGCTCTGCAAATAGAATATTCACCTCTCTGCTTTGCCAGCTGTGACCTCCAGTTAGTGTTTTAAAGCACTTACTGGGAAGGGGACTTATGCAAGTCCACCAAGGATTAAAGAAATTTCTAAAGGACCTCCAAGCTGAGTAATTTGGAGGACAAAGTGAAAGAAAATTCATGAAAGTTTCTAGATTAAAAGCAGACCTCTCTTTTGATGTTTTAATGAAAAATTATGCATTCCTGACAATAAATCTCCTCATTCCTCCTCCTCATCACTCCTTGCTTGGAAGGTGTTACTGCTGCCTGGTGCTTCCTGCACGGAGAGATCAGAGGGCAGAAAAGTTTTCTTTCTCAACTAATTCTTGACCTTTCTACTACCACTGCCAACAGCCCAGCTATTTGGCACCAGATATGTCAGCATTTTACACAGGCACTTTGGCCGGCAGGAACTGCACTGACACCACCAAATCTACGCACAACCCAACAGCAGGGTACCCGTGTCTTTGGAGTCACCTGAGGATTTCTCATTTCCGTGCCAATCAAAACAAACACAAAACCAGCAAGTGGCCTTTCTCTCCAGCCACAGATTCATACCACATATTTGAATGCAGTGAATATTTTAAATCCTTATGTAAGTTGGTTTGTCCTTACATAAGCAAAATTTCCAATGACACTGAGCTCTGTGGTGTGATGGAGGGAGGGAAGGATCCATCCAGAGGGGCCTGGGCAGGCTGGAGAGGGGGGACGGGCAAACCCCATGGAGTTCAACAGGGCCAAGGGCAAGGTCCTGCCCATGGGTCGGGGCAAGCCCAGGCACAAACCCAGGCTGGGCGAGGAGGGGATGGAGAGCAGCCCCCAGGAGAGGGACTTGGGGGGCTGGGGGCAGAAAACTGACCGTGAGCCACCAACGTACGCTGGCAGCCCAGAAAGGCAACGGTGTGCTGGGCTGCACCCAGAGCAGGGTGGGCACAGGGCCAGGGGGGGATTCTCCCCCTCTGCTCCGCTCTGGGAGACCCCCCTGCAGGGCTGGGTCCAGCTCTGGGGCACCAACAGCAGAAGGACACGGACCTGCTCCAGCGGGGCCAGAGGAGGCCACGAGGATGCTCGGGGGGCTGGAGCCCCCCCTGTGAGGACAGGCTGAGAGTTGGGGGGTTCAGCTGGAGGAGAGAAGGCTCCGGGGAGACCTTAGAGCGGCCCCCCAGGGCTGAAAGGGGCTGCAGGAAAGGGAGGAGGGACTCTGGATCAGGGGGGGAGGGATAAGATGAGGGGTAATGGGTTTAAACTGTCAGAGGGGAGATTTGGATGAGCTATAAGGCAGAAATTCTCCCCTGTGAGGGGGGTGAGGCCCTGGCCCAGGCTGCCCAGAGAAGCTGTGGCTGCCCCCTCCCTGGCAGGGCTCAAGGCCAGGTTGGACGGGGCTTTGGGCAACCTGGGCTGGTGGGAGGTGGCCCTGCCCGGGGCAGGGGGTGGTGGATTAGATGATCTTTAAGGTCCTTTCCAACTTCAAACCTTGCTGTGATTCTATGATACGCAAAGGTTAATATCATGCTTAAGAAAAGGTGAAAGAATGCTGTCATTAAGAGAAAAGTTGTTGTATAACGTTAGATTGCAGAAAAAGCTTTTAATATTTATTATCCAAATTACCTTCCTCTCTCTCTAAAATGTTTTTAAATCAGACTGAGTTATAAACAATATACTCTGTAATCAAGGTTTGTAATTTATAACAAGCAGACAAAGTTACTCTTGTTCTTTTCTAACACATATGGAAGTAAATGTTTTAAATGTTCATTCTTTAAAATAAATTATTACACTGTTATTGAAAAAAACAGATTTTCTATCACACCTTCCTACAATTAGGAAACCCAAAGAGGTTTCTGTAAATATGCAGCATAATACAAGATTAAAGACAACCAACTGCCTGGATCTAGACTATTCAAAACTCCTGTATTTAAAACCAAAACAAATGGAAAATGAACAAATTCCGTTTCCAAGCAATGTACTCAACTTCTGTAAATCTCTCTGTGTATTGAACAGCACCATGTCAACTTGATTAAACTGTAAAGCAGTATTTTTAGCATGTGATGTACTGACCAACTCGTGATTTTGGTTACTGCACTTCAAAGGAAAAAAAAAAAAGCAAACCAGAAGTCTCATGACCAGCTTCAGAAGAGTTATTCAGGGTAAGCACTGCCTTGCTGCACAAACGGTATCTTGGATATAGACAGACTCATTCTGTATGAAAGACCATTCCATGCAATTAAGAGTTGAACAAACTTTTTTCCATTTTGTTTCATTTTACAGTCCATCTGAGCCCAGTCCCAGTCCGTGTTTAGAGCTCCTCATTAAACATGTACGTAGTAGAAACATAGAATAAGAGGACAAGATAAGGAGCACCCTTGGAGTACTGTTTCTTCCCCCTTTCTCAGAGTTATCAAGAGTGGCAGAAAATACAAGTTATTTTGCAATTAAAAACTTTCACCTTTTACTTTTTTCTTCACGTATTAAATGACAGCGCGAGTAATTCCAGATTTCAATACTTACTCCATCATAGAGGGTGGAATTGTACAGCAGTCTTGGATCGCAGTCAAGGGCGATGTGAGATGAGCAGTGTATGACGCTTCCACTACTTGCTTGTTACGATTCACAACATCCAAGTAACGGTTAAACTTCTCACGAATTTTTTTTGCCAACTGGAAGAGTAAGAAGAAAGATGAAAATTAAGCCAGTGTCTCTGTATTACCACATTCCTTATTAACAAACTTGAATGGACAGTAAAAACGGCATGTGTTAAAGATAACAGTTGTCTGCTTTGCTCACTGCGCTTCTATTTTGTTGGCTTAAGCACTGTGAAGCCAAGTAATTAATAATATTGGCCACAGAAAGCAGTCTATGCAAAAAAACAAGCTCAGGATCTCGGCAACCCCAAATACTGCCATGCCTATTTCTCTGTTCAGCAGCAGCCTCCTCAGTCAGGTGAGTCTGTGCAGAAATATTTCACAGCTCCTTTCATGTAGTTCTCAGTGTGATTTGGGCAAAATAAGCCATCCTAGTTCTTGCTTTTTTTCTTTGTATCACCCGCTGCTTTCCGGGGGGGTGTGGGACACCACAGGCTCTTAGCTGAGCATCTTCCAAGTGATTTTCTTTATCGATCTAGCAGCTCGCTGTGGCTAGTCACGAGCTGCAACAGCCTTTAACTATGGACTTCAAATAACAAAATGAAAAATCTGTAATTGACATTATATTATAACCGAATTAAAATAATAACTGTCTCGCACAGGTGAAATTCTTCCACAAGCCTTTTGTTGTCAGAAGGCAGCCACCTATAAATCAGGACAAGGTTTAGGGGTTAGACTGTTGCTTTTAAGAGCAGATGATCGTATTTCCCTCCTTTCAGAAGGTGAAACCAAACAGACTGTCACCCCTCCCCAACAATTCTCAGGCCTTTAAAAAAAAAAATTTGAGTGCCTAACTTTAGAAAGAGCAATGTGGGTACTTCAGCCCTTCTCATTAAACGTTTCTTAAAAAAAAAAAAAAATAATAATCAAGCCAACCAACATTTGCAAACAAATAGATCTGAGCCCTGCATCGGGGCTTGCTGGTGAGCGATTCGAGGGCACGGTGGTGCCCGTGCCCTTTGCAGGCAGAGCCCCCTGCTCTCGCCGTGCCAGGCAGATCCAAAGCGGTCCCAAGGCACGCGGTGTCAGCGAGGGCAGAGCCTGCTGGGACACATCACAGGCCTAGGGAAGCTCCTGTGCTGTCGGACAAGCTTGTGTCTCCTTCATCAGGCACTCCATAACCAGCCTGACTAATGACTTTGCAGGGGAAAATTGGAAGGGGAAAATTTGCGGCTGTTATTTGAGCCGACGTGACGGTAAATGCAGTTACTAGGAAGCACCAGGTTTTACAAGAAATTTAGGGAGGCTTTTGCTTCTGGCCTTTCATTCAAAGGCAGAAATTAATGGCACGGAGCAGGCACGTACAAAATTCGCTCTAGCACACTCAGTATCCTTTTCACACCAACATATCTATTACACACGATCATCAACCAAAGGCATCCTAACTTGAAAGAGAATAATCTCTAAGCCACACACCGCGGTGCTGAATACTCAGAAATACTGCATTTCTGAAAACTTTCTTCAGAGCTAAAAGTTAGCTCATTAATTCGTAACACTCATCTCTCCTGCTCCCTGTACGCTCCAAACTCTACGGGGATGATTTAACGGTGCCACTACATTTGTGTGCTGAGAAACACGGTGGGTTGTTCCAGATCCCCTGGACTGACAAATGTCTTTCCTAACTATTATTAACAGGACATTTCATCATGATTTACTTCGTTATGCGAATAACGAGGCCCACGCTGATAACGGCATTGCCTTTGCCTCCATTGTTCCCAGCAAATGCTGCAGCTCAACAACAGGTCTCCTAGGAGCACAGGTTTTAATAGGACCTTGCTCAAATGACTTGCAGAATTATACCTAATTAGTTTTGTAGAATGATTTATTGCCAAGGCACCAGAGGACCACTAATGGTCTCCTCCATGTTAGGCATCCAACATTATTAAATTGCTCCCAGTTGTAAGATCATAACCTGATGGGTTGTTCCTTTTCTATTTTCCGGTAAACTTTTTTTTTTTTTTTTTTTTTTTTTTTTTTTTTTTTTTTTTTTTTGGTCCAACTGTACTCTTCAAATGTTTCCTTGAGAAGTATATTCTCCTGAAGGGTCTCAAACATACAAAAGCCAAATTTCCTAAATCAACATACAAAAGCCAAATTTCCTAAATCAAAGCATTTAAGTTTTATGGTTAGAAAGTTCCTCTTTCGGTCTGGGCAAATGAAATACCTGTGCTTAAGCACTACGTAAACCAGACAGTTGAATCTATACACTGCCTTCTTGGTTTCCCTACCTGAAATCACAAAAAAGGAAGAGAGCTTGTTTGCTGAAAAAAGCGCCGCATGACCATCACTGGCAGTAACAAAACTAACACAGAGCATCAGAACAAAGGACTCTTGTTTGGAATCACCACTTTTCTCTGATAAACGAATGCTGGACATGATGAGGTTTCGGTGTCGATGAGTTTTCACCTTCCAGGTTGAATAAGAAAAGCGCTCCACAACCTCTGAATTTTACCCTGCGGTGGAGGGTCTGGGTATCTGACAAATTTTTTCTTTTCAGAAGAGCCTGTACCTCAGAATCTGATAAAAAGCAAATGCTTAGTACCTAAACTGAATGTCGCATTGAAAAACCTCTGAAAGGCTCAAAGCCATTACATTACTTTTATTAAATGGGATCCAACATGGGGCAGAGAGTCAAGTGCAAGTCAGCAACAAGGGACCTGAAGCCTTGCAGAGCTACACCTCCCAGAGCTGTCCCTGCCCACAGACATAAGCACAGTTGGAAGAACTGGGTTTGTCTAATCTGAAGAACCCTAAAAATACTGCCCTCTGATAGCAAGAGAATACTCCCAACAATCAAACCCACTTTAAAAACAGCTAACTCAAACAAGTCACCAACGGCAAGATGATCCAAAAGCAATTTTCCATTGAAAATTGATTACAATGAATAAACCATGTTAAGAAAGTATGGGTAACACACCAATCACCTGAAAAATTACTAAACCCAATTGGTTCTAATTCATCAACTTGAGAAGTATAATCCAGATAAAGCCTAACAAAAATAATTTAATTTGAATTCCATAGTTGGACTTCACTGGAGCACAAAAATCCATGACAGTGAACAGGCATTCCAGCTCTCAGTGATTAAAACAACAGCGAAAAATAATACATACTTCCCAGCTCCTCATCTATGCCTTGCGTGCCCATGCATGCATGCACACTCACATCATTAGCTCAGAAACATTATTCAGTTTGCAAAGTGATGCACTCCGTTGCTAGAGCCTGTCAGAATAAAAGCTGCAGGCTTAAATCAGCTTCTCATTTTTCTAAATTAAAAAAAAAAAAAAAAAAAAATTCTTCAACCAAAAGATGACTATTTTTCCACCATACACCCTGCTTTTTTTCACCTGCCCAGAGCTGACTAGCCGTTGTATACTGATGGATGCAAGACCCACACCACACTGGTTAAAAAAAAAGTCAAAATACTGAAAGAAAGAGATAACAAATAACAAAAGGACAGAGCGCTGAACTATGAAACCATCCTAACGTAATTTTTTAAAACATTTTTAAGGCAAAATGGAAACCTGTGTCCTGAATCAGGCACATAAAAGGGGCAGGTAGCTGATGTCCCATGCTCGGGTATACCCTTGGGTAGGTACCAAGTGTGCCTACAGAAATCTGCTCCCACAGAAATCCTCAAAATCCCCCGTTTTAATGGAAACTAAAATAGATCTGGATACCCTGAGATTGACATAAAATGCTATTATTCTTGGGTCAGTTTTCAAAGTGCTCTTCACCTCATTTTAAAAACAAAGGCTGGGGGAAGCCTTGCTTGGCATTCCTCGTCTTTTTTTTTTTTTCCAGATTTCTGTATTTCCTCCTTAATTTTAAGGAGCTGAATAATAAGAAATGAGTGCTCGCTCCAAACAATGCAGCCATTAGCTCCATTTTTTTAATTTTTTTTTTTTATTTTTTTATTTTTTTTTTTGGCAGCTGGCTCGCAGCCAAAGCATTTCAGTTTGCAGACAGGTTGGACGGTAACACCTGTTTCTATTACCGCAGCACCCATGGGTAATGCACTTCAATTGTCACCATCTCCACTGACAACCTTTCATCACAACATCAGTGAGGTTCTCTAATTTTCCCAGAGACATTTTCCTCATTTGCATAGCTCCCTTGAGCTTTCTTTTTTTTTTTTATAAAGCTTCGTTCCCCTCAAAGCTCCGCAGCTCTGAAGTCTTCCCTTTTTCAGGGAGCACTGAGGGAAAGCAGAGCTCCAAGGTTAGGTTTTATTTCTGCCGTATCTTAAAAGCCAGGGTATTTTTAATGTTTTCAAGACTGTATAAAATATGTATCAATGAGGCTGACAGGCACGGATGCCATAATGGACTCGCCCGTGGGGATTTAACACTGCCAGGCTCCTCAAAAAATATTGCTTATACATTCAAGAGCTTAGTTAGTGTTTTTATTGTTAAATCCCGTCTGTGAACCAGAAGAACCTGGAACAAAAGGACCTTCCTTCAACATCCACCAGGCACTCCTTCCCCTGTATCACAACTTAACACTACTGTGCATCCAGAGTTTCCTATTCTAGAAAATTTTAAACATATTTATTCCTAACCCGCTTGGCTCTTGAAGAAACCACTGCTTCTGTACAAACCCAGAACAACACAGAGGTCAGCAGGGACACGGCTCGAGAAAGGGTCACAGAATTGTCACCAGCTTCTTCCCACACCTCTGCTTTAACGGATTCAAACCATTCCTACTCCTCTGGATGACACTGAAAATACACTCTTGAGCATGCAGTCAGGATGCAGGAAACTACTTTCCAATGTGCACTTCTTTAAAGAGATCGCTGTTTATTTGAAGCTTTCCACCAGCCAGTAATTTTGGCAAAGCTTCCCAAGGTCCAGTCGAAGGAAGGTGTCAAACAGGGTGCACAACAAAAACTAGAGAAAGGGCCACAGTGCCTGAAAGTTGTTCGGAAAATACATTCAACACAGTATGCATCACCTTTAATCACAAAGCTACAATTAATCAACATAAAATTCAACATCTTGTGAGCACATCACTTTTCATAGCCAGGGAGATGTCATGCTCAACAGCACAATCTAGGGTTTCTCAGCACACTCAGATATTTATTTCCTCTGGAAATTTGAACCATGCCTGTTGCCAGCTGCCATGCTTTGAGTGACGTGGGACGAGTCACCAGCTGAAAGATCAGGGTTGTGGTGGCTGTGTCATCCACACTTACGTCGCTGTCGGGTGGTGCTGTGATGTCTCCTCTGCCTCGGAGGGGACAAGCAGCACTTCTAAATGAGGAGCCCCGAACAGTCTCATCACTTACTGTTGATAAAACCTGCTCCCTCTTTTCTCCAGAGCTCAAAAGCTCATTGCCCAGTCCAAAACCAACCAACCAACCAAATCCAGCTTACCCTCAAGCGCAGCACACCGACATGCCAGGTCTTACCACACTGCACCTCGCTGGCAAGAGGAGAGCGCTTACGGCAAGTTCAGAGCTTGCTCTTACTGCTTCTACAAAACCCCTGGGGCAGGCACGTCAGGACCCTGTTTTGACTACACTGCCCAGGAGAAGGATGTTTGGTTTCTCTGAGGCTGCTGTGCTGGGTTTGTAGGAGTCTGCCGCTGGATCGGTGCAACTGTCAGAGCTGTCAGCCGTGGGCACTGACTGCTGCCGCACAACGGTGGCCAAAAGCATCCTTCCTCCTGCCACCGGGGACAGTGAGGGAGATGCTTTCTTCTACTTTGGTGACAGAGGCAGCAAATGTTCATCTGTCTCATGGGTACCAGCGCTGTAAAGCCAGGCAGGCTGTGGATGGCCCATGTCCTTCTCCAGCACTGTCCCTGCAGCAAGCCTGTCCTTCCAGGCTGAGGCATAGCCTCAGTTTAGAAAGACATGCCATCTTGGTAAAAAAAATAAGTAAACTAAATCAGATAATGAGGAGTCCTTTCATTAGTGCCACTGCAAAGGCGCTCCTTAAACTCATATATTAATTATTTTTATTACAAATACATTTCCTGAAAGAACAGAGAACATCTTGTGTGTGGCTGGTGTCTGATGTGATGCTGTCCTTGGCAAGAAAGCAAAACATGGTAGAGATAGCTGTGTCCCTTCACATAGCTTATTAAAAACTCCACAACTAAGAGAATACAAATCAGATGGCAAGGAGAAACAAGGAGAAACAAGGAGAAACAAGGAGAAACAAGGAGAAACAAGGAGAAACAAGGAGAAACAAGGAGAAACAAGGAGAAACAAGGAGAAACAAGGAGAAACAAGGAGAAACAAGGAGAGGCTATGGCTCTGAATGTAATCCCACCACCTGGCAGTTGGTAACAGAAGAAGCAAAAAACGAAAAACCAAACCAAGAGAGGTCTGGCTCTGAAGTAGGCTTAGAAAAAGTGGTGCATTATCTAACAAGTTTCACATGGGCTGTGTGGAAGTCCTCTAGAAACCAGAAGATGACAGCAGCCCAACAGCATAAGGATGCAGTGAAAGAAACCTATAATATTAATACCACCTGGGACTTTTATTCGCCTTAGTTTATTCCTCTACACGTGCTACAAAGTCACCCGAGTTGGTGAAACAGCTACTCAATCTTTAAAGAGAGCTGTCCCAAATGCAGTGAGTGCCTGTGTCCAATGCAATTTAGAGGGAACAACTTCCATCCTTTACCGTATTTTCAGAACTAAAGCTGATGTTGTCTGCAAACGGTGCTATATATTTAAAAGTATCTCAAAAAAACGAGTGTCCTGCCAGGGTGAAAAATCCTCAGCAGCTGTATCCTACTCACGCAAGATTTCAAATTATTCTAACTCCGATGAATAGCACACGCTTCACTGAACTTACCCAAGTGTGACTGCAAAATCAGTGTATGAAATAATTTTTGTCCACCAGGAATAGAAGAGCAATGCTGTAGTCCCCAAATTTAGTTTGTAAGCTCCAAATTCAGACAAAAAGTTCTCTAGCAGATTGACAGCAAGTATGTGTAGGTATTCTTTGTGGCCAAGTTTAAAAAAAAAAAAAACCCAAACAACAACCACAGAAGTTTCCCTTCAGAATAGGTAATGTATCATTTGATTTCTGATTTAACCATTTGATTTAGAATCAGAGAATCATTTAGGCTGGAAAAGGCCGTTAAGATCTTCAAGCCTTAGAGCTTTTATATCTCTGAAATATAAGCATTTCTGAATTAAAAACATACTGTATTGCAAGAAGAATGCTTTGTATTACTCCAAAGGACATTTTTGTGACAGACACAATTTACTCAACCCTAAATCATTAAAGATTTCAGCTTTTGGGGATTTATTTTTCTATATACCATTTCTCAAAAAAAAAAAAAAGCTACTGATAATCTGGTTCTACTAGAAATAAAATTGCGTACCTGTAAAAAACAGTGTTTTGCCTCACAATTCTGTCCCTGAACCTCCCAACGAACTTCCTTTCATTTCTTACCAGCTCCTAGCAGATTTATACTAAACTGATTCTCTAAGTCTTATTGTTACTTTTACGGCTGATAATTCTGCTCTGAACGAGCTAGAAGGAAAAGGAATGACAGTCTTCTAGCTCTAAACACAGGAGTTAAATGGAGAGAAAGATACGTTCAACAAGTAAAAATCTAAGGACAAGGGGCACATCTCACTGCTTGTGCATCCGCTTATTGTAAATTAAAACCTTCCCTCTGTCCCTGTCCTTCCCAGACTTCAAACAAGAATGAATATTCCCAGGAACATTCCAGCAAGGTGATTTTCAGCTGATATATGCATATTTACAATTGATCCCAACTAATTTAATTACTTTATTTGCTCCTGCTTCTTTCCCCAGGATGCACGGACAGACAGAAATCGAAGAAATCACTATGAATTTCTATTCAGAGAGATGCTGTTGCTGCTGTGCTCCAACTTCTCTGCCAGTGTTCAGTGTATCAAGGCTTTTTGGTGTGAAGCTGGTAAATATGCTCCTGCTCAAGTCTGGGTCACCGTCCTCTTCCTCCTTGGAGCCCAGTTTTATATTCCCTATACCACAGAAACCAGATGTCTGGCAGGACACTGAACACACGCTGACTTCCCTTGAAATGGCTAAATTAGATTTCCCCCTGATAAAACTAATCATCTTCCACTTTATTTAGATCACTAGTTCACACCACTAAATTCTCAGATTGTGTGCAAGTTCTCTGATACTGAAGTAACTTACAGGAAAGGAATCCAAGTTACTTTTGGCAATGGCCATCCAATTTTTAATAATCTATTCAAAGCAAAAAAAAGTTTTATCTGTTACATACAATAGTAATTCTCTAACTGTAGACCTTAAAAGCGTAAGCAGTTTATCGTCAAAAGGTAAACCACTGCTTGTGTGGCATGAAGAAAGCCAAGTGTATTAAATTCTTAAGCCTGAAGGCCAACAGCTGTAGTTTTTCACTTTCTCAACAAACTGAAAGTCATTATTTACACAGTTTGGTATAAAAAAAAAAAGAAAAGGACACCCCCCGCAACAATTCAGTCGTCTGTCAGAAAAAAATCCCAGCTGACACAGAACAGTAATTAATTGCCTTTGGGTATCAGTTGTTAAGAAAATGTTAATGAATGACAAAACCAGGAATGAGCGACAGGGGATTTAATTTGCTTACATTTGTTTGCATTTGCTCAAGACGATCCCATTCGATGTACTACTCTTACTCATAAAACTCCGGTTATATTGCTTGTGATTCATTAGGGCTAAAAGACCTGGTTATTAATGAAACAGAAGTGCTCAATTATTCTTCTATCCACTTCACTGTTGAGCTTTTAACCACAGTAATTATGCTTCACCGGGGCCTCGTTTTTCTCCTCTGACAGCTCCGAATTCATCACACTACCTACAGTGTTTAGACAGTTATTTATATCTACTTAGGGTGAATACGTACATCTGTGGCTGGGAAACAAGCAGCGTCTTTTCCTAAGTGGAGAATTGATAGTGGAGACTTCAAAGAAGTTTTAATCCAGTTTCTTGGTTTCCCAAAAACACTTTTGGCTTTCAAAAGCCATCTGATACGTATAATCTAGCCCACATGGCCCTTTTGCGGTGTGCAGACCACCCAGAAATCCTCAAGAAAAAAAAAAAGTTACCCCAGCGCGACGTGAAAGCCAGCAAACCCTTCTTTTAAGATGTTGGGATGGTTTCAGATTTAAGCTTTTAATGTTGGGTGACAATTACCCCCTTTCATGGTCCCTTTGCAGGCAAGCACCCACCTGTGTAGGTCAGAGGGAAGCCGAAGCCTCCCGAGGGTGGACGGTGGGCTCCAGCATCACGCCGAGCACAGCACACCTCTCCTGCCCACACCCCTGAACCATCCCCCTTCGTGCACACCCGACCTTGGGCACCACATAAGCCAACAATCCAGCATCACCAACCACATAACATCTTTCAAGCAGCAAAATTCTTCTATGGGATCATAATCTGGGCATCCGTTTTAGATATTTTTTTTTTTATTTACAATATTTCACTGATACATCAACCAAAAAAATTAAATATACGGCCAAATTAGTAATAGGAACACACATCAGAATTGTATAAATTAATAACAGCAATATAAAAGGAACTACTCAAACACACAGACACATGTATCTGGACCTCCAGGGGAAAAAAGGTACCACTTACATGAAGAGAACAGGGAACAGGATGTCGTTATACTTGGTTCCATATAACCTCCTCTTAATTATGTGTGCTCCAATTAGAGGTTGTCAAAAGAAGAAAAATAATTTGGGGGCTTACTTGGAAGAGAGGAGATTAAAAATTAACTGAAGGGTTCTCATACAACATCAGCAGCACATCTGCTGCCCCCATGTCATGACATTCACGCTGGTGACTGCTTAATAAAAAAACAAGAAAAAAATGGGGGGAGGGGGGAGCAGAAACCAAACAAACCCAGGAGAGAATAATTATTAAAGGCATGGAAGGTTTTCTGCACAATCCACTTGAGAAAGTGGGAAAGGTGGCATAACAAAGTCAGGCAGTGGGATTGAAACCAGAAGAGGGAACGTCCTCCTGGCTTATTTACCCCTCCCCATATTTTTTTACTCATGTATTATAGGTGATGATCTCAACTGTGATGCTTGAAAATCAGAAATGTTCTACAACCAAACAGAACATGCAGGACAGAGTCCCCTAAAATGATCAAGCTCCAAGAAAAACTTGCATCAAATGTCTTCTACTTAACCAGAACTAGGAAAAACCTCCTGTAAAGCCTGAGTACATCTGTTACTACAGTTGAGACACTATTATCTGCAGGGTCAAGAAACTGTTAATCCCAGAATCAGGGTAGTTTACTAGGAGTAATGCTTTTCTCTGTTGTTTCCCACACACATCTCTATCCCATCAAACAAACATCTAACACAGACACAAGCAGTACCAAAGGTGAACTTTGATTTTACTTTTTTTTCTAAACACAAACCTTGTCATCCTTATGATAACACACACAAGAAATACACCTTAAAATTTGTATGATGTCAGTCTAAGAGTCTCATTTAAATCCTAGATCATTAATCACATGCTCTGATATTTAACAAATTTTTCTGTTAACGTTGTTGCACACTTCAATGTAATGGCAGTATGGGACAAAGCTTCTACACCAAAGACTTGGGTTTGGGTTAAGAGAAATCCAGTGTCAGTAGAACTTTTCCTGAACTATTCTGCTTTCTGCAAATTAATTTAATTCTTACGTTAACCATAATCGCATCAAAAGCCACCGTATTTCTTCAGAAATAGAAGAGGAGCTGAGCCCTGATCTCCAATGAAAATTCTCCAAAAGTTCAAACACAGTCTGCAGGGATTCACAATCCCATTTGATTCAGCTCTGCTTCGATTTTTTTCCTTGGGAAAGAAAAAGTCTGGGAGTGTTATTATTTACATTAAACACAATTTGTGTTAATTTGTTTATATTACACGACCAGTTTTAATGCACACGAGCATGCAACGTACTGATACACTCTTGGAAACCAGCGACAGCAGCTCATGCACAAACCAGGCTTGCTGCAAGGCTGAAGAGCTATTCCCTTTTCCCCAGGGGAAAGCCCCGCTCTAAGGCACTTTTGTGTTTACTGAATATTAAAACTGGTTTGATAGGGGGTCTAGGAAGGTCAGGTTACTCGCTGAAGGTTGCACAAGTGAGTCCATGCTTAAACTGGAAGGAAAAGGCAGTTCTTTGTTCGGACGCCCAGGCTAGCCATGTGGGGCAGCGGCTGCCTCTTCTGCCAAAACTCATCGTGTTTAGCACGAAGGTGCAGTTGTGAGCGTACAGAATTGGTACCTTCATTTCTTAGAGAAGAAAATGCAATCTATTTGACCTGTTTTAAAACTGATCCAAAATTAATCTTCCAAATGTAGGACTGGATTGAAATGCAAACAGCCCATGTGTTGAGATGCATTGCCTCAATGTTAAATGGAAGAGTTAAATGTTCAAACGTGTTTCTGTAAAAAAAAAAAGCCCCCACAAAAATCACAAAAAAAATCTCTCAGCCACAACTGTTAGGCATGAGGCTGTCCCATATTTACACAAAGCAATTGATACCATTTCCACATTCATAAACAACGTTAGTGGTTTTGCTCTGAATTAAAACAATTTTAAAAGAGACACTTCCAACATGAAAACCAGACAATTAATGTGAGATACTACACGAGGGCCCCAGCTCTGCCTCTGCTCTTTTGTTTCGAAGGGAGGGACGCACACAAAGCAGATGGAAAGCCTTTTCATGGCAATGCAAAACTCTCAAATACATAACCAGACCATATACCCCATCTCCATTTATATTCCATTCATTGTTATCTGAAGCTAGGGAAGTGGCCACAATAAATCCAGGCAGAAGTGTAATTTCTAGCTGATTCCACCTCTGTAACACTGCCAGCGAGCAGCAGGAGGTGGGAAGGGGCTTTTGGACTCACCTGTTGGACTTCGCTTTCTCCATTCGAGATCTTCTCTGTGTACACAAAGGAGTTGAATATCCTCTGCAAGAAAAATCAGAAAGGATGCGTGAGAGAGCTTTCATCATAAACATCACATTAAAGCAGCTCCAAAAGGCACAGGGGGGAGGAAACGGGTGTCAGAAAAGGACCATTTCACCTGAGGAGTCTCTAATGCCAGGGGGTTTTACCCAGGGGGAACCATGTCTCCCTACACCTGCTTGTGGATCCGCATGAAGAACCTGTGTTTGTTCTTGAAGGCAAAGACATAACAGGTTGGTTTTTTTTTTCAAAACAGCTGTTAATTTACTAAACTGACATAAGGTGCTAAAAAAGGTGTTTCACGTTAGAAAGCTACCGCGGAGCAAACAACAACTGTTCTCTAGTGTTAAACATTTAACCTGACATAACTATTTTTAAAAGGACATGTCATTTCCAGCTAACACATGAGAGGCTGTGAGCTGAATTTAGACATACTTGGTATCTGCAAGAGAGAAAAATGAGGCTCACTTTTGAACACAACCAGACTGAGCTCCCTAATGGCGCAAAAAAAAAACCAAACAAAAAAAAAGATGGGTATAGATAAATAGACAAATTTATAGATAAATAGAAGTGAGAGCTGTGTCCTCCCCTGAGAAAGCTTCCCACCTGTTCCCAGAGGGACGTGAGTGGCTCCACAGGTGACAGCCACTCTGTCATCCCTGTTTATTTACAGTGGCTACATGGAGGAAAAAAACACTCAACATCTTGTTAATATTCTGCTTTTAGACTAAAAAATAAGATTGGTAGGATTTGGGGTTACGCTGATGGCACTCCTGAAAAGTCTGCCTGGTATACCCACGTTTCTCTTTCAAGATTTCTCATTTCCAAGGCAGTTTTCCCCTTGGGGAGAGTGAGGCCATCCCCGCTGGAAAACCTACAAATGTCCCTAAAATATTCCTTTGTCATCTGTCTCAAAGGCAAACGCAGTGGCTGCATAATGCAGATTTGAGAGAGCAAAATAAGGAATAGCGTTGCTTATTCATTATCAATAAATACAATATGTGAAGGTTACTTTGGTCATTATATATTGGAAAACAGAAAAAAATGTCCATTACTTCATGAAGGATCTTCTGACTTTCTCCTGTCCTCCTGCTCAGGTGTGTGCCAATCCACACAAGCTCGGGGGTAAGCAAAGGGCAGCAAGGTTTTGCAAATTTCATAAAAAAAAAATAAGTGGCCAGTTTCCCACCGTCTGTCAAATATCCTCTACAAAAGCAAGACATCCAGTACAGAAGCTGAAGTAATTTTCCAAGCAGATCCTTATTCAAACGCTGAAACTTCCTTGCAGACATGGGTATTTGCAACACACTGCACTTTTTACAAAAACACAGTCCACACCTGGGAGATGCTGTTAGTGCCCGTGACAGAGAGAACTGCATGAGGAGCTCGTCTGAGTCGTAAAGGAGCTGCACTGGCTGCTCCAGGGGAGCAGGAGGTCCAAGGGGGAATTTTAACATTGCACCCAGTGTGACATTTACTGGAGCTTCTGCACATCATGTAGGAAAGTGTGAACTACTGGGAAATCCATTTTACGACTTCAAATACAACAAAAATCAGTGACAGAAAGAATGCAGAGGGTGAACTCCTTCCTAGACGGTGAAAGAAGCATAAATAAAAAAATTTAAAAATAAGTCAATGGGGTTTTTTTCTCTACCAGCCTCCAAGGGAGCTGGGATGTCACTGACAGAGTGGGTTCCACATCTACCAGCGTTAAGTCAAACATGACAATAAATCTGTAGGTACGGTCACATGTGGCAAAGGACAGTGGTTCGTAAAGACCCTGTTGAGTCCCTCCCTTGATGTGACAATTGTGAAATCACTGACTCGTGTTTACAGCAACACAATAAGCCAGAGCCAGCTCTCCATATTATTAGCAATAACAACTGCCATTACTAAAGTTTAAATTTCATCTGAGTCCAGTGTAATCATTGGGCCACGATGCCAAGAATTTTCTTGATGCAGGTTCAGCTGATTTCCTCCTAGTAAGGCTATATGCAGCTATAACTGGCAAACCCAGCTTGGAAAACCCTTTGGTGTGCTCAGCTCCACTTATGATCATCACTTTCCCTTATCCCACTTCCTCCTGAGGGCTTCAGGAATTTCAAAAATTTGAACTCTTAATTCTAAAGAAGCATTTGGAAAGGCAGCAATAAATTGCCTTGGCTTACAAGTCTGAGACAGACAAGAGGGGGCGGGGGGGAAGTTATGGAGAAAAAAAAAAAAAGGCATCTACTCTTAAAAACTGCCTGTATATTGAGACTTCCTCTTTTTCCAGACCTTTGTTTAAAGCTCTGCTTGGGTACTTTAACTACAAACATGTTGTCTTTTTTTTTTTTTTTTTGGTCCCCTCATGAGATGAAAAGATAATTTAAACATCAGAAGAAAATACATTAAAGCATGTCATTTTGATGCAAAATGTTTTAAATGAATTGAATTTTTCTCTTCATGCAGCATTTAGTCTCCAGACATCAAAAGGAGCAAGGAGGAAACCGACTGTCAGCTACTGAGAATGGAGTTTCTGTCCTTAACACAAAGCTGACCCCTTCCTCCACCCCTTTAACACGTAGGCATGTTTATGAACTTTCAAAATAATGGCAGAGAACATCATACACGGTTATATGAGAGTCACAGAGCCAGCAGGAATTTATTTGGCCACTGGTCTAGGTTTTTAACCTATTTTTGCTAGATTTAGAATTTAACCAAGTTCTCTATAGCGTTATGGTATCTTCTACTTTTTTAATGAAAAGCACGGTGCCTGTCAGAGAGGGGGTAGCAGGAGCCTGTTAGTCCAACTGCCATCACAGCCAATGAGCCTAAACCAACAAGAAAAACTAAATAAGGATTGAGAAGCCACCCGGGAAAACACGAGCCGTTACACACTGAGCTCCCCGGGGCTACAAGTTCCCTACTCAGCCCCTACCAGGGTTCAGTCCCACTCCTTGGGATATCTGCTCCCTGTTCCAAGAATAACCTAGGCAGAATTTCACCCAAAGCTAAAAACATCTCCCTGTTGTACTTAAGCTACTTTCACTAACTTAAAAAGTGATCTAACTCAAGTAGAAAAACAGAGCTAAGCGGCAACCTCCAAATGAAGTTAAGGGAACTTCACAGACCCAAGAGTAAGTCAGCTCCACAAACTTACAAAAACAGTCCAAATATTGAGGAGAATTTGCCCGTCGTAGTTTACCCAGCGCGTTAGCATCTGTACCTTGTTCTTCTCACCCCTCACTGTTGAATCTGTCTAGCAGACGGCAGCAGGCTAAGATCACTCCAGGAGGAACAATCAGACACACGTTTAATGAGATGCTCACCCGGGATTATTCGCCGTAACCCATCACCACTCACTCTCACAACGCACGAAGGCTGCAGCCGCTGCGCTGGTTCAGCATCCAGCCTCCTGGCCAGACACAGAGCTACCTGCATCCCTGCCACCACTGCCAACACCACCTCATCACACACCGCCTCAAGCCCCAAAACAACATTTTATTTCATTTTTCTCTTTTTGCTATCGGCAAGTTGCCATCATCTTCATAAATACTCAGGTTCTTGCTGAACATTGGTCAACCGTGTGAAAAAGATTCATTTTCTCAGGAATTCTCAAATCTTTAAAAATCTTTTAAAAAGACAACAGCTTTATTCTTGTGGCACGCAGCAGAGGGCAAAACTACACATTGTGTGTGACACAATTGTGTGTCCACCAATTCTCTTGGATGTCGGGCTGAGAACAGTTGCTTCAGAGTCGTGCTTGCGCACACCTGCACACACAGAGCACACTCCAACTGCTCCAACAGCTTGGTTTCATCAAGCAGATTTCCACATAATAAATAATTAAGGAAACAAAAGCAACTTTTTATATTTTTTTCCAATCAAAACCCTGAATTAAATTTCAAGATTTGGTTTAGAAACCAGCATTTTGTTACAACTTTGCCTTTGTGCTGCCACAGCTCACCCAGCAAACCTGGCTTCGTTCACTTCAGCTATTTCTGCCCCAAAGCATCAGTTTTCAAACACAACATTAAGAAGTAAACAAAACTCCAAAACTTCTTCAGAGTTAGAAGTTTTGAAGTGTCTGCATTTTCCATACTTTGTTCCAAAAGCAAACTGCAGAAATGACATTAATTCCAGATTTAGCTATGTCTAAATTGGAAAGCCAGTGAAGCTGTAATTCTCTTTTCAAATGACTCAAACATTGGAGATGGATGCTCAGAGAGAAATGACACTTGCCTGGCTGGTTGTATCTATCACCTGCTGCTTTATACTCACATTTAAACTCCATGGGGCAGGCGGGGGCTGAGCACAAAGCCCTACACCATCCCCGGGGCCCCCACGCCTCTGGCAACACCTGAATCCTGCAGCACGACGCTCAGCACATCACTCATGCTCTTAATCCTCTCCTTCCCTTACCGAACACGGAGCTTGCATTTAGCTGCACAAACAGAAGCCTAGAAAGAGAAAATGACAGTATCCACAGGGACCACTGCAGGATTTCTGGTGATCCAGGACAGCTCCGGGACACGCAGGCTTCAGGAGAACCAAGTGATGTGTCCCTACGAGCCTGCTGAGGGTGGCCACAGCCGGGATGGAGTCCCCGAAAATCTGGGGTTTGTTTTACAAATACACATTTTTCAACACTTCAGAGACTCTTGGTTTCCTAAGTTCTTTAATTACTCATCTGGGACAAAGCACTTGCAACTTCCTAGAAAATATTTTTCTGTGCTATCTAGGTATATCCTTTAATGACTTTAACCACAACCAAGTGCTTCTCGATGCCACCAGCCTGCCTCACTTTTAGCTTTGAACAACAGGATAAATATTTGATAAACGAGATAAATATGAAAGTGATGAGGGGATCCAAGGGTAGGGGTCCTTGGGGCCAGGACGGGGAAGATTTGGGCTACCACCATCCAGTGCCTCCCACAGATGGGTCTGACAGTGATGAATGGGCACAACACCCAAACCCACATCTCCGGGTAGGATGGAGTCAGATTTCCCACCAAGCCAGAGATAAGGGGTAGCTCAGGTTTAGCTTTGTGTTGTGCCAAAACAAGGCTTAGGAGACTTTTATTCATAATTTGAAGCCAAAGGCAACTCAGTTTTAAATCTGGGAGATGACTCTAAACCAAGCTTAGCATAAAAAGTAAAATATTAAACTGGCTTGTTCCCTCAGTTCCTTGAGATTAAAATGAACTCAGCAGCAATGCACTGCAGTGAGAAAATACTTCAAAAGCCCCCAGTTTGACTGCCAGCACTGCATCAAAATAAACAAAAGCCACCACCCCCAAACCTCCAAGGTCCCCAACCAAATACAAGCATCAACTGTTCTGCAGAGCAGTCAACCATTTGCACATCACTCTATTTGCCAGACAAGACACGAATCCATCTCCCTACTGACAAAAATAACAATTTTAGAGACAAAGAGAATCAAGAAAAACAAATACTAAAATATCCACTGTGCTGTAAATACACTGAAGCTGGTTTACCATCTATTCTACCAGACATTTAAAAAAAATATATTTAAAAAAAAAAAATCTTTCAGCAGATTTAGGACTGCTGTTATCTGTCATATTTGGTTAATGACAGGATGAAAAAATCCAACAATATTAAAAAATAGCAGTAGCAAAATGGACATGTGTCAAATATATGCAGTATTAGCTCAGCAGGGCTGCAATACTTTTTAAACTTTAACCAGCTACTAACCAAGGTCTGTTTCTTATTTTAAAGGTTAATGTTTTAAAAAGTGGTGAGCAAACAAATATATAACAAATCCTCTTTCTGATGAAACTCACCGAGTGAGATTGTTTTGAGGGAAACCTGTGGCTTCTGTCTGGAGTTTATTTTTGCAGCGTCTGAAGCCCTATCACGTTATGTTTTGTTACCATTTTCTAAAACCGAGAAACATTAAATAGTGGGTTCCCATGAGATCAAGGACATGCTTTGTGTTTTTCTCGAAGAATTTACAATATACATAGAAGAAGCTAAAGTCAATTGGAGGAAAACACAGCGAAAGGCGAGCCCAGTCGGATGAGAGCTGCAGACCCAGCTCAGCCCAGGGACGCACGCGGCGGCTACACATCTAAAGGACTATCCCAACATCATGCTGCAAATGCCTTTCTCTTACAGTGGGTTTCAGGAAATAACAGGTTTTTCAGGAAGGATTTAACTAATTAATGCTTTTTTCATTGCGTTATTCGTTAAGCAGCAACAGGCATCTTTATCAGACTGGTAGACAAAGAGAAATGTGATGCGGAGCTCACAAGCTGAGCTCGGGTCGGCGGTTCCGCAGGGGTCAGAGCACAGGCAGCCTCCCCTCAAAGGGCAGGCACTGCCAGCAGCACCTTAAAAACGAGGAAATACAGACTCATACAGCTTGTGGTTCTGCTGTCCTGGCCCAGCTTATCCCCTACCATCTACACTTTGCTCAGAGAAGTTCTCTGCGCCACTAATGGGCAAAGCTGCTCTGTGCTCAGTTATCTACGTGGCTGGAGTGCTGTTAAACCACATCGTCATTTGGAAGACTCCTTTGGCAGGTTCATTTAAATGATTGTGCTTAATTTTATGTATAAAATTTATACAAGATTACCTGAAATGAGAAGGAATTTGTAGGGGGGAAAAAAAAAATAAAAAATCAATTGTAAGAAAAAAGCTGAGACTGCCAGACAGCTTTTCCACAAGCAAAGTTAACACAGAACCTTCACATTCCCCAATGTTTGAGAAGGTTTTAAGCAGGAAGACATCATCTCTCTTCCCAATTTTTATCTCAGTTAAGACTGCTTATCAATTCACTATTTACACAACAAGACACCGCTATCTTCTGCCATGTGCTGAGCTGGCCCATCACATCTCTGCTCCCCAGCCTGCAGCCAGCACCGGAGCAAAACATTCTGTGCAACACAGAGGACAAGAGAAGAACTGATATTGAGGTTTGATCTTCATTTTGATGGTAGAAAGCATCACAGTTAGCATTTATAGTTCATCTACTATTATTAGCCTGTGGGAGGTAAAAGCCTTTGGGATCGTTTCAAGAGTCGCATTCAGAAGGGGAGATGGGAAGTGGATACAGCATTGCTTGAAAACAGTCAAACTAGAGCATGGCTCTTATAAACGTGTTTCCTTGGGAAACTTCAGGCATTTGCAAGGAGAGAAAACTATGGAAAACTGAGTAACTGCCAAAAATGCAATCAAGAACCGGCACATTTTTTTGTCTTCTTTTTCAAGGGACCAGAGAAGAGGGAGGAAAAAAGAGTGAGAGGGGAAAATACCCTTAGAAAATTAGTTCCACATGTTAAAAAGATTATTCATTTAGCCAATGTAACTTGACTAAGGTTATACTCATGGCAGTGTATATGGCAGTATTTCAGAAAAAGGGAAGTTATGCTACCCAACCTTAAAATATAAAGCAGATGGTCTTCTCAATAGGATTGGATTTTTCCTCCCTACACTTATTCCTCATTCCACCCTCTGGGATGTAAAACTTAAAATATTTATGTTTTTTTTCAGGTTGAAAACTTTTTGATTACTGGACATTTTTCAACTTCCTGCATTTTGTTGGTCCTCTTCCCTTTAAAGAGAACATAAATTTGAGCATTTATCAGGAGGCAAAATCAACCTGAAACTTGATTCTATTGGGAGAACCCTGGGTTTCATTTTGCTGGTTTGTTTTCAAGCTCATGTCAAAATGACTAACTAAGAATGGGGAAACATTTAAGCAGCAGACCAATACATAGATGCAATTCTTTGGCCAAAATAGCTTGATATCATTTTAGTATAATTACTGTGCTTGTCCAATTCGGTCGTGAATTTAACATACAGCAAGTATGCAGAAGAAACACAGTTCAATTTATGTAACGTTCCAGCTACGACTGTGTAATTTTACAGGAAAGTAAAAAAAAAAAACAAAAACAAAAAACAAAGTGACATACAGACACAGACTGAGAGCACGTGATTTTATTTCCTGATCTGTTTAACACAGTGAAGGCAGAAGCTGTGGAGTTTTGTGTGGAGAAGCGCTGCAGAACAGGAACAATAAGGCTGGAGAGAGGTATTAAAGAGATCTACTCACATCAGGAAAAAAAAATAAAAAATCCAAGCACGACAAGCTTAAACATAGGAATTTATAGATCATAAATCACAACACTAAACTTCTGTGCATAAAATGAATGGGCTGATCCTAACGTAATTACAGAACTGTTTTCTTTAAATGTCCAAGAGTATCATTTTTCAGGATCTCTCAGCAGGAACCATCAACATACACACGATAAATATCATGATAACAACCTTCCCCTGCAACTGCTGCTACAGCACTTAACAGTAGCTGTCTGATATTGCCTGCTCTCAGGAAGACACAAAAGTTTTAAACTTTTAACACACACTGCAGTCAGTTCTCAGGTGTTTCCACACAAGGCACAAACACTTTTTTTTTCCATGAGAAAAATCACAGATAACAACCTGAAAGAGACTGACTGACTATACCTAAGCACCTCCCTGTATGAGTCAGTGTCTGTAATAAAAGGTACAAGAGCACTCTTATATGATAATATTGTTTGTATTAATAAGTAGGAGTTTTAAGATCACCTGTTTACATACCTCATTTGCTTTGTGGTTCTTTGATATAACCCACACCCTTCCTTTTCCGAGTGGAAGGAAGTGGAAATTCTTTACACTCCTAAATTCTTAGGAAGTTTAATTTCTCAAATTTTAAAAGAAGTTAAATTAACTCAAGAAGATAAACACTTTGCATCAATTATTACCTTAATAATTCTCACCAACCTGAATGTAAAGTTATTTGAAAATAACTTTTACATTTCAAATTGTCCCAGGGCTTAAAATTGACTTAAACTTGACTTACTCATGCTGCCCGTGCAGAGGTGGGTTCAGGCACACCAACTCTTGGGTGCAAGACCTCACCAAACCCACCGAAGTGCTTCGAGACCTGCACACCCAACGGGTGAGGGGCCCGGAGCAGCGCTGCCGAGCCGCACGGGTTATCCCAGTGCCCTGCTTTCACACAGCTGCTGTTGGCATGCTGGCTTGGATAGGTGTTGTGGCTAGAAAATTGAGCTCTTGACAGAGATTTACAGGATGGCATACATATTGAAAAACATATATCTTCCAGTTTAACCTCAGCATATTTTATAGGTTAGAGAAAAATAATTGCTGCATGTACTGGGGCTAGATCCCACCTGCAGACGTAGCCTCCTAAAACGCTTCTCAAACTAAACCTGGTGTAAGCAGAGGCTGTGGGAGCCAAAAGAGTATGGACAGGGAAAGGATCTGCATTTGGCTACGAGAGGTGAATCCCAGGCAGCAGTAGCCGGAGCGGACGGGCAGGAGCAGGCTCTTGTAGCCGCACAGGTTACACATGCGAAGCTCTCCCTACACCTGCACGCTGGTGTGTCGGGGAACACCGTGTGCTCTGCATGAGCTGCTCAGGAGTTTGTGGAGACCCATCCTCAGGGGTATCCAAACCCAGCAGGAGAGTTGTCCCAGCCGAGCAGGGCAAGAGGGCCTCAGGAGGTCCTGTCCCACCTCAGCCGCTCTCTGCGAGGACACAGTGCCGGTCCCAGAGCTGTGACCCCCCCCACTAAAACCGTGGGTCAATCACCAGATGTTTACAAAAGCAGAGAAGAGTTGGTTTAATTTGCACTCTTTCTGACCTTGAAATGTGAAATCCCCTGGTAGGCTCTGTGAGCTTTAGGAAACAATATTTCACTATACTTCGGTGCTAATGAAAAGAGAATTACCAGTCAACCAGCATGGCAATAGGGTGTTTCTCCTCTTACTTCCAAAACAGGGGTGGAATGAGCTCAGGGAGCAAGCACACTAAGGGACTCATTATCTGACAACTTCTCCCCATTATGTTTCCTGAGCCAGAAAACCACCTGATGCTACCAAAAAGATTAAACACACCCACGACAGGAGTAAACACTGTATCCTGGACCCCAAAACACAAGGTACAAATGCAGCGTAGCAAATAATTGCTAGGTCAGTAAAACAAAGAAGATAATCTCTAGAAGAAACGGCTAAACCACTTTTCCAAGTGAATTGCTAGCGCTCAGCCAAGGTCAGTGATAACCCCCACACTCTGTAGCAGGACAATGGCCAGAGGAGAACTGGTCCCTGGCATCCACCAACCCACCTGCAGCTGGCTCCTGCCAAACAGAGGTCTGTTAGTCCCTAGGAATAATTTTCCCTCGTTCCTTCACAGTGCTGTGGTCCAGCATGAGTCACATCTCCGTGAAAGAAAACCTCGCAGGAACACTCAATGGGAGCTGGTCCATTAACTGTTCTTCCTCGTGTTTAACTGATCTCGGGACACAAAAAGGAGGTAAAGCAACCCGCAGAAAACAAATGTAATCTTCTGGAAAGAGCAGAGCCATTAGATGTTATCAGTTTGTAAAAAAAAAAAAAAAAAAAAAGATTGAGATTAAGGGGAAGCTCATGAATTGAATTCCTACAGCACTTCAAAGCAATTTGTGCATGAATGCAAGCATTTATTCTTCTAATTAAAAAAGAAAAAAAAAGCAAGCAAAATAGCAAGACATCATTTACACGAAAGAGAGGGGAGGAGAAAAAAAAGAAACACAACAACCAGAACTCAAACAAAACCTCCAGTGTTAATCAAGAGCAGAGTAGATTCCAACCCAGAAAATGGAGAGAAAGCTCCAGATTTAATGAGCACTGAAGAAGAGCAAAACTTGCCTCAGCGTTTTCTGTAGCACTCCTGCCAAGCTGTCCCATGAGAATTTCTACATCCAGCCTTTGGGAGCAAAAAATCATCAGATGTTTTGCAAAGAAGAGTCCTTTATCTTGCACCCTTATTTACAAGCTGGAGAGGCTGGAAGCCAAGGGTGGGGCTCCAGGGTCCCTGACTGCGGGTCCCAGAAGATGGGACAGTTCAAACCAAGGCAGCTGCTGAGACAGAGAGGGCTTGGGCCAGAGGCACCCGCCACGGACTGAGGTGTGATGGGCATCAAGCGAGAAAGCTTTTCCAGACTTCACTTTTGAGCAGTCTTACTTTGATCTTACAAAGAAAATCTTCCTAATAAAAAAAGATGGCTCTCTGGCATGCCTCCCTTTGCCACGTCTATACTGGGTCTCCCCCAGATACACATCCCACATACCACCCGTTGAACACTAGACAGTTCATTTAATAGCGTTCAAGTGGGGGCTATTCAGGTATATGTAATTATTTCAGTTAAACAGAGTCCATGATTTGATATTTAAGTACCAAAATTTTGTAGATACTATATAGATCTCCAAGACTCCCTGACAAACGCTGCCATTCAGGGAGCCATTGTTTAACCAAGGCTTCAAAATATAAAAGCAACATCAGCTCTGCTTGTTCCTCTTGCCAAAACAGCGACTTCAGCATTATTTGTATTTCAACATAAGACAACTAAGTAGCGTAAAAGGCTTATGAAAAAATCAAAACACCAAACGGAATTTCTGATCTGTTGCCCTAAATATGTGAATATTGGCAAACTGGTATTTATCACCTTAAATATAATAAACACACACTATGAAAATAGTAATTCATAACGTAGAAGAGCCTACAGGATTTCCTAACGAAAAATTATTTCAGCCTTCTAAAAAACTAGTTTTGCTGAAATTATCATAAATACATTTTTCTTTCAAACACTAAGCAGCGAGAAATTAGGCTCTGTTTAAAAATGAAGAGTATGTACTCTTCCGATGAGCTGCTGATTAACGATACTGAGATGAAGAGCATCTGAATGATTTCAGTGTTTGAAAATGGATGCTACAAATTAGCAGTTGAAATTGGTAAGAATCCCCCCCTCCAAGCCTCTAAAGGCATGTCATCACCTGACTGAAGATGACACTTCAGATTACAGTGCAGGATTTTAGTTTCCACACAAGCACCTCTTCCTTAGTCAGTGGAGTAGCTTTTTGCAGCTACTCCAACGTATGGGATACTCCTTGCCATGTGGTCAGATTCCTGTGGTTTCACATTAAAGCCGTATATCCTCAGAGTCACTGCAGGAGGAGTTTTCTGCTGGGGCCGTCCCAGATCTCTCACTGTTTATCCTGGAGTTTTCAAGAGAAAAATCGCATTACTTCCAGCTCCAGCTATAGCTACAGCAGATCTGCACCACTACGAGTTTCTGTAAGTTGATTTTTAAGAATCCTTTGCAAAATATATTCACTATACAATAATGAAGGTGGATCATGTGATCAGAGCACCAAATACATGCACACAACACTGAACAAAAATATTGTACAGGTATTGAAGGTAAATAAACTTATTTCTCAGTGTGATTCCTTATATCTCTTTTCAGTGAGTGAAAATTATTTTAAAAGAAGATGTGTAAAGACTAATTCTTCTAATTTATACTTGAGTTTGCAGACATACGTGCTGTAGATACGAGTAGCATCACTCGTCCTCAATTTCCTGAGTTTGTCCTCTAATCTTAAAGGTATGACAATATACAGTAACTGTGCCCTTTCGACCCTCTGAAAATACTCTTATTTATTTCTAAAGTTCAACTCCTTTGTGAAAACACTGAGAAAAGGAGCAAGAATACTGCAGGTTGCAAAGGGTCTGCAGGTTTGGGTTTTTTTTTGTTGTTGGTTCTTTTTTTAAGAGGTTACCAAAAGAGAAGCAAGCATGTTCTTTTTCTAAGAAAGCCTGGAATCCTTTAACTGAATATGCATCCACTTCTGCAGTTTATTAAAAAACAAACATGACAACAGAGGATTTAATCATCTCACTGTGGACCCACCCAGGCGTCAGCACAGTGGTGTGACACAACTCTAGGGGACAGAAGAGCCGAAGAGGCTCCAGAAGATGCTCCACAGGGGCCTCTCGCATCCCTTCCCACCAGCACCACGCTGCCCCATGCCGAGCTCTAGAGGCAAGTATGCTTAATATTACACTGAATCAGTTGACAAAACATGGAAATAACCATCCACCATCCAAAGGGATTCTGCTCAAGAACCTGCTGCACTTATTGCTCACTGGTTTTGGCAATCAAGATGAAAAAGAACAGTTAAAGGGCCTAGACTGGAAGGAACCTTCACATGCACATCACTAAAGATACAAAACTAACGGAAAAAGAAAACAGTTTTCAAGATGTTTAAAACCAGCCTAGATATTTTTTGAAGATAACATTAGGTTTTCCTCTATTTTGAGTTGGTTTACCCTGATTCAACCTTCTAAGGCCAGAGGAGGTTGGAGCAGACTGGACTGAGACCTGCACAATCCTGGCTGTAGAGGACAGGATGAAAATCTAGAATTGACTGGCAATCCAATTTATGTTTTACAACCTAAAAAGCATGCAGAAAACACACAAGATAATTTCTGTAAACCTACAAGCACAGCCCTGGGATCCTGCACATCCACACAATCTTATTATTTATGGTCAACATAGCACAATACTGCGAGGACAGGAGGAACAGAGCAGACAACTCAATTTGGGAGAAGATTCCCACCGTAAAGAAGGAATTTAAACTGCAGGGAAACAACATTTAAAAAAAAAAAAAAAAAAAAAAAATGGTAGTATTAAATCCTTTTATGGCGTGATCTCATTGCCAGTTGAGTTGTACCTATTAAAAAGATCAAAAAGGACTCATGCGCACATTGTTAAAATTAAAACAATGACAGGGGCAATTACTATTTTTCATTGCTTCTGTAAATATTATTACAAGCTGCTTTTTCACAAAACATTTACAAACCATGAAGCAAGCTCCACTGCTCCTGGTAAATGAACACAATTAAAACAATTTCTGTTTCATAACAGAAGAAAATTATTTGACCTTGCTTTAATCTCAATTCATGTTTAACTTTGTCTAAATAAAATATTTTTGAACCTCTGGAGAAAAGGCTGCTCATTTACTCAGAATAGATCTCTGCTGTGATTTCCTTCAGAAGATACTATTTATATGAACTCTCTTATTTGAGGCACTCATGCTGATCATGTGTACAGTGTCATCATTAAAAATAATCAAGAATCCCTAGGCAGACATTTGCACTTGAAATTATAAAATCTCAATGTTTCATAGTACTGCAAGGTTTCCTACCACTCATTCATATTTAATTTTTGAGGATGCTTCAGTGCACATAAAATATTTATCAGTCAGAGGGATTTTCAAATTAGAAGGTTTAATATCAGCTTCTTCCCTCAAAGTAGTTTTTATTTCATTTTCAGTAAATCACCCAAGCTTTCATTTGTTAAATTCTATCAAATTCATAAATATAAGATGTCAATGAAAAGCCTACACTTGTTACATGCTGCCGCATTAGAACAAACAGCATTTTATTAAAACCTGTAATTTTTTTTTTTTTAAAGCGTTATATAATAATTCGGCTCTTTATGAATACGTGATGAATTGTGCTGAACAGGCATCAGAACATTACTCTGGTGGAAGCACAGCTCCCGATGTTAAAACTGCACACAAAGAGAGGCCACAAGCGTGCTGAGCCTCATTCGGCGCACGAGCCCAACAGGACTGACTGGCAAACCTCAACATTGAATTAAGGATTTAAAGCTATATAGAGACCACCTCCAGCTCGGCAACCTAAATAAATTCCTTTTCTTTTGCTTTTCTGTGCAATTATCTATGTGTTGCACGTCGGTCTGAACACGCAGAAATGACACTGTAATCCACTTTGGTATCAGGATTAGCGAGTTCAGACACCACAGAGAAATAAAGGCATTAATGCTACTTTGAATGTAGACGGAATTGAAGTAGATTAATGCTACTCAGGGAAAAAAAATATTCCTGTTGTTAAACACTGTTACTACTACACTGGTATCAGTATTTGACAGTCGGAAAGTGGAGGGGAAAAAAAAAGATCTATTGGACAGGAAATTTTTTGTTATGCTGATACTGATAATTTATCTTAATGAATAAATCTGAACTTTAATAAATCCATAAATTGCTGATACTCACAAATTAACTTTACCTCCATGTTTTAACATGAAATCTGTATTTGAATCTCTAAAAGCTTTCCGTGGCACAATTTAAACGTGCGTTTTTACAATACAGTTTTTGCTACACAGAGACACTGGGAACTGACAGACCTACACTGAAAACAGCTTAACACTTCTGTCTCACCTCCCCAGCCTGACTTCAATTCTTTCTACGTCTTTTCACTCTTAAATATAACAAGGACACAAACACAAGGCTAAGGTTACAAAATCAAAAGCATCAGGGAACACAGAAGTTCAAAAGATTCCAAACAAATTATGTCCATCATAAAATAGCTATGATAAAGCACAGTAAGACCAAGTAATGGCATGAATTTCAGGGTTAGGAAGAAGTCAAAGAATATCGAATTTCTTAAGAAGAAAAATTAAATCTTCGGAAAATTCTGAAAACTCTATCTCCACGCAAGGCAAAAGTCCTTTCTCTAGTGTCTCACAACACATTAAATCGGGGGTTTAAACAGTATGGTGTGCTCCTGTTTCTCCCTACACTTGCAAATGAATTAATAATAGGCGGCCATATGAAGCAGTTATATCTTACAATGGAGGATATACAGACTTTACACTATATATATATATATATATATATATTTTTAATAAAAATTATGATGTGGCAATTATGACAATATCACTCAGTACGATGCAAATGCCACCAACTCACACCTGTGTCTTCCCCATTTCCAGGCGCTGTCCCTGGCTTTCCAGCTTCCCTCTCCCCCACGTGCCAGACTCGGCTCCCGCCTGCTCCCTCCTCCACTGCGCTTCCACAAAGCGAAGTTTCCAGTATGAGCACTATCTAATGAAAACATACATTATCCGGACAGAAAACGTACCGCAGTATGTGCTCTGTCCCACATGGTAAGCATTACGAGGTGGTGACCTTCGCATAGAACTACAGAAAAGTGGAATGCTAACCAAATCCTCCCCAAACATGCAGCAGACGGCCAAGAAAGATCCCAGCCCATCATCTGAAGCTGAATGATAATTACGGAACTTTAAAACAGGTTAGGGAGGTATTCTGGTTGATAAAGAGCAATCGCTAGTTCCTTGTGTTAATTCAATATTTTTTCATATATTTGCATCCAATTTCCACCTATTCACAACCCCGAGCTATTATTCATATAAAAGTGATTTGAAAAGCTGATGTCTTGCTGCAAGCTGCTCCTCTATTCAACCAAAGCAGCAAGGACACAGCGGTTTTCTTCAAAGCATGAAAATCAGAGCAAAACCTTTACTCCTTTTCGAAGTCTAGAACGCATTTGCATGATAAAATTTAACAATTACAAGGAGCTGGAATTCTTTTATTTCATTACATTAGCAATACAGAGAACGGAGCAGAGAATCATTTCCAGATGGTCTCTTGGTTTGGTTTGGTTTGGTTTGTCAGCTCTACAGGGTTTTTGGAAGGTTCAGTTGCTTGATTCTGGAGTGCTAACAATTCAGAGACTCTTTTTTTCCAAACCAAAATTAAATACGTGCCTTTCCCCTATCCTCCCTAACTTTTTACCACGTCACTCTACACACCCCTCCTTGTTCAGCCCCCCCCAAAAAGTTACCAGGGAATTTCCTGGTTTAGTTTTGCTTGTACAAAATGCAGCCCCCTGCAAAGCAATGAAAAAAAGAAGCCATAATGTGAATGACCTATTGTATCTTTAGGGTTTTTGTTTGGTTTTTTTTTTTTAATTTGCCAAGAGATGCAGTCATCTTTAATCTGGATAATGCAAAAGATAATTTCAGCTGTAACGCCTGCCCCCTACTCTAATCTGTTATTTTATAGGGGAAATATCACTGCTCCTCTCACTTAAACCAAATAATCAAAAAAAGAGTAGGAGACTCATACAATAAAGCTATCAGGTGCATAAAGTATAGAAGAAACTGGGGGAAAAGAAGGTTCCTGAATTAGTTTTTGATGTGTTCCTTGCTGAAAAAGTAGACAAAGTAAGACGAGCAGTTTCTACAGCGCCCATGCCATTTTAAGTTTACAACTTGAAAATTTGGTTTTACTTCACAAGTCTGGCATGTCCTGTCCGAGCACCAAAACAGACCCCAAAGATGTATGGAGGAAAACAAACAAAACCCCAAACCAAACCAAACAACAACAACAAAAAACCCAACCCTGCAAGATTCAACTGCAGACAAAGCCCTAATGTAAACATACATCACATTGGTTTAAAAACCAAAGTAAGTGTTCTGAGCATTTATTCCATCTCTCTGAGGAGAGAAGGCATGCACTAACCCCGGGCATGGTAGGCTTTTGCAACACACACAAGTTTGAGGAAAATCTCCCAGCTGCTTGTAACATAGCTTTCAGCTACAGAAATATTTGATGGTGGCAGCTCTCTCGTTTAAAAGAACCTGCCTCTTCTAAGGTCAGCACTAACCAGAACTGACCCCAAGCCCTGGTTGGTCTGCTATCATAGAATCAGAGAGCGGTTTGGGTGGGAAGGGACCTCAAAGCCCACCCAGTGCCACCCCCTGCCCCAGGCAGGGCCACCTTCCCCCAGCCCAGGGTGCCCAAAGCCCCGTCCAACCTGGCCTTGAGCCCTGCCAGGGAGGGGGCAGCCACAGCTTCTCTGGGCAGCCTGGGCCAGGGCCTCACCCCCTCACAGGGGAGAATTTCTGCCTTAGATTCATCTAAATCTACCCTCTTTTAATTTAAAACAATTACCCCTTACCCTATTGCAGCAGTCCCTACTAAACAGTTTATCCCTATCTTTCTTATAAGCCCCCTTGAAGTATTAAAAGGTTCTTTTTTACCTCTGCAGACCAGAGTCTATCGAAACAGCATCAGATCTAAGAACTACTTTTTAGAAACCCAAGGATTGAGCACAAAGAAATCTCTGCTATCAGGCTTAAGGGTCTTTTCACATCTCTGTGTATGACATGCTAATAAGCAAACCCTCCAATTGGTGTTTTGGGAACACAAATCATTAAACAATTTTAGATCTGGGTTGTCAGCGCACACGTTTCACTCTCATCCAACGAGTCCCACTCAATGACAACTCCTCAAGTTCAATCCCAGCAGCTCAGGCAGCTGCTCGGCAAGGAGGCACCTCTTGGCAAAGCTCTTTTCATACCAAAACAAATGAGAATGAGCCTCTGAAGGACAAATTCCTTGAGACTGGCATACAATGATCACCTGTCTTTAAAACCAGCAAGTTTTCAAACACAATGATTCTTTACCCCAAAGGGTGTAGTTATACATACATGGGCGTAAGCAGCAAACCTTAAGGAATATCCACCGCAGCTATGCCGGCACCACGGTTGGCCGGGGGCATGCTGCACCCCTGCAACCCCAGGGATCCATTTCCAGGATCCAGTTTATACTACAGCCCCACAAATAGTTGCACTAACACGAGGCGAACCTCAGCGGAGAGATGGGGCAAAGAGCCAAGGCAGAAACCTCCCAAGTTCTACAGCTGCAACACCAACCGCACATGGTGCGTTGTTAGTGCCTGAGGGATGTCAGGCGTTCGACACAGAACGGACCACTCTGTGTTCAGCAGGAATCACCCAGTAACCACCACTGAGCTGCCAGCCTTGTGCAAAGGGGTAGGTTCCACCCCACATTTCCTACACGAAGAGGAGCTGGCGTGCAAGAGGAGTGGCATGGTGCAATGTGACTTCCAGAAGGCAGCGTAATGCACCTGGGCATGCAGAAATACAGAAATAGGCACACAGCACGTTGCAAGAAAGAGGACTGCTAAACCCAGTATTTACCAAGTGGTACAGCTGATGAAAGAGCGAGTCTGCCAGGTGGTTTTTAAGCCTAATGCTCATTTACTCATTGCTGTGCTTCACCAGAAGCATACAACGTAAATAAAGCGCATTTCCAACCACCTCGAGGCACTTACACCATTACAGTGATGTAGACCAGTACTAGTGAAAATGAGACCTGGGTTCCCATTTTGTCTCTCAACTTTATCTTTTCTGTAGCTAAGCTTCATTTTGCTTAATCTCCACTGTATTTGTTCTATAGCCTACTGAATAGCTGCATTTAAGACAAACGCCCTTATTACGCAGCAAGCAATTGTTCCACCTGTTCTGAAGATAAACATTCAAAAAGGTGCAAAAAAGATTCAATATTTCCTGCCTGCTAAACATTTTCCATAATATAAAGTACTCATGAGAATAAATACATCTTAGCAGGGCTCTGGCAGCAGCATCTATATGAAATACTTGTTTTCTTTAGCACTGAATTTCAAAATGGTATTTAAATTCCTGTTTCTGGAATGTTACTAATTTTTCATTTTCAGGTTGATTTCATTTAATCTCAGATAAAACAGATATGTTACAAAAAAGGGACAGGGAAAGAGGGATGATCCCTGGGGTGGCAGGACCCAAAGGACTGTCACAGCAGCATGGGAACACGCTACCCTCTGCCTCTCACATACAACAGCAGATCAACTTTATTTTCTTTCAGCCTCTCCCAGTGCACATGTAATGACTGTTTTCTGAGCAATTAGTTGAATATATACTCTGGGATCAATATTAAAATTTCCATTTTAGAGAAAAACAAAGGGGTGCCATAAGAAAGCTCCACACCGACAACACGAGCACGAGACTGGATTTCAAAATTTCAAAGCGCACAGAAATTTTTACCAGCTGCAGACACTGTTCTTGGGAAATGACACTCTTGACACTGCACCATCACAAACAAGTAGCAGCAAATCCCACACTGTTCATAAATAAAGAAATATTTTCCAATTTCTGAAGGCCGGGAACACCTATTTCTCAAATTTCTCACAAAAATTCTCACATAAATCACAATATTAAAGGCTCTATCAGTGGAGAGAGCTGGAAAGGGTTGGTGAAAACCCACTGGGATTATTATACCAGAAAACACTGAAATTGCACAGAGCAGCCAGCCTCCTGCGAGGAGCCCGATTAGCACGTTAGTTTAATTCTGGCGCATCTCTCCAGCCCACCTGCATTCCCGCAGTGTCAGACCACGGCCCTTTCTTCGTGTATTAATTTTACATGCTCCTCTCCGGCAGGCAGGCAGGGAGCTAACGAGCAGTCCCCCAGGCTTAGTCTGCAGAGGAAAACTGGCAGCCGGACTGCAGCTCTTGCCTAATAAGATCTTCGTATGAGAAGGCAGAGGAGCTGCCCAACATCAGCAGTCAAGCTGGTTTTAGAGGGGTTTATTTATTTATGTTGAAGCAGCCCTTTCCTTACCACTGCAGAAGTTATGAGTGTGGGATGGGGTAGCGAAAAGGTCTTGCATCCATCGGCCAGAGCTGTGCCAAATTCCTCCAGACCCATCTCCCGTTGGTTGTTTACCAATGGTACAGCAGATTTTTAGGTTCACAAACCACTGAAGTCTTTGTGAAAGACTAGCAACTGTTGGCTTACATATCTTTCATCGGGGAGATCCTAATCTCCTGTACTCAAAAAAAAAGGCTTCCTTTGATATTCAAGAGATAAAACCCAGGCTATTTCACTTAGTTTGAACTGTGCCAAGCTAGATGGTATATTCTGCATAAAAGGTTCAGAAGGAGAAAACAATGCATGGAAATAGCACTAACCGGCTGGAAACACTTCCAGGATCACCACGGTACCGGATGGCCGTGGAGAGCACACAAGGTCCCAAGACAACAGTGACCTCAAACTTTTCCTACAACTTTCCCTTCCAGGTATTCAGAACTTCACGGGAAAACAATGGTAACCCACACACAGTGGCCAGAAACATGTTATCTGAGGCAATTATCTTCTCCATCTGGACATAAAAACATTACCAAAGAAGGAGCAAGCCATGAAAATCCATCCAATTGCTCACGAAAGCCCAGGGTAACCTCATGGTGGGGGAAAGGAGTGCGGGATGGGTACAGGCAGCTGAGGGAGCCCAAGGGATGGACCACGGGCCTGGCAGCACTGGAGGGGCAAGAAAGATCCCCTCCTCTCAGTAGGCAGGACCAGCTCAACCGCATTTGTAACCCTCCTGAATACATGGTTTGCTATTAGAACTAAGCCACTAGGCTGTAGGATGAGCCAGTTTGACAGATCCTCGCTGAAAATAAAGCAGGTTCTCATGAACTTGCTCTGCAACCCTAGGCCTGATATGGCAGGAGTGTGTACCCAGAGGACATCCTCCTTGCAAGGCAACCAGCCACGAGGTTGGACGTGCCACTGCCATCTGCCAACGCATCTAACCACAGCCTGGGTCTGAATCCACAACTCAAAGCTACTTGCTCCCTACTGCCTTGGAGCGAATCCGAAACTGTATTCAATACGATTGAAAATGAAGATGTCCTTCACACCTTCTGTTTTCACGTAATTAAAACAATAACTTTTAAAACCTAGTTTCTCAATAGGACAATTTTATGAACAGTTTATAAACAAAAAGTCACCAACTCTAGAGCACTGCCTGCGTTTTAAGAGATACAAAATACAACATCACTGTAAGACCTACAGATACTGCAGCAGAAGCAAATGATACCCGTTCACTCAGAAACTGCACCCTCATCAGTCCCATCTCCCTCTTGGGATTCCTTCAGGACTTGTCCCACAAATCAAAAATAGATGCCAGACACCAATTAGTAGCAGGTTCATAAAGTCTATCAACTGAAAATACCCACTTTTGGAGGAGAAATAAATTTGTTCAGACATCTGGAGTTCCCAAACTAAGTGGGATGGCAGAGGGAAAAATGAACACGGCAGGACTGTATGACCTGCACTCTCTTTTTCTACCCAGTTATATGGATACAGGGAACCTGCATCACTTCGTATTGTGTCAAATCACAGAAAGTAAAATAAACTTGATTTTAAATTGTCTTAATATCTAGCATTTAATCTGCTTTATTACCTGCGATTGGAACCATTTATCAAAAAAAGTCCTTGTGCTAAGTATTTCACTCTATTTGAAATATTTATCACCTTGGCCATGTCCTGGATGGTTATTGTTCACTGAGGAGATTACATGTACACGATCTCCCTGAGCAGCATCCCCATTATCAGCAGAAGAAACTTCTCAGGTTTAATTTATATTCCAAAAAGACAAAATTCTACATTTTCCTTTTGCATGGTGACATTTTTAACACACACTATTAGAGGAGGAGCACAAGCAACGATCAGAGGCGAGGAAGTCCATGAACTGCCCTCAGATGAGCTCAGGTGAACAGCAGAAAGCAGACCTGGCTGCACGCTGCTCTAACCACACATCTTTCTGGGTAGGAACATACTAAGCAAAGGAAACTGAAAAAAAAAAAAATAAATCAAAAATCTAAACACATTGCCTAGATTTGCCTAGACATAAACAAAAACCAAACCACATTTTGCACGGAGCAAAGGGGTTCTGTTCTGATTTTACAAATCCACTGTTTCTTAATGCATTTTTTTCCTGTAGATTTTTCTTTTAAATACGAGCTCCCCTCAAAAAGCCACATTTCTCCTTTCAAAGTGTCTTAATTTTCCTTTCACCGAGGCATTACTGTATTTCCTTGTCCTGGGAGAGTTTTATCTGGAATTATACATATGTACCGAAACACAGCTGTTCCACTTCTTTTCTCCTTTATTTTTTTCACACAGAAAAACCTGCCTCTATCAGCCACCCAATTAGCTGCTCACTATCAAAAGACTGCTTTGGCCTTTCATCTTCTTGAAAACTGGATTCAAGTGAGAGGGTGTCATGGAAACTGTGTCTCAGGTCATTTCCTGTTTCAGTTCTTAGTCACCAAAAATAAAATAGTAATAACAATAATAGTGGGTTTTTTTCTAATTAAAAAAATAATAATAAAAAAACATGTTATGCCAGTCTGTAATGCATGTAGCAGCTATAGAGAAAATATTATTCTTCATGAGAAATCTTCATCTGACAAACTAGAAACCTGATTTTCAATTCAATGTTCAACTAACTCTTCGCTAAAGAAACTGAAGATCAAATGTGAACACAAAACCTGCAGCAAATATGCAATGAAGTTAATGAAATATTTGGAAAAAAAAAAACTTTAGCTTTCAGAATGTGTATGCTTTCTATAGTTCACAGTAGAGCATGCACTGTGTGTGTTTCTCTAAGTATTTCACTAAGCAAGCAGGACAGACTCACAGTAAGGTTTGGGTTGGAAGGACGTCAAAGCCCACCCAGTGCCACCCCCTGCCCCGGGCAGGGCCACCTTCCCCCAGCCCAGGGTGCCCAAAGCCCCGTCCAACCTGGCCTTGAGCCCTGCCAGGGAGGGGGCAGCCACAGCTTCTCTGGGCAGCCTGGGCCAGGGCCTCACCCCCCGCACAGGGGAGAATTTCTGCCCCAGATCTCATCTGAATCTCCCCTGTCACCCCTCGTCCTATCCCTACACCCCCTGATGACGAATCCCCCTCCCCTTTCCCACAGCCCCTTTCAGCCCTGGGGGGCCGCTCTGAGGTCTCCCCAGAGGAGGGAAAAAAAGCTTTAGGTAATTATATACAGGGGACTGCTGTCAAACCACAGAAGTTTCAAGTGCTTTATCTATTCCAAATACCTCCTTTTAGAAATTAACAATCTCAATTACCTCCTGCTTTTGCAAAAACCGTTCAAAGCTTGCTGAATTTCCTTATTACAAGAGAGCTGCACTTGACTGGTAAAGCCACAAAAAACCCTTATGAAAAGGCACCAAATCCACAAACATGACAAATTTCAACCAGCTGCTCGAGGTTACAGGTAACAGCACATTCGTGCAACAAGCCCGCACGCGTGGAAGGGCCAGTGCAAGGTGAGATTTGCAGTGATGCAGCATCTATTTTTGTTCATTCATCTGAACCTAGCAAGATGTTAACAACATGAACGTTTATCAGGAGCCCACATGCAAGACGTTAACAATAAGTAGACTACTGGGGAGATTGCTCGGAGCTCCCTGCTCTGTGCTCGTGATGAAGTTCCCAACAATATTAAATCAGAAATTACCTAATTCCCACAAGTCCTGAATATAAAACGTGAGCATCACTTTACAACAAACAGTGATATGTTAAATGAGTCACAATCCGACCGATCATTTTAATAATGGCACGGCTTTGAAGACCTGTAATGAGGAGAAATTTGGAGCGGGGACACTCTACGGTAGAATATTGTCAATTTATATATATCCATATTATTGGGGAAATGGCTGATTTCTGATTCCAGCAACCAGTGCTGCCATCTCCAGTTTCTGATCCCTGCAGGACACAACTCCTTGTTTCTTTTTTAAATTCACCCAATATAACCACACACTCTTAGAAATTCCTGGTTCATTCCATCTAACGAAGCAAGGCTGGCACTCAAAACCAAAAAATATGGGAAAGCTCATGAACTAGAAAGCTTTTATCCTTAAGATGGGTGACAGATAAAGGTAATTTAAAAAAATACTAATAGTCACTGAATGACTTAGGGATGCCTTAGTCCTTTACCAGATTTTCTTCTGTTTTTATGAAAAAAGAGGGAGAGATAAACAGATACCATAAGGTCCCACACATACCCACATAATGCACTGCGTTAAACACTTCATTAAATGGAGGGCTAACATGGAAAGACAGATTGCCTCATCTTAGAGGAGGAATTAAAATCAAGGATTTTGGAGCTTAACTACACTTCTGTGAGATCTTTTCTTTGGCAAGAGGAGCTCGAGAAAAGTGAGTGGCACCTGAAATGCATCAGTTTAGAAGTATACCTGGAAAGGGATGATGCCTTCATCCAAAAACTAACAGGCTGGTTGTTAATTTTGGTTTTATAGACAGAAATGCTACGTGCTCTTGCTGGGGCTGCTGGCAAAAAGGTGTCGAGCGATTTGTTACAAACTGCTTTTTTGAATTCTTAAGACGAAATTCTCAGTCACAACAATGACATCAAGGGATAATATCTTGGTTTATCCTGAGACAAGAAGGGCTTTCAAGTCATACAGGAACACGGAGAGAGCCCAAACCACGGCCTTTCACCCCTGATTCATTGTACCTTTGGCCACACTTGCTCCTCTTGCAACATTTTCCAATTTAACACCTTCAAAGAGATTTTGTAACCCAGTCTCCAGCTTTCACTCTCAGCTACCGCACAAGGGCTGCTTTACCCTTTGGGGGAACCCGCAGACACTCATCTCAAGCTAGAGACAGACCTATTTTTGCTTTCTTGACATGATGGAGTCTCCAGCTGTGACTGCAGCGGAAAAACCATCAGCAAACACGAGGAATCAGATGAGGACAGGCAGCTAGGGTCCAAGGCAAGAAGCAGAGGTGGCGTACACCGCGAGAGTTACCGCTATCAACACATATCTGTCCAGAGGTACCCAACCACCAGCAGCCCCCAGCTTTTCCTCATCTGGCTGTTCTCACAGAAATACAGGAGCAGCACTTGCACAGCAACCAGCCAGAGATAATACACAGAGTACACCCACCTTTTCCACCAGGGACAAACCATCTGACCAGATTAGAAACCCTGCTCCAAAGGACCCTAAGCACATCTGTCCAGCTTTACCACCCTAATTAAAAGTGTGCAGCACTTCCCCCCGCCCCTGCACCCTTTTTTTTTTTTTTTTTAATTACATCCTTTATGAATCTTCACTCAGATATTTCCAAACTGAAATGAATTTCCTGGGGTCCTTGCAATGGGACTAAGGTGAAGTACTCTCTGCTTGTAACACCACACAGCACGGGAATTAGCAGCAGCTGCACAAGGAGCTGTCTTTATCAGGGAACATCAGGGGTTTTTTTGGTTGGAGTTTAGTTCTTTTTGCTAGTGGAAACTTAATCAGTTGTCTGTTAGATTCTTGTTCTCATGAAGATGCTTGCCAGGTCAAAGTGAACATATCCGTGACCCTGCAGCCTTATTTTTTGAGAAAGAAAACCTTTTTCTCGCCAAGAATCTGTGGTGCACCACAGACAGGAAAAAAAAAAAAAAAAATGCAGCTGAAAGATTAAACAGAAGATGAAAGATAACATCAGATCTCTGTTTATAAATAAATAAATAAATTTTTAAAATGCTGTTCTGGTCAGTGGCCATTACAGACAAACCTGACCTGCGGACCGAACCAGAAATAAAGGGACTACCTGGGCTGAGAAAAGTTGTCTCAATTTCACCGGGTTGGGAAGCTGCTATTGTTGACTCAGACCCGCTTGTGCTGCCAGGGTAGCACAGAGCTCATTGCAAATGCAAAGCCCCAGCTGGGGGTAGGAAGAACTAAACGTGTTAAATGCTCGGCTGGTGAGTGCCCATAGCAATCGCCCCGCGCCGGGGAGCGGGGTTCCCTCCCCCACTCCCAGCTCGCTCCCCATTATTCTCCATTCAAGCTGAAAGCGAGAAGGTCTTTTCCTCTGCCGCTCCGTGTCAGCCAGACTTGGGAAGCTCCGCAGGAATTGCTGAGAGATCCAGAAACACACAAAAGCCTCCTTCCACAAAGCGTCCTTTCATCTAGGCAGTGTGTCTATTAAATAAGTCCTGTTAATGTGCATACATTTTTATAAAGAGATTATAAAGTGAAGACTCAGTCACTAACTCAACTGCACAATAAGATTTTTAAGTCTATTACTAGAAAACCAGGGTTTAAAATGAGTAGCTGGGAATGCTTCACAACTCTTCTGCAGTAATACTCAAACAGGTCTGGTACCCGCAACGGCAGCCCAAGGTGTACTTTGTATGGTTTAACGCATTTATTTCTTTATTTGGCAACATGGAGGCACCTCAGACCATGACACTCTGCATTCAGCATCGGTCAGGGATAAAACGGGAAGGTCAGTTCAAGCCCTGACAGTGTACCTGCACCAAACATGATGCCCAGAGGACAGCAGCATCTCCTTTCTGGAAACAAAAGAGTTTGATCAGTTCCTGCTCTTCCATCATGGTGTCGGGATAAACTAGTGAGCTGCCATTCCTGACTGTTTGCTCCTCCTCTCATCAAAACCAAAGCAGTAAACAGCCACTTTACCCCTTTGCTCTGTTACACCCCTTTCTACATCTTTTTTCTCCCTTTCCTTTGCCCACAGGGGCTCAGCACCTCCCGAGATTTTGAACAACTAAGTCAGGTAAATATAAATTCCCGCCAGTCCTGTGATAAAGTAAGTTATTTTCTGTCCACCAGAAGGCAAAAAGAAAGAATCTGTCATTTTTCTTTCTGCATCAAAGCAAGGACACAAGTTGACAATCTTCACCAGTGTGGGCATGACAGTACACCAGCTTCACATACCGGCCTTTGGGGGATTTGCAGCTAGCCACACTACTGGCCCACGGACTTGCTATAGTAAAGTTTTAGTATTTTAAATATGTTTTTGGACATGCAGGCAAATCAGACTTAGGGGCTGAACCTAATACTGGCTCTAACCTTATTTCAGAACGAGAATCCCAAAAAGGGTGTGAATCTGGTTTCAGTTTTAAAATGAAATGGCATCTCCTAGCAGCAGTGGCAAAAACCCAGTCCAGCTCCTGGTTGTGGACATGCAGACAGTGCAGGTCTTCAGGTCTACACCTTGGCAGCCCCAGACATCCATCCAGTTCCCTTGCCTCAAGGCTATCTTCCACCAAGGGCAAAATCTCAGGGGATCTGTTACAATCGTGTTATTTCTTGCGCTGATCGGAGAGGTGTGTCCATCTGCTACCCCAGAGCTGCAAACCACCCACCTCAGCCCCACACAATCCCACGAGGAGGAGGGCTACGTGCTCCTCTGGTGCCGATGGGCAGGGAAATTGCTTCCAGCACGCTGGTGGCATTGGAAAGCAAGGAGACAGGGAACAGCAAAGTGACAGAAAACAAGCAAATCAGAGCTCAGGAAATGGTGGAGAGATGCTGGAAGGCAGCAGAAACCCAGCTCTGCTGCAGATTCTCTCTGCACAAGACAGCCTGATGAAGACCATGAACTTCGTGTGAATCCCCTGTGCTTCCAAAGGAGTCAAGGTTTGGAGTCAAAGCTGCACCAAGATGTAGTTTAACAAAAAAACAGGTAAGAATCTAGATGGAATAAGCCTGACCTACACTACATGCACATCTAGCAAAGCAGCTCTCATCTAACTTGGCTCAGAGGGGGCAACAGCTTTCATTATACATCCAAAGAATCCCAAAACAATGCATTTCTCTACTAAAAATTTTTAATGACGTATTATCCCTTTCTAGAAGCTTTTTTTCTCTTCCCCTTTAGCATGAATTCTCAGGCTCTAATAAATCATCCAGGCGACACATTCTAAGCCGAGAGCACACTCAGCAGGTCTTACTTTTCAAACGAGCCCTCACATTGCAGCTCTGCATTCATTTTGTCCTGCCTCCAAGTCTTCTTCCCTTCTCAAAATAGCTGCTCCACCTCTGCTCCTCAAAGAGAAATCCTCCATTTCAAGCACTGAAAACCATGGCAATGTATGTTGGGTTTAATTTATTTTTGGAGGCTGACTTTCTATTCTTGGATACGTATGAAAAAGCAGCGTTTGAAAGTCTTGAGGTTGCAATTACCAGAACGTTATTTTTTTAAATGTATTTCTAGACTTACAGTCAACAACTTACTGAATAGATATATAAATATGAAGGGGAGGCAAAACTACATTTATGTGACAACACGGTTAACCAGTAGTTTAAAATTCATTAGATTCAATTTCTTACCAAGCAGAAATAAATGACTAGTAATTTCTAATAAGCCGGTTATCTACTATTATGGCAATGGTAGTGCTATTTTAATTTTGGCTTTGCATCCAGTAGTTTTAATGGAAATACAGTATCATCAGTACATCAGCATCTAAAATATTAAAAACCGAACGCAACTTTCTGAGTAAAATTCCGCAGTCCCAGCAGCGAGCTCAGCACAGCCCAGCCACCTCCGCCAAGAACAGCTGGATCTTCAGCTAACTGACTTTAACAACTTCAAGACCATCAAGCATACCCCTCAGAGCAGCTACTGAAATCATCTAGGGCTACATAAAATCCAACAGCTGCAGAATTCAAAAGGAAGAGCCAGAATGCTATAATTTAAACCGATAGTTCCATTTCAGTCAAAAAGAAGAAATGAATAATAGACTTCATTTTTCCCCAAACTACACTACTGAGCAGTAACTCACAACAGAAGGTAGGCTACTTAAGTGACACTAGCTTTATATTTGTGACCTTGACATCTAAAGCTTAAAAAGTTTGAAAAGTTTATGATTTTCACCCTCCTCCTGCAATGTATTTGAACTTTTTTTTTTTTTAAAATCATGACCTCCTACAAGCAAAACACAAGAGACTGTGTATCCAGGAATAACATTTTCTAATTTTAATCTAACAGATCAAAGACTTTGAAATTTACAGTTTAAAAGCAGATGCCTGACCACTGCTGGATAATATGACAAATGAGCCATCCTCAGTACTTATTCCTGTCTTCCTGCCTGCACCAGAAAGAGCAGTTTTCCATGTAAATTGTTTTCTGTAGCTGAACTCCACCAAGCCAGACCAAGGGAATAAATCCCACATCACATCTGGCAGTCCCGGATAGCCACTGGCAAAAGAAATGAAAGACAACTAAGAAACTCACATTAAACACGATTCTTTGAGCAAGCAATATGCCTGAGGAAGTCTAACTACCTAGACAGCAGTTGTAGCATATTTAAATTAAATAGCCTTTCATTGTTAAAATTGCTAAATGCATTATCCTCAAATTAAAAAATTCTTTTATCCTTCGTATGCTTTCCCTACAACACAAAAATTCTGTCTCTGAAATGTTGGTTTGGCCTCTCTCAAATACCCCAGTCCAGGAGGGTTTGTCCGTGCCAGCCGGTGTCACTGGAGGCTGAACCTGCCGACCACGCACCCGCTTCAGCCTCCACCGCTAACGAAGTACTGAACTGCGATTCAGGATCTACTGAATTGGAGCAGCCTTTCCTCTTCCATTTCACAATCCTTCCAACAATGAGAGATCCTGCTTCTTTCTTTTCGCCCAAACTGCATTTACATCTCCAGAATCAAAAGTCAGAAACCCCGTATGACTTCTGTATCAGAAAAAACAAGGGAAAACAACGCACTGTTGTTCACTGACCATGAACAAAATGATAAAAATACCATGAAAATCACTTTTTTCTGTACCAATCTTCCATCAGCATTTGGCCACGCGTTGGTTTGCAAAGGAGAGGCTACCACTGAAAGAAAACACATCGGGCAAACTTAATTTTGCCCCCACAAAGCGCACACCTCTGGAGCCATACCAAGGCTGCTTGTTGTAGAGGATTCCCAAAAAGCACACCTCACCCGACATCTGCCAACGTACAATATCTCAGCATCTACTTCACCCCAAAAAGCACCACACGACTGGTTTTTCTCTTCCTTGCTGTTTCACGGCAAAACAGTATTAGTGCAAGGCAAACACAACTGGTCTCTGGTGAGGAGTTGGGCTTTCTCCTGTTCCCAAAGCAACAGCCAGGTTTGGGATGACGCCTCAGCGAGCTGAACCATCCCACGCCGTGGTACGATATGCAGCAGACCTGGAAAGGTCCCTGGCCAGGAACAGAGCTGGCCACGCCATCATCCGAACGCTACTGAACACCTCTCCCTGTGGCTGCAGCACTACCCCGCTGGTTTTCACACCTATCCACCGTCACGCGGTAAGGGGGAAGGAGAAGAAACGATCACAAGCATGCAAGGACAGCCCAACCGATCTTCCTCATGCTAACAAGGCTTCTGGGAAAGAACTGGTGAAGACTGCTGCTCACTTGGTGAACACCAAGGTATTTTGCTAACTTGCCATTCATTTTAGCATCACGTGCTACCCTCACACAGAAGGAAAGTCCGTTATGCTAAAATCTTACGCTCCTGACACACAAAATTTGGAGTTCCTTTCTTTTCCAACAAATAAAAGGCAAAGAGCTTTCCTGGCTCTCCGTGTGATCTTCCCAAGGGCTGGTGAGCCCTTTCCAGCCTTGGCTCAGAGCCTGGACTTGCTCCAGGCAAACAGGCTCCCACTATAGCTATTTTGGGGAGTCTGTCCCTTCTCCTCTCCACCCCATCACCACAAACACCTCCCCAGGTTTTGTTCAGTATTACTTCTGAGGTGGAAGCACAGCCCACGAGGAAATATTTCTAATGTTTCCTTTGTTGAAAGCGAGAAGCAGGGACTGAACCAGAGACAGGGAGGTCGCGGGAGCACCTCAGCCCTTTGGTGTGGTACCATCCTATCATCACCGTCAAGCTGAACTTACCTTCACACACAATCTGGTCTGAAATCCACAAAAAATGGCACAAAAATACTTTCATAACCCCACCAGGGTGAATGCACAGGAAATTCTGCTTAAGGAATTCCAGCTTCTAGAAACCTTTATGGCAACTTCCAGATGTGTCTATTTTAAAGCCTTTTCCCCTGGCCTCATTCCCACCTGTGACGATCATAAGTATAGCCAAAAATTCCTACTGCATTGCAGGAGTATGTGCAAAAGGTGGCCAAAACCGGGCAGAAAGCACTAGCTAGACGGCTCCACAGAAATGCTGGAAGTAAAATTACAGCTTTTCTCAGAAAGGTGTTAGGGCTTTTCTGCTCTACTGGTAGAGTGGTCGTAGCTTCAAATGACATAGTCCAAGCTGAGCAAAACCCTGTGCTCCAAGGGAAACAGCACTGCTGAAAAGCTGGTTTTATCAGCCACTTCTGGCTGAGAAGCTGGAAAAGGGAGACATAATAGTTTGTTTTTACTAATGATTGGAATTGTGCAAATATACTTCTGCAAAATCACTTGGGAGACTCTATGGAAACCTTACAGACAGCTGATAAAAACGTCTCCATTAAAATTTTTCATGGGATTGGAAATGAGTATTATTGACTGGTGGCACCATGATTATTTCAAAAGTCAACACAAGATTTTCTCTGCTAAATTAGATATATGGTATCACACAGAAATCTGTGCCAGGGAAGAACACACATAACGCACGATTCAAGCAAGGACCTAGCATGCACTCTGTATTAGAAAAGGCATGTCTTCACAGCAGACCCTGGGTAAGTATCAGTGTTATTAAACTCTGTTTTCCATGGGAAAGCAAGCAGAAGGATATCCTTTCAGATTTTATTAACACTGCATGTTACTGAACAACAATAAACTACAGGGAAATGATGCCTGCAGAACGCAGTCCCTCTACTTTATACACTTTATTTTGCATTAAGCCTACTACTACACAAGAAGAGGTAGTACAGCTATTAGTGAAAACCTCAGCAGAATTTTTGACATACAAAACAAAGACTAATACATCAGATAAGTTACTTATATTTCGTTTTTTTTAAGCTATATTATCCATGTACGGGAAAGAAGAAACAAAAAACAAACCACAAAAGTTAGTATTTTCCTTTTCACACAAATAAATAATTCCTGGGATATCACCCAACTCTTCCTTAAGTCCCCAGCAAAGCCCCCATAAGCTCTGCTCCACGAAGCATTGCCACGACCAGGGTTCAGAGAGCCGGGCTCGCACTGAGGTGGCCCTGTGCCCCAGCCCTGGGCACTTCCATCTGTGGGGTGCCCTGACAAAGGAAATAGAGAAATTTGGGGTTCTTCCTTATGGCTGGGCACTTCCACACTCAGGGGTACTGAACTGACAAGGCTCCAATCATTTCTTCGCTGACTTTTTCACTAATAATTGGAACAGAAAACAGTAATTGTTGAACAAAAATTAAAATAAATATGTTAATATTTCCTTTAATCCACAGTCATAAAAGAATAACCTGCAAACACGCAGACACAAATCTTTTAATAGCTCACATTTCCTTCCATTCTTAAACATATCTTGCCTTTCTGTCTGAGAAGAGGTGAAGCACTCCGTGATATTAGACAACAAGCATCATTTTTTTTTTTTCGCCAGTGCCTGGCCAAGCTACCGGCAGCAGAGCAGCTTCTCTGCTACCTTCAGATCGTCAGGCACTAACCGTTCCTCCTCCGCTGCATTAAGCTAAGAAAAAAAGTGGGCTAACACACGCTGTATTTACTTCTGCGCCTTCTTACCATACGTGTTATCAGCCCTGCCACAGCTGAGAGATTCCCAATCGCTTCACAGCGCACTTGGATCTCTTGCTGCTAATAACCCCTCCGGTCCCCGCCACGACTGGCAGGGTCCTTCGTCACAGCAGTGCAGGGGACAGCTAATTATCTACCAACCCACCTTGCCGCACCGCACTCGGCAACTTTTATCTGCACAGGACAGCTGCATTCTCCCCGTTTGAAGTGAAATGGCAGTCTTGGCTAATGCAACAAGACTTACATCACTAACGATGTCCCGACACTTTGAAGACACAACTCAAAGCCTAATTAAAAATTCAGATTGGGTCTCCTATGTGCAGCCATTTTCACTGCCCTTCCACCAGGACATCTCTCTATCTTTTTTGAAATGTTTCATGCTGGGAAAAAAAAAAAAATATCCGGGTGGAACAGGATGAAAAACTGCTGCAGTCTTGGGCTTTCAGAGTGCCTTGAAAGAGGCTGCTGTAACTGGATTCAAACCAAGGCATAATCACGTAAAACAGATGAGGTTTTACTCCACTGGTTTCTACTCTGTAATTATTACTAAAGTGAGCATACTGCCAAATAATAATTTAAAAATATACATATAGTCAAACATTTATCAGCCTTCCTTACATTATTCTACTGTATTTCAGCTTTATAAGCTGGAAACAACCTGAAAATCAAAAGAAAAAAAAAAAAAAAAAAAAAAAAAAGCAGTTTTCCATGCTGTCATTTAGTTGGAGGTCCACAGAGGTCCAAGTTTCAGACCCAGTGCTGGAAGACTTGTGGTGCTGTAAAGCTGCACAAGTAGCTCGCAGTCACCGACAGATTTATTTGTAAATACCCATAGAAAGTAGTGAGCAAATGTGTGAAACCCCTGATTTCAGAGATGGAGAACCACGGATCTGGCACTTCCACTGGTCTGCAGAGCAGCTCAAAATGGGATTTATCTCTTCTAAGTCGTAAATCCACTGTCATTAGCCAGAAGACCAGCGCATTAGAAAAAAAAATACTGTATTCTGTCAATGTTCATTTTCAAAGAGATTAAATGGACAGTTCTGGTGACTGCAACTCTTTGCCATCACCCAGAAAGCTCAAAGGATGTGGATTTTTCAGAACAATGGTGTCAGGGCATCCTCCCCGTATAAACCCCCGGACATCTCCCCATCTCCATGTCATTCTGGTCAGCACACAATCTGTTCTTCTTGAAAAACATATGGCCAGACAACTTATTAATAAAATAAATAACAGGCTTGCCAATCAACCCGAAGAAGCTTGTACTATGCTGTTTGTTATTTTAGACATCACTAAATCACCTGAGCAAGTATTAATATAAAAAGAAGAAGGGAAAAAAAACCCACAGCAGGAAAAAAAAAATGACCAGTAAACTGCTTTTACAGATTAAAAAACACATTTTTTTTTCTTCCAACCACCAAGATGAGTAACACACAATGAGAAAAGGCTGTGCTTCCTTCACAGAGTAAGTGTAAAGGATTAAGATAGCAGAGCTGCCTTCAAAAATACTCAAGGCCCTCTGGGCCTATAACTTTTCTTACTATCTGGCTAGAAACATCAACATGCATTTTGAAAGTTATAGAAGCACTTAACAACGCTTTTTATCTTCAAAGCATTGCTTAATCCTTTCAACTCTCACTGCAAGTATTATATCCCTGTTTTGGAGGTGGAGATGTTACCTTGCCCCACACTATCAAAAAATCGTCCTCACCTCGGATGCCCCGTGCAGATTTAGAGGGTTAAACCTTGCCAAAACCAAAGAAAATGCTCAGAAAAGTTCTGATCTATTCTATTCCTGCCTTTACCTCCCAGCTAAAGAATTCCATTTTTTTCAACCAACAACCTACTCTGTAATTTTAAGCAGGTCAGAGGAGCCAGGATCAGACAAGCCAGGTAACAGGGATGGTGAAACTCCAGCAGCAGACCAGGTCATGTCACAACCACTAATTTTGTTATAGTTTTAGGATAAAGGAGTTAGCTTTTAATTACTGCTGAGTGCCAGCTCTGCCCAGGAGAATATGTTACAGGACTCTCACGCGAGCTGCTCATTCACCAAGCTCCAGCCCTCTGTGAATTACGACGTTGGGCTATTTAAGATGTAGTCTACTGAGTAATGACAAGTAATGGGGCTGCTCAGGCTGGCAAGCGGGAGATGCGATTGCACGCCATCTTCCAAGGATGCAGCCTGCTGCCAAAAAGCTGCTCCCTGTAACGACACGGATGCTGTCAACGCGCGCTCCAGCTAACAAAAAAAGAAGGTAAGGGGTTTGGGGTGAGGGTAGGTGCAATATTTGTGTCCTGCAGGCACAGCATCCCCCCCACCCCCCAATCCAGTGACTTTTCCTCCTGCTGCTGTCCCGGTACAGCAGCCTCTGTCCAACGGGAAGAGTAAGAGATTGTGGTGCTGCTGTTTCTGGTTAATCAGGAAGAAGCACTAACGAACTTTGGGGAGAACCACTAACAGATCCCCTCTATCACTCAGGGAAAAAAAGATGCACAAGCACGCACACGTACGCACCACCCCATCCCCTGATGCGCAAAAGGAAAGAGAGGCGATATTAAGATACAGCAACGTCATTAACTGTGGTTTTGGTAGAACAGAGCAATAATTAATCGGTGCAACACAGAAGTCAGGCAATCGAACTTCCCACACTTAACCACTCCTGGAGAATTAACACCCAGGACGGTAACACACAGACACCCAGGAACCTCCTTCTGCCCTGCAGCGCCCAACACGTGTTCTCACTAAGCGAATGCTTTGCAGGATATAAATGTGTATATTTTAATTTGGAACTTAAATAAGAAGCTGTTAAACTGCTGTCCAATACGTTCAGCGACTGATGCATCTCACGAGTTGTCACCTACGTTACGTTATCCTCAGCTGCTCTATGCAGCACCATCCAAGGAGTAGATTTATATCCAAAACCAGAGCACTTAACAACCGTCAGACTGATGCTGGCATCACAAATCTCCCTCATCCTCATCCTTCCTGTAGCTTCAGCCTGTATCACAATGCATTCGTACACGCACCTCACTCCTCTCAACAATGCAAAACAATGCAATTTGAATAAAAACACTAAGTCGTTATTGCTGTTGGACTAATTACGTGAAATACTGGTAGAAGAAGGATGTATCACAGGAAGTAGGTACTGTACAGAGGAGACGGATCTCTTTTATAGCACTGATGGCTGCTCCAGCAGGCATCTGATTTATTTTCTCTCTCACAACTTCTGTATTCATTACACAAGCATTTAAGGCTCAGAAATTTCGTGGTTCTCCTCTTACCTCTTCCACTTGCTCCTCTAGTGACCGCTCTGGAGGCTCCACCTCATCCTGCATTTATGGAGGCTCTGTCTACAATTTCCTCTTTTCCCAGACTCAAAACACACCCAAACCATCCTCTCACCCTCACTCTATTTAAGCATTTCCACCTGCTCCTTCACTCATTGGATGCTTCCTGCCCACCTCCAGCTCAGACCTACCCTTCCTCCAAAGCCCTCTCCCGCAGTTACGTCCCGCTCCGGTGGCTGGTGACACCAGCTGCCTATCACCAGGATGTGCAGACGTGGGAGCCACAACTGGCAAGGACCAAAGCACGAAGAGAGCGTGAAGGGAAGCATTAAACCCCGCCGCTTCCTCCCCTACAATTTATGAAACTAAAATAAAACCGCAGCTCCCAAATGGTTGGGCATTAATCCTTCCTCTCGCTACCGCGACTTCCTCTCCCCAGGTCCTGATTTGGGGCCTGCCTCCGCGTCGCCCGCTAAGCCCAGGACAGCACCCCTGGATTTCTACCCAATTAAAGACCAAAAGCGTTCTCGCTCTTCTTCCAAAATCCCCCACTCCTCCTCTCTGCCTGGGCACGGCCCCGCCACGGCACCTGTTTGCATCACCCCGAGCATCCCCGCTGTGCCGGCGGCCCCGCGCGAGCGGAGAAAAAGGGCGATTCCGTGCCAGCTACACCCAGCCCTGCCTGAGCGGGCTTCGGGCATTTCTGCCCTAAAATCGAGTGAGAAGCACGGGCTTGCAGTGACACATGTCATAACATTTTTTGTTCTACTGGAGGAGGTCAGCAAAGAAGCTTCGAAAAATCAGGGGAGGTTTATTCCCACTGGTTTTTAATCTTAAACAGCTGTAATAATGTTACAGGGGAGAGCAAAGGACAGGCTGCACATTAGCTTGATGGGAGTTAAGACAGCCAAAATATTAAGCATATAAAAATAGAGCTCAGTACGAAAAGGGTTTAAGTACCAGTTTCACCGCATTAAATTACTTTGGGGCCTTAAATATCCAATAGCAAACGCAGTTTTGATGTTATTTGCATGCAGACTGGTCCCCAGTTCGTATCATCAGTGCAATTCTTGGAAAGAAAACCCGGCTCATCCTACAGAGTTAGCTGATGTAGCACAGCAAGGTAACCACGTATATTTTCACGAGTTGCCTTTTTAACGACAGTATGTGTTGAAATGATTGGATTCGATTTTTTTATTTTTTTTTTTAAAAACACCAGAAATAGATTGAGCACACAATTACACTGACTTAATTTGCATTAACCAGGGACTCCACCATTTCCAGGATTATGCTCGTAGCTTTTGAGAGGAAATACATACATGCATGCGGTATGCACGGCACAGGGGGGGGGAAAAAAAAAAGGAAAAAAAAAAAAGCGGCTTCTTGAATTCAGTACATCAATAATCTACCTTGTTAAGTGAAGTCATTTAAATCCACGTCTTCTTAGCATCAGGGACAAGAGACAGCTCAGTGTTTTCCCGGACAAAACGCAGCCCTAGGAGGGCGGCCAACACAATGATGTTTCAGAGGTGAGAGAATGAGGCCAGTTTAGAGGAGATAAAAGGCCATTTGGGTAGAGACCCCTGCTGATCCCATGAAAGTGTCTCCTTTTCAATTTGGGAGCCTTTTAAAACTGCATTTGCTACTGACCATACCTTCCCCCTGAAAGCCGCTTGGGATCCGATTTCACTTTTTTTCTCGCCCCCCGAGGGAGGGTCCGTGGCCGATAGCTGGAACGCAGGTACCAGCACACCCCACCAGTCCGACCAGTCCCTACAGGGCTCACCCCGCTGAACCGCCCCCTCGAAGGCCGAGATGCCACCACCACCACCTTCACCCAGACCCCCCCCTCCCCCGAATTACAGCATCTTAATAAACTCGCCCAAACGCACGCTCGGCCGGGGAAGAATTGCGCCGCTTTTTTTTTCTTTTCTTTTTTTTTTTTTTTTGTCAGATGAG
>NW_020799109.1:2463248-2516873 GCF_003259725.1 Athene cunicularia
CGCCCCGGCCCCGGGAGCCGCGGGTGTGACTTTAACCGGCCGTCGGTCCGGAGCAGGCAGCACGCTGTCTTCCTTTTTTAATTTTTTTTTTTTTTAAAAAAAAGAGCTTTTTAAAAAGCTTTTTAAAAAAGCTCTTTAAAAAAAACCCTTTCTTAAACTTTTTAAAACTTTTTTTAAACTTTTAAAACTTTTAAAACACTCTTTTTAAACTCTTTTTAATCTTTTCCTCGACTTTTAACACGGTCTCAGGTGCCTACGTGTCACCAAATAAACGAAAGCACTTGAAACTTTTTTAAAACTTTCTTTTGAACTTTAAAAGAACTTTTTAATAAGCTTTTTGAAACTTTCCGAAAACTGTTTAAAAACTTTAAAAAAAAAACCAATTGTAAAAAAACTTTTTTAAAACTTCGAAAAAAACTTTTTAAAAACTTTTTTTAAACTTTTTTTAAAACTTTTTTAAACTTTTATAAAAAATTTTTTTACAACTTTTTTTAAACCTTTTTAAAACTTTTTTTATCCTTTTAAATTTTTCTTTAATCTTCTTTTTTTTTAAAAAAAAATCAGAGCACGATGTGCCTGCCTCCTCTCTCACAACCCCGAGCGTAGCACCGGCCGGCACAAGCCGGTGTCAAGCGATGAGCCTTGAGAAAACGTTTATTGTGCCACAGGGCTGGAAAATAAATAAATGGAAGGAAGGCACGTCAAGCCTAACCCACTCGACGGCACGCAAATGACAGCTTGACCTCCCGGGAAGGGCAGCACAGAGAACATAACCAAGACCCCTGGAGAAACATCCCCTGCGAGCGATGAAGCCACGTTGGGGTGAAGCAGAGAAACCCCCGTCTGTACCCTCAGCTCATAACCCCCTCGGGCCCTGGCAGTGCCTGGCAACACGCAGCAGCTTCCTCGGTCCCTCGTCTTCCTCACACCTTCCACCTTCCCTCCTCACCGTGTGCCTCTTTAGGGACACGCCAGGAGCCTGGTGTGCGCGTACAGGGGAATAAAATTTGCCGAATGAAAGCAGCTGTCCTTTTATTCTGCTCCTGGCAGCGGTCCCTGCCCAGTCCAAGAAGTCAAATAGTAGGCACGTATGAAATACGTACCGTCTAGATTTACTCTTCATTAATTAACACTTTCTGTCAAAACCCCGCAAATGTGTATAATCTTTAAATAAATCTGACCTGTGGTCACTAGATGGCTTCAATATCCACTTCACTAGTTAATTTTTTTCAGGGTCCTACCAGAGTCCCTCATGTCCTGTAGGAGTAAGTTCCACAAGTTAACGATCCACCTGAGAATTAATACAACAACATTATTTTCTACAATCATACATTATGTTCTTGAAATGTGCTTTCTATCTGCGTTAATGGTTGGGTTTTTGCCTTCTCCCTGATGCTGGCACGAGCGGGAGCTGGGTCAGACCCGAAACCTTCTCCTGGGGTTGAGGGCTGGGGCCCGGCAGCACCCGCTGGCATCTCTCAGGCTCAGGTTCTACCTGTAAGGGACCTCAGCAAAGATCTCATTTGGTTTTAATAAATGAAATTTAATTCTTAATCTGCAAAAGCTGTATCAGTTTATCCGTGGCTTTTGTCCGTTTAGGTGATTTATGGGCCGAGCGTAATATATTTATTTCATTTTTCCTGAGGAGGATTTCTGGTTTAGCAAAAGCAACCGAAACCAAAGCGACACCTCTCAAATCTGCCACAATCAGTATCTCGTCTTTCCATTGCTGAAGCTGCATTTGCTACCTGAAAGACAAGGAATTTTCTTTCCACCATGCTGAAGCTTTTGGTCTTCTGTTGGAATATTTTCCCTGGGCCCAAGAGAGAGAGAGAAGCAAAACTGAGCCAAATTCGCTCTTAGCACTAGTCATTTTCATATTACATTTTATGGTTTTTTTATTAGATTCACTAGTGTAGGACGCAAAGGTTTTAAATTATAGTGAAAAGCTGAGTGGTTTTCAAATATCTTGGCTAAACTACCCGTTTTTGTTTTTTTTTTTATTATTTTATTTCTGACCTTAGCTGCATGTTTGAAAAGAAAACTCCATCTCTGTAAACTTTGTTACATAAAAAATTATCAAATCGAGGTCACAGCTGGAGCTAAGTCAGTAGCTCGCTGCTTGAGTAGCAACACCACTGAATTTCCAGCTATCCAAGTCGTCCAAGTCATGCACCCGATCATGAAATCACAAGGTTAATGCTACAAATAGTCCAAATCGTCTTTTTTTTTTTTTTACAAACTGATTTCAGGAAGTGAATGAAGCAATTGTCCTTCTGGTTCCAAAGCCTCAGGATCCTGCTCATGGCGAGGGAACCCACTGAACAGGTTTAACATTTTCCTGTACAGTCTAAACTCCTTTATGCTACAGCCCTCGAGGCAAACCCGGACTCCTCCTGGAGTTCCCATATGCTTCATGCCTGCGCCACTGCCTCCCCAGACAAGCTAACCAGCTTTCAGCGCAGTGCCAGTTAGCAACCTTTCCTTCCACCCTGCAGCTCAGGCTGCAACGAGTTGCCTCCTGCATTTACGGAGGAACTGGTCCGTGGTGTGGAAAGCAAACCCAACGCAGAATTGCAACCGAGGAAACCACCAGCGGTGCTGTTTCTAAATTAATTGTACACCCGCTCGCTTTCACACATCAAAATATTTGAAGAAAAATGGGAAACAACTCCCTCCAAAATGACACAGGGGGGGAAATGAATAGGGAATCTAAAAAAAACCCCAAAAATTCAGACTATACAGCCTTTGGAGTCAGAGGACATCAGTCAAAACTGCTAATTCAGACAACCTGATGTTTATCACCCTCAAACCAGGCTGGTCTTTCACACCCTTAGATGGTCTGGCTGACACAGCTGTGGATTAGATCCGTCTCCTCTTGCTTCAGAATAAGCCTTGGAGAAGAGGAGGATTGCCCTTGCTCGGTGCTGTAGGGTTGTGGCATCCCCAGTACACAACAGAGTGTGTACCTGCCGCAGGCTGGAGAGGGAAAGGACCAGTGAGATGCAAAGAAGAGAAGAGATGAAGCCTCGGCTAGGCTAACGGCCTTCAGGCATAAATAATGCAGCCATTAAGATTTGCAAAAATCAGGCCACTTTAGAAATACGTCCCTTTTTTAAAAAAAAAAAAAAGAGCGAGAAAAGAATGAATCTGGAGTTTAAATGCTGGAGTCTAGGAAGAAGAGGAACATATGTCAGACATAAATCCCAGCACCACGGTGGGAGTAAACATGCTTTTGACAGCAGCATATGCAGATGCCGAGTAGGTCAGTATATGGCAACGCTGGGAAACAGAACAAGTGAGATGTCTCCAAAATAGCTGGTACATGTGACAGCACCAGAGAAAAGCACTCTTTCTGTAGCGTATGATTCAACGTGGTTTGTTAATTGTGGCTATCCCTCTGTAGAGATCATGATGTTACTGATATATCTTCTAAAGTTCCTTGACAGATAAATATTTAATTTATATTTTTCAAACTGTAATCTAACTGTATATACAGGTAGGGATCCATATGAATAAAGGTCTCTTTTGTGGTACCCTTAGGCAGCCACGTTTGCTTCGCTTTGCAGCAAGCCCCTGCACTCTCTGAGCAAACCAGGAGCAGCATATGTTGAAAAATCATGGTCTGACCTTTGGAAAATCTCCTTGAAAGTGGCACTGCTTTTATGATACTAATCTTCATGCCTTCAAGCAATACAATACATGTTAAAAAAAAAAATTATAAGGCAGACAGAATGTCTGCTTGGCAGCCTCATACTTTCTGCCCGACCCCCCCTCCCAGTCCGTAGTCCTTTCGCTAACTGGCCCTGTGCAAAGTGCACACACGGCCCCCCCTGGAAAGGCAGAGTGACACTCAGGCACTCACCAAGGAAGGAACTGAGATACTCTTTGTGGCTCTCCTTTCTAACCTCAAAGTAAATTTAATTTTTTGGTATAAATCCAGATTAAATATAGAAAAGATGGAAGTTTGCATAACGCTACTACTTTTTGCTTTGCTGCAGTCTTCCTCTTGTCTCTCTCCATTTACGTGCTTTATTTTTACTTCTTTGTCAGACTGCTTTTCTACTCGCCTTCATTTTGATGGTGGTCATCAGTCAGCTGGATGCAGGCTAAGTCTGAAGGGCTTACTTTCCTCATGTTGATGTTCATGTTTAGGTTCTCCTCCCTCCCATTACATTTTTAAATGTTTTCTCCTCTGAAAGGTACATATTTGTGTTAGCTTTGGCTACAGTTCTTGCTTTCTCAATAAGTTTGATCTTTGCTCGCTCTTGAGAGTCGAGAGTTGAACATAGGATTAAGCCAAGGGTAGTGTCTCTTTTTCTTTGATTTAGCATGGAACATTTCAAGTAGCAATTGATTAATGCACCTGGAAACTGCTTCTTTAAACCTTGTTTCATTGCATGCAGATGACAAACTCTGTTATACATCGGAAATAAATGTTTCTTGAACATTCTTCAGTAATTCCCATTTGGGAGAGCATCTGTATAAGTTCTTAAGTCAGTTCTTAACTCTGTTCTTAAGTCTGTCCTCCTTATACGTGCCCATTTTCATGTGTATCACATGGTAGGGCCTGTAAGACTCTAAACTCCAAGTTTTATCTCACAGTCATTCCGTTATGGACTACAACCAGTAATGAAAATGGAAAAAATGCCTTGGTCTCCTCCCTCCCCAGCCCGGGCCTGTAAGTGTGCCTATGAGAGCGTTCTTTCCATAGCACCATCATCACCAGATAATATTTTTAATGAAAGCCATCACGTGTGTGGTGTGGGGTTTCAGTGAGCCTTGTGCCCAGCTGTACAGCTCGGCGCTGAAAAAGCCTGATGCTAGCAGCATAGCTGTATCACAGCGTTATTGGTGTGGTCTCCTTTCAGGTCAGCTAATGTTACACTGAAGTGTAACTAAAAGATGATTTAAGGAAGAAGACAAACTCATAGGCTTCAAACTATCGTCATTGCAGGGCTGAAATTTTTAAGCAAGTGCTAAGCAGGGGAGAGGCAGAGGCATCCCTGCCACGGGGAAGAGACGGCCACAGGGAGGAGTGGGCTGGGCACTGGAAGCCAGTGGAAAGGCCCAAGGATCTTGGTTTGCTGCTCCTCCTGGCCCCAGAGAGAGAAAATGGGAGAGAAAGCCAGAAACTTCCTACTGCAGAGCTTTCTGGTAGTCTGGCATTTTCTTACCCTTTGCTAGAAAGAGTTATGTGGGGTCTGGGCACAAGGGCATCTCAGCACATCGTGTTTCTCCTGAAAGAAACACACTGTGGGAGCATGATGTTACAACAGAAGTTCATGACAGAGGAAAAATGCTAGACATGATTTATCACAACGTAGAAGAGAGTGAAGACAGCGTAGGAAAGCTGCACTCAAACAGTTTGGGATTACTATAACCATAAAAGCGGATGGCATGGGGGTGTTTTTTAACCAGTTGTCAGGCAGTGCATGGCAATTCGTAAGTCATGACCTTTAGACAATCACGTAATTACCTGTAGGAGAGCCAGCCTGTTAGGATGTTAATAGTTCACCAGTCACAGTAGCTGTCAGAGTTTTTATCCTCTTCTTGCCACACCACACCTGAGCATGACCAAGGTTTCTGCTCTGCTTTTCCATATGGACTGATTTTGGGCAGCAGGCAAGTGTGCTGGAGCCTCTTCCAGAAACTCTGGTCCCACGGGCTCACAGCCTCATCCTGGTTTTAGTCTGATGAGCCTTCCTCACTCCAGCTGCCTGATGCCTTCAGCATGTCTCCTTTGCCTATACGGCACCTGGGATAACCTCCTTTGGCAGGTGGCGCCCAGCCCAGGGGCGAACCCCATGAAGGAGTGACATGGTTCACTGGGCGGTATTCCGAGCAAACTGCGAATGAGAAGCAAACTACCTTTGAAACATGCTTAAGGAATTCTTTGAATCCGTGGTTCTCTCTTGAATGAAGACCGTATGAATTATAAAGCATTTTTCATGCTTATGGATAAGAGGACATGCCCATGCTGCGAGACAAAGGATACAAATTTCTAATTCACGTTTCTTGATTTCATCAGTCTTCCATGGTTCTTCTTATTCTGTATGATATTTTAGCTACACACAGCTAATGGAAAGAGCAAACATGATTAGGAAGACACTATTTGTGAGATTATTGCTAATATCAAAATATTATATTACTTGTACTTTTTCTATAACTTTAGGATAATCTGAAAATAGCATCAATTACTGCCTTTTTTTTTAAAAAAAAAAAAAAACAACAAAAAAAACTTATCTTCATTTTCAATATGATCTTTCATCAGCAGTACCCTGCATTGGAGTGAGTGCATATTTGCCTTGGCAGCAGAAGACAGATTAGACCCATAGGAACCTTCACAAGGCTAGAAGAGCTTTTGACATCATGTATCTTGGATGTCAAAGAGTACAAAATTGGACCTCTCATTATATTCAGCATTAAATTTTTACCGATTACATGAAAAATATATACCTCTACGTTAGTTATCAGAATCACTGGCTTTTCCCAGTGTGCTTCCTCCTTCTGAGCTGCCAGACTCTAGCAAAGACTCACCCATTATATACAAACTATGGTTTTTCAGAGACTTATAATTTCGCTAAATTTGGCTGGATTTTCATAGGTGTACCAAAGGGCACGCTCTTGGCCGGTGTGGCAAAACTTAAACAACCTCAGCTTTTCTCTTTTCTCAGCAAAACAACTTTGTTTATAGTTTTCTATAACCTCATTCACAGAAATGGCTGAACCCTTCTGCATGAATCTCTTGGAGTCTAAAGCAAAAAATAGCTAGGAGCTTTCCAGCACAAACAGAAAAAAAAGGCCGAACCTGAAAGCCTGGATCTTATCATTGAGAAATGGCAGGCAGCCTTCAGAACAGGCACTGCTACCGGCGATATCTGTAATAATTCTGATACTCTAATCTCTTTATCTTCCTTCTGAATCTCTTCTTTTATCTTCACGTTGATGCCATGGAATTCATGGTGCCAAAATATTGGTGGGTTTTTTTTCTTTTTCCTTTTCCTTTGACTTCATTCTCAAAATTAAAATAGCCTCATTTTTATTATTTGAAAAAAAGCAAAATTCTGGTGTACCTTCCATGTGCTCCTGGACTCCTGACTTGTGACGAGGTGCCGTTATCCTCTCTCCTGGCTGGGGGACCATGTCTTGCCACAGGATTGAACATAAACACAGCAGGGAGCACTTCACAGTTGTTCCCTTACTTGCAAAGAACCCGGTGTATAACGGAGGGGTGGGGGGTGCCAGTTTTTCCGTGATGTGAAGGGTGATTTTTAAGCACACAAGAGGATGATCTCGCATGGGACCAGAAGAGTGTCACTTTGTCACAGTGAGATCGATTCAGATGGAAGAATTTGCAGTGGTGACAGGGAGAACGTGAGAGCCACTCGTCTCTCTCCTGTCTCTTGGGAAACAGTATATATCTCAGCTGTCCCTGTCATGGGGATTCCTTGAGGTCCCTAATCTGAATTTCCTTCTAAATGCTGAGCAGACACTTTAAACGTGGTATTGCACTGCTATTAATATCACATCACCTCGGGCCTGGTCGAACGCGAGGCAAGGCTTGTAGGGCGAAGTAATGACTTCTGCTAGACCTCCTGATAGGGTTTGTGGGGCAATTTGTAAACAGGCTGACAAGATCTTTGTCTCCAAGAACTTGCTCTCTAATTAGGCAAAGGATGCAGCGTGCTCCTGGGAGCGGAGTGCTGTGCCCCGAAAGCTGCCTGCCGACAGGGCCGTCTCCACGCACGAGAAATTCGAATCCCTCAACTCCAGCATGGAAACAAAGCTTGAGGAGAGGTGTAAGCAAGCAGGAGAGCAGCCACGCAGCGAGAACATTCTGTCTAACAGGTTTCACCAGCCTGTCTGGATGAGGGATGCAGCCAGTCATGGCGGAGGTCGCTAAGGAGTGTTTCTGTGATTCGGGATTGCGTGTTCAGCAGGATCTAGGTCCCTCTTTCTCCATCCCCAGCTGTTCTGGGAAGTCCCTCCTGAAGTTACAGCAGGGTGGAGCTCCACTCACCACACGGGGTGATAGTCATCTCCGGGGTGCGTCATCACCTTCTCAGGAGCCAGCCCGATGGTGTCCACCTCAGTCAACAGCTTCGTCTACTGGGCACACCCCTCACAGCCAAGTTTTCAAGCCTGGGCACTGGGCTCTGCTCCTCTCTTCTGCATTTTACATTCAACAGCCATTAATTAAAATAGAATCCCAAGAAGGAAAGCCAAAATCCAGGGCTCTTTCCTGCCTAATGAACACCTTCCTCTGTGCCTGGAGTCATACCCTCCCCACCCTCCTCCTCTGCCCCAGCACATCTGGAATTCTTTAGCCTTTAGCAGCCGGGCTGCAACGAGATCCTCACTATAGCCTGTGCTCTGGGAACACCTTGAGCTGGTTATGGGCTCTGAAATTAGGCAGTCAATAAGTGGAATTTTCTTTTATTACGTTTTTAGGAATACCTAATGTGCACCTAAATAAATGCCTAAACGACACCATCTGCAGGTAGTTACGTTTTCAGTGCACCCAGCTCAGTGGCTTGGAATCTGGCCACTCATTAGGACCTACAGAATGAAAGGAAATGCAGATGCTAATAGCAAAACCAGTATTGATTTTCATGTCATTATCTTGCAAGATATGAATGAAAAGGTAGAATTTGCCACCTTCTGGGGAATGCTGTAAGAGTGAATCAGGGTCAGACCAGGTACAAGCACCAAAATTAAGAAGATCAATACAGCTGTCTTTTTTTGGTCATTTTTTTCAGACGACATTGCTATCTTCTGTTTTGTTATAGCTTTTACTATGCTTTTATGACCTACCCCTTTTCTTTAAATCCCTGCAAAAAGTATCCCCTATAATCTCTTCAACCACCATGATCATATACGACATTCTACTTTTCTTAGTGGAATTTATTCCTGCAAAAATCTTAGACCTGTGTTGTCACTGCGAATTGCAGGTATCCTGTGGACAGGATTGTAAACTCCACAGACTCAGGATCACACTGAAGCATAGAAATTCACTCTGCTACCAGTAACAGTGAGAGAAATAACAGTTCTGCCAATCCAAAGGTTGGAACGTACCTGAATCAATACTTTTTGTAATGTTACAAGATGAAAAAAAATAAAAAATTCTTAGCGAGGGAGATTTTCCAGTTTAATGGAAAATTGCAGATAATGCTGGTTTTGACTGATTAGCTAAATAAGTATGCCTGCACTGAAAAAGTAAAGAAGTCATCAAAGAGAGCAGTTTTTAAGCCTGCATTTGGAATATAATTTTATATTCTAAACTACTTAGTCTACCTGTTAATTAAACAGCTCGTTTATAGGCTAGTTAAATAAGTTAAAACATGCACCTCTGGTATGAATCCAGAGGCTCCAGTCACTTGCCTGCTCTTAAAAGATTTTTCTTGAAAAAACAGTAAATGTCACGGTCAACTTTGACGACAGTTTATACCTACAGACACACTTCTCAAAAATTTGACTTGTAATTAAATGAGGTGTTGTTTTAAGTACTGCAGCCAGTGAAAAATCAGAGAAATCTCTGCGTATCTGATTAACACGATGTGTTACTCCGTGCCTTCACGGCGCTTTTGGCTTACTCTTTGTCCGTTGCTATTTCTTCTTTGTTATAGCAAGTACCAACATAAATCTCTGATCCTGCCACTGTTTTACTATTTTTAGAGCATACAGATACTCATGTGAAATTCTGCTTTAACCTAAAGTTAGACATATACATGTCGTTATAGGTTTGAAGCCTTAGTTATTTTATTAAAGATATGCTTCTAAAAGAAAATATATAGGGATAGATTGAAATTGTGTACAATCTGTGAAGACTAAAACCTCAGGCAAGCGATCCTAAAAGCCCGTAGTTGCTTTCTTCTTATCTTATTTGAGATTTCCTGAAGAAATCCTTTTGAAGGCTGAAATGGGTATTCTATTTTTTAAACGGAAAGCCAAGAGGGCTAGAAGTGAAATCTTCTCATCCACACCACTTCTCTGGTGTTAGTGATGTAAAATTCTAGTTTCGTGGGAACCAGAAGTGCTGGCAAGAATAAATTTTACAAACTGGGAAGAAAGAACGTTTCTTTGAAGTTCAGTGATGTTCTGTTAAGCAACAAAGATCTGCAAATCAGGTATTTTTTTTCTTTCCTAAGCCTATTCTCTGTTTATTCTTTTAATTTGATTATGAACACCATAATCAGAATGCAATTTGTTAAATATTTCCAGATATTTCCAAGCTGCACAACAAATATAGTCTAGACTTAATTGAAGGAACAAGGAATGAAAAATCCCATCTGGTTTTCTTTTTTGTCTTCCATCAACAGGATTACAGTACTTATCAGTTTGGCTCTGCCTTCTGATTCTTATCATAGATTTCAGCTCCACCACCTAATGAACAGCTGAGATGTGGTAAAGACAGACCTTTATTTTCCAGTTATTCATGTCCTTAATCGTGAAGGTTGAATCTAACACATAGGAAACGGCTCTTGTTAGAGGATGGCATTTAAATGTCACAGGGCGTTATTTGCAGTCCTTCTCAGGAGTGAAGAAAAAAGTAGGGTCAGAGGGTAGACAAGAAAGATAATAACATTTTAAAAGTTTCATTTAGTAGATTGACTGGTGACAGCAAATGCAATACATAACGTAATCATAATTTGCTTGACTTTGCTTATAATTTCTCCCTAAGATGTCAGAGTTTGGAAGGGTGGCCAAGAGAACATGTTCACTCTGGAGGTGTTTGAAGGCCCTGGAGGATATCCTCTTGTAGGAGAAGATGGGAGCTCACTGTTAAAGACCAAAAATGTAGTAAAAATACAAAAGCTCTCCATGGCGTTAAGGGGAAAACCAAGCATTTGTAATGAATCCTTTGTTGATACGTGACTGAACTCGTCCAAAGTTTTTCCATGTCTTCATTGCAGCAGGAGGAAGTGGGAAGGAATGTGGAACAACGATAGCTACGTACTACTGAGATCACAACTCCACAGGAAATATGACAGCGATTTGGCCAGCACGTACAGCACCGTTAGCCCTCCCAGCAAGGAACCCGTAGGTATGTGTAGGCTCAGTGCGGCCAGCAATTAGGAGAGCATCCTCTTTAATGCAATTAGCAAGACTAATTTTGTAGAGCTCTGCCACCACGAATGTTGAGTTGCCTTATGGCAACCATGAAGTCTAGATCAGCTATGGGTTTGTCTCAATCCCCACTTGAAAAAACTACCTTATTTCATGCTGCGAATGTCTGATGAATGCTAAGTAATGGTGTTCTCCGTGCACTGATGGAGATGATCTTTTCCCTAATCAAAATGAAATGTCTAATAACTCATGCAATTGCTTTAGCATGAGTCATTACAGAGTGGGCTGTTTCCAGGTGCCTACCTCTACCTCCCAACAATTTAATAGGAAATGAACATTACTGCATTGTGAAAATCAGTGAGGACTTTCCAACAAAGCCTCTTGCAAATTCACTGCTAATGATTCATCAAAGACAGAGAAACATTTATCATTTATAAAATGCTCCTGATACCCTTATCGGTTAATTATCCACTGTGCACCACCACGGTATACAGTCTGTAGGATGTGTTCATACCCAAGAGTGTTATTGAAAATCACTGTATGTTTAAGTTGAGAGAAAAGTAGAATAATCCATTCGACATACTGGATAGATACAGCTTGTTGGACTCAAATTGTTGCATGGAGTCTGCATTCTTTTGATCATCTTACCACCAGTGGCCCTTTAAAATATGATAGACATGTGCAGCCATACCTCCTGCTGTTATAAACAAGGCAGAGACAAATGGCTTGCAAAGAAAATGGCCTTTTTTAACAGCAGCAGTGAAAAGATCTCCCAGCAGACCCTTTAGTTGCTTTCCAGTGTGAATGACAAATTAAGACGGGGCCAGGCACACAACAGCCTCAGATACATCAGAGCAAAGCCACAGATAACAGTCCACCTTTGAGCTGGCACTTGTTTGCATCCGAGTCTATAAAGGCATCAATTCTTTCACTTCTCTTCTGTATTATTTTGCAATTAAGTAAATTAAAATTGCATTTCTCTTATAGGAAGAGTATCTGTTAACATAGAACATCGAGTCCAAGCCATGCAGATAGCAACATTAAAATATTTACCTTAACTACAAACAGACCCAAATTATCCCAGGTTAAAAAAGCATTTCTATGGAAGAAAAATGTAGCTTGCGCAAAGAAAATGTATTTTTAATAATTATACCAAAAAAAAGGACAGTTTGAATGCATCGTCACCTAGTGTAACTAGGTTCTGTATTAAGGATTTACCATGGTGATATCAAATCAATTTTAAATTATCCAAATTATGCAAGTGCAAACTCATTAATATTCATACATATCAAGAGTCAAACCAGGTTCTTCCTCCTCGCACATCATTAATCTCAAAAAAACCCTCACAAGCCTGTGGACCAGATTAACGACTCAAAGGTACCTTTGCACTCACTTTGAAAGTGTAGTAATTTACCTCAGTATTATGATTTGCTTGATTTAGTTTTGACACATTAGTCAAAGTAGTTTGAACTTATCAGTAGTGCAGTTTGTCTCTTTTTTTATTGGAGATATTAGGATAATATTCTTACCTTTCATTTCTCTTTCGGATTGTCCACAGAAAATAAAGTTTAAAAAAATAACAGGAAGAAAAGCGTGGAGAGTAAATCCAGCATAATCTATGCAGTGACCGTGGTTGTATGGGACCATTGCCTGGCATTTGGAGGTGCTGAGAAAGGACACAAAAATGGTACCATCAGCACCTCAAATACCCTCCAGCAGCAGGAGTAGCTTTGATTTATGCCTGCAGGTTGTCCTTAGCTTTACCTCAAAAGATTAATGTATGCAGAGGTAACGTTGGAAATATTGAAAACATACACAGAAACACTCAAAAGGGTCTTCACTTTTTTTTTTTCCTAGCCATTAAAGATGAAGAACAACAAATTGGAAGAAATAATAAAAATCATTTCTGCTCTAAAGTAGACGGCGCTGGGAGACAGAGGTGTAGCTACGCAATTAAATGCTGTCCTGACTTGCTGAGCAGAAACAATTTAGAAATTTAAAATGTACTTTTTGGCACACGCAGCTGTACGCAGCTGCAGGAGTCAACCTGGAAGAGAGGTTGGGTGTACATGCAAACAAGACGATTCACTTAAAAGGGATGCTTAGCAAAAGTATGTACCAGAATTCATATTAAAGTGATGGTCTCAGTCCAGCCTTCCTGTGTGGCTGCAGAGGTTTAGGGGATGGGAATTTGTCCCCCTGATGTTTAAGAGACACTTTATGTAACTGGGATGACAGACAACGGGATATCACATCCGCCTGGTTTTGCTTTTAATGTTGAAATAAGGGTTTGTAGAAGGAATAGACACAACAGGGCAGGTGGAAACATGCCAGCCTGGGTCAAGGAGGATATTGTGTCTGAAGAAGGAAAGAATGTGATACAATATAGAGTTTGGCAAGAAGCTCAGAAATTGTTTGGATTGAAATAAAAGATAAAAAGACCAAAGAAGGAAGATAGGAAACTATTGTAGCCCATCTGGAGCAAATAAAAAAGCAGTCTGCAACACTGATGCAGATAAAGCCCCCATGGAAAAGCCTCATGTTGGCAAACTTCTGCTACCCAGAATGCGATGAGGAGAGCAGGGATGCTGCATGATGCAGGGTGGGAGAGGGCACAGGGCTCTTTCACCGGCTGGGTTTCAGTTATTTCACCTTTTTTTTTAAAGCTTTTTGCCCTGCAGCCAATGTTTCTCCTGCTTTATGCAGCTCTGGCCATCACTAGAGGCCATCAGCCTGGGGGACATGGGGCCTCACCTCGCAGGGCCCCGCCACAGCCACCCCACCATGAGCCGTGGCTGCAGAGGTCATCTCAGTGATCCAGGTCCAAATTAAAACAACCCATCCGTGTTAAACTTAAACCCCTGGGGGGAAAAAAAGGGACTTAAATCCTGATCGGTTCCCAGAGATGGTTCAAAGGAGATGGAAGAGGGAAGGAGCAGCCAGGGATGGAGGCGGTGGGACCGCCTTTCTGACGAGGGCTGTGGATGATGCTCATTCAAACTGACTAAAAATACAACATCAGTGAGAGGGGCCAGAGGCTTTGCCAGCCAAGCAGGGGGGTGAGGAGCTGCGGGGATCGCTCGCCCTGCTCCCTCCTGGACATCTGGAGGCAATATGGTAGGGAAGGTCAGCGGCCCCCACAGCGAGGGGAAAATGAATTTTAAAAGACATTAGTAAAGACACAACATCTGAAGGTAGGTAGCACAGAAGATGATATAATTTCATTAAAATGAAGACTGAATTTTGAACTTTGGCAGCGTCAAAGTCCCCCTCTCCCCGTCCTATTTTGTGGAGAGCAAAGCCCCCCCAGGAGCCATCCTGCCGACTGCCACGATGCCGTCAGGCTGGGCCTCCGACTCAGCAGGTACCAGAGGCTTCTGCACTTTTCTGGCTCATCTGGTTTGACTGGAGTAGACTGGTAGGGAATATTTCTGAGTCCTGGAGCAAACGGAGCCGTGGGACTGAGCAAGCCAAAGACCACAAACTGAGCAGGGATTAGGGGTGGGGATGGGCTCAGGGCTCTCACGACGATGGCAACAGACGTCTTACCCATCTGCTTCGCACTGTCTCTGCAAAAAGCCACTGAACCAGAGCTTGGGGTTTACAAACCGTACAGACAGTCAGGAAGAAGGAGGAGGCAGGGAGCTGCAGGCAGCTGGCAGAGGTGATTCTGCCTGGAAGGAGAAGGGCTTTGCCATCCCCGGGCGCTCCGTGAGCAGCCAGCCTGGGCTTCCCGGGGCCATCCTGCGGGACCACGCGGGGGCTGCGGTGCTGAGCCGCGGTGCTGAGCTGCAGCTCTGCCCAGGGGCTGAGCCAGGCTTCAAAGAAATCCAGGGGAGCAACTGTGCTCCACCATGCTCCCCACTGCAGATGGCTGCAGGGAAACTCTGCCTGACAGCTAGAACAAGGGACGATTGCAAAGTGCCTTCTAATTTTCTTTCATTTTTAGTTTCTATGATTTATTCTTAATATTGTTTCTGATCTTGTAATCAAGGCTTAAACTCTTTGCTCTACTGGAATAAATGGGCTATTTTTATTTTTAAAAAGTAGCTTGGTATTTGGAGCAAACTCATCTAACAAATTTAGAATGCTTTTACTCCCCTAGATGAAAACAATCCAGCTCAATCAATCCCCCCAGCGCCTCATACACACACCCTGTGGGTTTCCTATAAAACAGACTGCCTTGGATATCCTTCCCAGGCTGAAAGGTAGAGTATGGGCTGGGCAAAGGGCAGTATCCACAGCAAGAACCTGCCACTGGGTGCTCTGCAGTGCTCGTGGCAACTGTTGTCAACAAAACCAGCTATCAGGGTTTTGTTGACCCAGATAAGGTTTCATGGCTCCCTGAAGTCATCCTCGTCATCATAGAAGCGTAGAATCATTTAGGTTGGAAAAAACCCTTAACATCGGTCCAACCATAAACTTAACAGTGCCAAGTCCACAGCTAAACCACATCTCTAAGTGCCACGTCTACAGGTTTTTTAAATAAATACCTCTGGGGATGGTGACACAACCTCTTTCCTGGATAGACTGTTCCATTGACAGCACTTCAAGTGAAGAAATTTTTCCTAATATCCCATCTAAACCTCTCTTGGCGCAACGTGAGGCTGTTTCCTCTTTTCACTTGCTACTTGGGAAAACAGAGACTGACACCCACCTTGATACAAGCTCCTTTCAGGTAGTTGTAGAGAGTGAGAAGGGTCTCCCCTGAGCATCCTTTTCTTCAGACTAAACAACTCCAGCTCCCTCAGCTGCTCCTCATCAGAGTTCCTCATAATCATCTTCAAGGTTATAGAAAAATGCACCCTGCAGAGACCATGAAAATGGGCAGGATCAAAAAAAGGTGCCTAGTTCACCCACAGCACATCTACTGACTGAGCAGTGCTGCAATGAGAGTGCAAGCTGCAATAAAACAGCAACACTGGAACGAGACAATGTGGTGCAATGAGATGGCTGTGCTGGAATGGGATGGCTGTGCTGGAATGGGATGGCAGTGCTGGAATGGGATGGCAGTGCTGGAATGAGACACTAATGCTGGAATGAGACAGCAGCATTGCAACAGGATTGCAAGCTGCAATGCCACGGCATGCTGGACACCTTGGCAGCGAGAGGGACCTGTGGTATGACAAATGCAATCTGAGCAGGGAACCCAGCCATGTGTTAGAAAATGGCCCCATGAGGCATCCAAAGTGCGGTTATGAGCGAATGCAGACTTGGGACTTGTAGATTAATTTGTCTGACTTTCAAATTGTTTACTTTTACAAATGGAAAAAAACAAAAAACAAAAAACAAACAAACAAACAAACAAAAAACAAACAAAGCAAAATTGAGAGTAAATGATGAAAATAAACCCAATGCTGCTTGGAGAATTGTTGCTATAGGACAGTGCACATAACCATCCCTGTCAGAGCTCTGGACATAGATGAGACCAAGCGAAGACAGTAAAGCTGCAGGTGTGCTTCACGGCGGTGGCATGTCAGGCCCTCTCCAAAAAAGCTTAGAAACTCTCAAAACATCATGAGCAGGTACTGTAAATGCATCGAAAATACTCAGCTCTAACTTTCAGGAGGTCAACAGATAAAAATAGGAAGAGCATCCGGAAGGTGACACCCGAGGAAGGGAGCGGGAGCAGGAGAGAAGAGCTATTTCTGTTTGGGAACAACGCTGGCATAAAGAACACAAGGGCAAAAATTCACCAAAGACATTTGAACAGGAGGTGAGACCATCTCTAGCCACCCGGACACGGTATTTTTGAACATCTACCCAAAAGGAAGAATAACTGGGAGAAAATCCTGCTCCCTTGGCTCAGAAGAGCAGCTGGATGATGTGGTGGTGCCCTGCAAAACCACGGGCTTGGCTGCGCTAAGCCAAGGAGTCCCTCCCAGCCCCCCCGTTCCTGTGTTTCTATGGTCCTAGCAACAAATAGCAGGATAAATAAAAAATTATACATCACCACAAGGCAACCACAGCTCAGAGCTGCAGGGGGAGGTGGGTGGGGGGTACTTTGGGGAAGTCAAATCAAAGCTGGTGTATGGAGGGAAACCAAATGCTGGGACAGAGCAGTGGTTGGGGTGGCTTTTGGTATAGTTTGTGATTATGGGTGAGGAGCACAGATTTTATTTCTGGTTTGGTTTTGCTATGTTTGGTGTTCTATATTTCAGACCATCTTATTACAGACAGCTACAAACTGCTTATTTGGGGTTTTGTAAGCTGGGGCAACACCTTCTCTAAGAAGTGTCTTTGAAAAACAAAGTTGATCCGGATTAGTGTGGCAAAGGGCCTGAATCTGAATTGAGCACCATGAATCAGAGAACCATTTAGGTTGGAAAAGACCATTAAGATCATCAAGTCCAGCTGTAAACGTAACACTGCCAAGTCCACCACTAAAGCATGTCCCCAAGTGCCACGTGCTCCACGATATTCAGAGTTGTTCTCCTAATGCGATGAGAAAAGGTCTGGCGGACGTTTCCCAAGTGGAGCTCAGCAAGGGCAGCCACGGGTCCTTCACGGACCTACAGAGCCACAGCAGGGAGAGTCCCCAGGCTCCCAGCCATCGCTGAGCTCGCCTGTCTCAGCCACGCAGTGAGATGAGAGGAGCCAGCTCTTCAGTGCAAAGCCCTGTGAAAGTAACAGGTTTTCTTTCGAAATGAAGCTGAAGGTGCGAGCCCTCCCTCTGGGGTTGGGAGATGCCGTGCTTTTAGTTGAGGGAAAAAAAAACCAAACACCACCTCAGTGTGGTAAACATCCAAAGATGTCACAAAACCACATGCCAGAGACCACCTGATACATCTCAACAGGGGTAAGCCCATGCAGCAGTCCTAAACTCCGTTTTTAGGAACTGACATTTCCCATGGTGTTAGACACCCTGCCCCGTTCCCTTCCCCGAGCTGCTGTTTTCCCAGCTGGCAGCAGCAGTCGCGCATCAACCAAACTCTGGCTCTATTCCAGCCCCGGGGGAAGTTTGCTGCTGCTTTATCCTTCATCTACCTATCTGACAGGTGTGTTGTCACACATAATTAGCTAATGTTTTAAAAATACTTTAAGATCTTCAGACGAGAGATGCCATAAAAGTGCAAAATGTTATTACTAGTTGGCAGAAAGCTTGCAACTCCCATTTCATGGAGGAACCATTATAAATAATGAGCAAAAAGTCCACTTTTATCAAATCCGTTAAAAAAAGCCCAACAAAAGGGTTAAAAATTTTGGCAGACTCATTAGTCTTGTCAATTGTTTGTTATTACCTGTTTGAATCTTGGAGCATTACAAGCTCTCTGCGGTGCCTGGTATGCGAGTGATGCATGACCCTTCATTTCTGGCTAATAAGGGACTCGTAGCTGTTGACATGAAAAGATTATATTTGCCCTAGAAAATGCTGATTTGGCGTTGGAAAAGAAGAGGTGATTGTGCTGGATGTTTTTGTAGCTATTTTCCATGGGGGGGGGAGTTTGCATACAAGCGCAGCACAGTGACGAAGAGCGATGGCTGTTGTGTGCAGTGAGAGGCAGGGACATCGCTCACAGCCCAGCAACCCCTTTCCAACCCCGCTTTCACAAAGCCAACACACTTACCCACACTACAGTACAGCTTTGGTGTGCAAATACACCCTGACTTTCGCTGCCGAGGATGCAAACCATCCCTGCAATGCATGCTGCGACTGCTCGCGTCAGGGCGAAGCAAATGTGTGGCAACAGTCGACTGAGCCTGTTGGAGGGCAACAGTGTGGTGAGTTCAGGGGTGAGAAGGACATGGGATCATCGGGAAAAATTGTATTTGCCCAACAGCAGCTGTCTTGCTATGGAAAAACTGTCTAGAGATGTGTTTCCGTCATTTGGGTATAAGACAAGATAAAGCATCCATGCTGCAAACTGCATTTGGTTCCTTGGATGCTTTTGAGCTCTCCCGGGGCAGGTGAAGACAGGGGTTGGCAGCATGTTCTGGCTTGTCCTGAGGACTCGCTTCTTGGTTTATGCTAAATCCCCTTTTGTTCGATGCCAAAGGTGGGACAAGTTGTTTATTTGAAATCATCTCCAGTCAGAGGAATGCAGCGTCAAAACCAGGGAGGTAAAAACTTTCACTGCCTGGTGAATTCACTCCCTGTGTTTAATTTGGGTCCCTGCAGGAGAAATCTTCAGCTTCTTGATGCTTGGCTGCATATGGAAGGGAAAAGCTGGACCCAACTTCCCAACCTCTGGCTGCTCCAGCCCTGCCAAGGTACCGCAACATGAAGGAAAGACTCGAGCTGCAATGCACAAATGGGTCTGGACGTAGTTTATAGCCGAGTGTTTCAAGTTACGGTACATTTGCCTCTTTCAAAGCCTGAGAAGCTACACAGTCAGGCCACTTGTTACCTTAACTCTCCATTAAGAGGAACGGAAATATTTCACATGTATCCCACTGTGAATTCAGCTTGTAGCCTGCAAACTTCATTGTGAAGCATCTCGAGGACTGAAGGGGCTCTGTCAGTGTAAACAAACTCCAGGTTTATTTTATCTAATGATCCAGTCTCTTTTCATTTGCACCAGCAGATAATTTCACTGACATGTGCCACGGTATTCAGAGGATGATGCAAGTCTGTTTCTGTTGCCTGCTATTCCAGTAGTAACTGATTTAACCCTACCAAACATTTTCTTTTTCAGTTTAGGGGATATTTCCCTTCATAATTAATACAGTACCAGTTTCTGCCAGGCTCACCACCACTGCACATCTGTGGAAAAAGCAACCCTGAGCACTCTCTCTAGTAGTTACTTGTTTTCAGCTGAGAGCCTGAACTTTATGGCTGCAAGTATTTCTCCGGGAGGAGTGTATCCAAAACCTGAAATTACTTCCTGGCCTCTGGGAAAAGTTCAAAATCGCTTTCTGTCCCTCAGGCTCACCTCTGCTCTCAGCTCGCTTGCTAAATTGCATGTCTTTGGCACGTGATAAGAACCTGCCCTGTCACTAGGCTGTTCTCCAAAGGCTGAATTTTGCAATTCTTTGCTCAGGCAGCACTATCAGAGGTCAAAGAGAATATTGCCCCATTAAGCACTGATTAAACATCGACGAGGGACCTCCGCTCCTCTGGCTGTTTCCAAGTATCAGCCAAGCAAATATTTCAGTCAGCATTCACACAGGTGATACCGGGTGACAGAAACCATCTGGACATGCACACAGCTCCAGCGTTATTTTATAAAGTGAAGCTTTGGTGGTGCAAGAATAAAAAAGCAATTAAAGCGTTTCAATGCAGATCAGCTTAACTCTATTTTAAAAAGGAGATCTGCACCCCCTCTGCTGGGCTGCTTCTGATATGCAAAGACTTATCCAAAAGGAAACACCAGATGAAGAGACCAGAAGCGACTATGAGTATCTTGGCAGAGGAGGAGGGAGCTTTGCCACAGAGATCAACTGCTCACTAGTCCTCCTTTTGAGCCAGGCACAAGCAGACATTGCTGTATAATTTTTGGAAATAAAATAATAAAATTTGCCACGTAGTAGGGCAAATGCCATATCTGTACTGACACAGTTATTCTGCACCCACACAAGAGACAACTGGAAAGACGTTCAGAGAAATGATAATAGATTTCTAAAATAAGATGTACGAGGAAAGTTGGGAAGTGTTGACTTTGCTTCATACACAAAACTGAAGACAGGTAAAAGACAGTAACAATCCTCATGGATTATTTTACATAAGACCACTGTCAACTGTTTTCCATGTCCGCTAAGAATAAAACTAAAAGAAATCAGATCAATTCACAGCAAGAGGGATTTATCTTAGATACTTAGAAATAACATAGTAAGTATAATGCACTGCAGTAGATAATATGGAGCTTGTGGATCCCATCATGGGTATTTAAGAGCAGGTGAGACAGACATCTATTAAAGATGATCCATGGATATCAATTTTTTTTTGTTTGTTTTACTCAATAAAGAAGAAAAAATGGTGGGGGAGGAGAATGGCCAGACATACTGACTCACTCCCCTCCTTGGTGTAGTGATTACCTGGGCCAATTTCTAGAACATAAACATTATGAAGAAGCTAACTGATCTATACGTTAGTGAAGCCATACATAGTTCATGCCTGCGCACAGCAGAATGTACACACAACCCAGACGCACGCTACATATATTAAACTAAGACTGTGAAAATAAACATTTGAAATGAAGGAAACACCAGAACTGAGGCTGTGTGCAATCTCAGCCGAGCCCTGCTGGAGGTAGCCATTATGACACTTTATATGACATAATAATTTATATTTTCTCCTCAAACTACTATTGACTCGTTCACTACCTACTCTGGTGCTCATTTAGTAAGAAGCCATTTAATACTTTGTTCTTATTGTTAATACATGCTTACAGCCCAAAACTCAACACTTTTCTGGTGTGAGAAGAAAGATTGTCCCCATGGATTTTCTTGTCGTGCTTGGCATTAATTTCTCTGCGTGTTTTGAAGTGGATACAGGCTGTTCTGCCTCTTCCCTTCAGACCTGCACCATCTGATACTTCCATCTCTGCCAAAACCCCACCTGGTCCAAACTTGTCCCCACGCCCCACTGCCATTTGCAGAGGCTCCTTCATCCTCTGTACGCCCAGAGCATCAGTAAATCACCTTCACAGGTCCAACGTCCACCACCATTCCTATTCTCACTTTATTTTGCACTGGTCTTTGCATTCAGACTGCTGCCAGGTACCCCGGTGACTCCTCTCTGAAAAGCTGCTGGGCTGGGATGAGGGAGACACAAACCAGGAGGATGGATGTGGGAAAGATGGCAGTTCCAGCTCCTAGGAGGGATCGGGGCAGTGTTTCCCAAACAAAACCTCCCTGTTTTAATTGAAAGTCAAAACCAAATTTTGTTTTTGCTTTGAAAAATTAAGACTTACCAATGGGTAGAAAACAGGTTTTGCTGAATTGCTTATACAAGCAAAAATCTAATTTCCGCTAGAAAATATTTTAGTGACTTGACTTTGCCAACTGTAGTAAAAAAAAAAAAAAAAAATCACATAAATCCCACCTAGTAAGTCACACTCTGATGTTCAACTCCACAATTAAGTTCAATAAGAACAAAATTTAAACTTGGGCCACACTAGCAATCACCTGTACATGCAAAACCAATCCTTACATTGGACACAACCTGTAGCAGGCTGCAGTGCAAACCCTGCCCCAAGGGGCAGTTGGGTGGGTGCAGCAGCACACCTGGGGTTTTGCTCCTCTGGCTCCACACCTCTCATCTGCACGAGCCCAGATTTATGTCCCTGGGGTGCTGGTGGCATCGCCCCGGCGTGACCCGGGCAGGACCCCACTGCTACCGCTCTAACACAGACCCAGCACTTCCTTGCTGGTGCCTCGTTATTGACTTTACTCCAAATTATTCAAGCCACAACACTTTATTTAAAGAGAAACTGTCAGCCTAATGGTGAATAAAATTGTGACCTCTAGTTTATTTGTCATTATTTTTGCTCTTTGGTTGTATTTTACGTTTCAGTTCAATGGGAACCTTTGAAGTCAGCCTTATCGCAGATTAACTGGGCTGCAAGAGTTGGATTTTAAACAATAAGAGGGAGAAAAATTATTTTATAGAATGTATTTTTACTGTAATATGAAAAAAAGGGGGTACTGTGAGGATATATAGCTCCTGATCACTGGCTGTATTTTATAGGAATTTGGAATGAAGCTAACTGGCAACTCATGATTTAAATAAGCCATGTGTGTCAAGAGCCATGGTGCTTCTAAGTGGCAAATTTAAAGAAAGGAAGAATGAAAAATAACTGTGTTACGTTACTTATTGTTCCAATGTGGTACTGGTGTTCCCAGAATATACAAATAACCACATGTAAAGGGCTAAGCATCAGTGAACAGAATACAGATCAAAGGATGTAGCAAAAGCCTGAATCCAAACTGGGTAGTTTACTGTAGCCTAAGAGCTTCATGATGTGCAACAGCAGAGACACTGTTGTCATTTATGTAGAGGTCAGAGATAAATGACGTTTGTGTTTGTACCTAAGCAGAGTGCTTCATGGGTTTTGAATATTTATGCTTTATTCTTTCTTGCTACAATATCGTGTTTAAATCTAATTATTGTTTGTTTGGTTGGTTGTTTTTTTCCCCAGTTCCCACATGTTAAATTTTCAAAACCATGTGGGTGAGGGCATGCACCGAGCTTGAGCACCGTGTGATGTGCTGGAGCAGAACGGGGCTGTCTACTGTCCCAAAGATGTGCTAGAGGAGAGAAAAGCTCCTTGGTTTGGGCTGTCCTGAGACCTCAGCGAACACAGGGAAGGGACATAGTGTTCACTGAAAACAATGTGAACTTGGCCAGCCAGGCCTTCATGAACTCCAGCTCACAGAAAACAGCCCAGGCAACACACTGGGCTGGTTTAGATCATTTCTTTTCTGCGTTAAAAAGGTTATTATTTATTTGAGTACATATACAGCGGTTATAGTCAAGCTACAATCGTTTAACTTCTGAAGTGTGTTAAGAGCAATTACCCTACACATCCAGGAAGGGCTTTGATGCTATTATTTTGATGTTATTATTTGCTCCTTTAATGGCACATGTAGCTTGTATTTCAATCCAGTTCTCTAGTACAGATCATAATGCAGAAATATCTGGGAGGCCTATAAAGATCACACAGCAATGCAACTCATTCTTAATATTTACAGCACATTTCAGAAAATGTCTTTGTTAGTAAGAATAAATGAAGTTATTTTGTTTACTTGGATAAAGAGCCACGGTTTGCTGACAGATGTGCAGCTGAAGTATATTTCTGCTCCATAGAAGTTATTATGTGCAAGAAAATAAAACTAGATGATGAATCACAACTGTCATTGATGATGACAAAAATAATTGAGATCACATTTTGGGCTGGGTGCATCTGCAGAAAAGCTGGGGAAAATAAATACAGCGCAACGCCCTCAGATGTTTTCCTACGCTCAGGCAGCGGGGTTGAGACAGCCCACTGGGCAGGATATGACCCAGCTTATGTGCCGTGTCAGAGCAAGGATCAATCAGCCTTCCTTATTGGAAACGTGATTTCCCCACCAGAAGGGAATAAGAGCAACCTGCAGCCCATGATCGCAGCCATCAGCAGCAAGACAATGCCTGCAGGATCAAACCGAACAACTTCCACTGGTGTTTGGCTTTAACGACGCAGATATTCTGCTGGTGTAAAACGGCATGGCTTTGTCAGTGCGAAGGGACCCGGGCTCACGGGCGCTGGCTGAGGCTGCAGCCCCCAATTCCCACCGCACACGGCAACATGCTCCCAGTGCCAACCGCGGGTGAGGAATGCCGTGGGCACCAGCAACCCCCCGTGTGACAGCGCGTGAAATGCAGACTGAAATCAGGCTGTCCCGCCAGGCTGGGGGCAGCACAGGGGCCGGGGGGAGATGGAGGGAAGCATCGCTCCAAATATAGAGGCTGGAGAAAAGGAGAAAATTATTAATTCATGGTGGACATAAGCTGAAAGCTGCACTGGGGTGGCTGTATCCTTAGGGGAAAGAAAACAGCAGAGGACTGACTTACTGGCACGGACAATCCAAGCGTCTAAGAGTTAGCATTGTTCTACCCAGTGAGCAGAAGAAAGGGCTCCTCCTGCCCCAGCTGGGTGGAGTGCTGGGGGCCCGGGCAGCCTCCCAACGCCCAGGACAGCCCTTCTGCTGGCAGAGGTGATGAGCAAGACCAGGCTGGATGCGGCCGCAGGAAACTTCAGGAGTTTTATTTGCAGGGGCCGTTCAAAGAGATGCAGAGCTGAGGAACCCATGGTTACACAGAGCCCTCGTTTTCCTACGTCCCTCTGCTGTCTGCCCGGACCTGCCTGAAAAGAACGAGGGTTAGATATACAATAGAGTTATGGTTTGTATCTATAAACCATACGTAAGTATATATGTGTGTGTGTGCACACATACACGCTATACATAAAGTATAGATGTACTAGTCTATGGTATCATATAAAACATTAAACCAAAACCAATGTATCACATAATTAGCTACATATGTATGCCTATATACTTCGGTTTTCATCATTTATAAATAACACCTTTTGTTCTAGCAACTGCTTCTGCATGTGTTTTGAAAAAAATAGAAATAAATGAAATAATAGGATTAACTGTGATTCCAAGCTTTACTATTAAATCCTCGCGAGGAGCCAAAGCCCAACAGCAGGTTCCTGCACAGCTTAGGAGGCACATTGGCCGGTAAACTCCTACTTTAACATCTCCAAGAGCTGCCCAAAATTAGAGGGCAATTTTAACACGACACTACTTCCTCTGTACTGTCCAACCTGCTCAGAAGATGCCAGCCAGTGCTGTTGTGCTAACCAGCGGCATAAACCTCTGATTATTATTTCTCCCAGATGCTCCCCTTGTGCAGAGACCATCTTGATGTCTTTGAACCATTAAAATTCCAGCTCAGGCCATGGCTGTGGGCTGAATCTCTTCCTGTAGTGTTCAATTCACTGTCAACATCCATTATGCAAACTCGGAGAGACCAGCGCTCTTCTGACCATAGGCACCGTCTTAAACACAGCAGCAGGATGAAAGGGTCGATGAATGCAAAGGACAGGAGATGAGGAAACTGGAAAGAATGGGAGAGCATACGGGAAAAGTTAAGTTTTCATCCATCACGACTACTGCCTGCTGACAACAGCTGTATTTCTGACTTGTGTTCAGCTTTTCCCTTCCCAGGAACAACCCTAGCTCAGAGGCTGCCTTTGGAAATAGCGTTAGCAGATGGATGTAGCCTGGATCAGCCACAGCTGGAAAAGTCACCAGGGCAACAGCAAAGGGAGGGATGAGAAAAGGACCGCGGGTGCAGTAATGAACCACAGTATTATTAATCATGATGGATTCCTACAGGATTCAGGTGTTACAAATGATGCTGCATGTCCCATGTAATCAATATTGCAAATGCATCACTTGCCTGTCTCTGGGGAGGTGGGGAGAGTTGTCCACAGGAAACACCGGTGGTTTATTCCTGGTGCTCAGGCTGCAAGCCGCCCTCTTCCAGTATTTCTGTGCCTGGAGCGAAGTGTTCCCCCAGACTCCTGGCGAATATAACTGTAACGTGTATGTACCTGGTGATGGAGCTCTTTAATTCAGCTGCGTCTCTCATGCTCTTTTAATAAGACTCTTATCGACATACTTGCTAATTACTGCGCAACGTCAATATAAAATGCTTGTCCTGCTCCAAGCCCCATCCCACTGCTGGGCTGCAGGAGACTTTGTGCTGATAAAAATAACCTGGAGAAAGCTTAGGGAGCCGAGGGGCAGCGGTCTGCTGTGCAGACAGAGCGTGCCTGCAAGCACAACAGTGTTTCCAAAGCTATTTTCCAGGTATTTCATTAATCCCAGAGAAAGCAAGAAGAATCATTAGGTTTTAAACAATCAGTCCCTTTAGATATTTTCCAAAACCAAGCAGTGCTTCAAAATTAGAAGAGATTCCTAGATTGCAGCTAGCTGTCATCCTCCAGAACTGCTTAAGTGTCTTTCTGAGGAAGAATCAAAAGAGATTCTCAAAAGAGAAAAATATTTCTCAGCCTAATTAGATTCCATGGGGGGATTATAAATAATACAGAAATTTTTAGTTTCCTTGGGCTCACAGAGAACTCGTTGATAAAGCCAATCGCTTATCTGACTATGACCAAGAACATTCTCTATATCTAGCTTCTCCTATGAATTTTCAGTAATGACCTTTAAGATTTCAGGGTGTATTTCTTTGACCTAGAATATCAAGGTATAGGAGAGGTTTGGCGTATTTGTTCTTTGCAGTGGGTTGAAACACTCTGCTCATTTTGCTCTGAGTTCTAGAAGATTCATTCATAAATACATGCTTATGTAGAACTGCCCTTTTTCTTCCCAAACTTCCCCCACAGTCTCTGTGGATGGTTTATACGGGTTTGTTTGACTTCCATGCATCACGTCCATCAGATCAGGTTGTTATCAGCAGCTGTTAAAGGGAAAAATTCAATCCCTGTCCTGTACCCTCCCAGTGTCCCCCCATGCATGCTCTTGTGCCCAGAATATTCAGCAAGTGTGAGGGAAGAGTTGAGCAGCCTGATTGTGCCTTGCTTGAGCTTTGGGTTTCTTCTGTCTGAGGATAAAGGGACAGTTGTTTGTCTTGGGTCAAATCTTCCACTGAACTCTTTCACCCAGCAAACATCCCTGCTCGTCTCCCTCCCATGTTAACTCTTTCGCTGTGGCATCCTCATGGCACAGTGGGTCAGTCCTGCTCTGTAGGGAGGTTGGCAGGAACTTGGTTTCTCACAAAATATCTGTGGTGGATTTTTCCAGACTTGGATCCATGCTTATACTCTGCTTGGAATAAATATACAGAGTCTTATTTAGAGCCTGGATGAATATCCTCCGGGTTTCCCTGCGCAGGAAGCCTGTAATGTCAGCCTGGGGTCAGTGCAGACTTGTTTCCTTCAGCATAGCTTCCAGGGCTTTTAATTTTCTGATCTAATTGAAAGAATCTTTGGTTTTTGCTTTCTTCCTTCACTTCTCGTAAAAATTACGACGGGAAACTCATCGACCTCACTGCCAGCCTGTGCTTTTGTTTCCTAAAGATGAACCTAACCCATGCGTCTCCAGCTCTGATATTTCTGACTATTTACATTCCTACCGCCTCCAAAATCAGTTCCTTGCCCTCTTGGGCACACATACTTTGGCACCATTTCAGTTTGTAATTATACTGGTAAGAAGAGATGGTGGGGAAGCTGGTTAATGTCAAGGTCTGCTGGAGGGCAGAGTCCCGATTTCAAGCCATCCCACTAAATTAAAGTTTGTGGGTTTTTATTCAGAGCTCAAGCCAAGATCCTTAAGCTTCAACAAATGAACATGCCACTGTAATGCAAACCAATTTCCAGGCAAATTTCTCTGACACCGATGCTGGATACAGACTAGATCCCAACTGTTCTTCAAGTAAATCGTGCCTTTAGCGAGGCGGAGCTCCCGGCTGTGCTGGTGGTGGGTGCCATGCTGCACAGCAGCACTTTCTGCACCACAGCCAGCCTCTCCTGCTCTGATATAATAATGAAATCCTGCCAGCAGAGGATATTGTGAACAACAGCTCTCGCTGCCCTGCTCTCTACCTGTTGCTACTTTCCAGCTTGTAACACAAAGAAAATGCATTTTTCCCTCCTGGGATGCAAGTAGTGTATTCAGAAATTCTTGTTCTGCTAGAGATGGGAATGCACAGCTTTTGTTTCCATATATTAGATGAAGTAAATATATGACTCCTGGTTACAGGCTGATTGATTAGAGGCACGTGATGGAAGGAAAGGAAGCGAAGCTACTGACAGTGAGGGGTTACTGGGGGTTTGGAAGACAGCTCTCAAGGGAAAAGCCTTCATTGTATTTCAGAGTGCAACTGAACACATGATAGATTTAATATATGATTATTACAAATTAACCATAAATTGAAACCCAGACAGTTTCCTGTTCATGGGGGCGGAGATGGAATATTAAGTACTTCAAGCAATTATGAGGAATTGTTTCCATTTGGCATAAATCATTCTCCAGTCTCCATTATCTGCCCGTAAAAAGCGCATGTGTCTTGGCTTCTCCATATAAATAACTTCCTTTAAAATTATTCTTGCAGGGTCTGTGAGTGATGGGCTAATCATGTTATGAGATTTTAATGCCAAATTACATATTCAGACTGGAATGATACTATTTAAACTACTCTACAGATGAAGAGCATAATGATAGTTTTTCATTTCATACATTTTTTTCCGTTAGTGCCTAATATCATTTACATAGACAAGGCTGTCAGTAGTAAACAATGGCATCGGTAATCCCTGTGCAGTGCTTGAGCCCCTGTAGTATCAAACTTCCCTCAGATATAGCAGATTATATTTTGATATCTATGCATATATGGAGTATGATGGGAAGCATTGAGTGGGATGTGAGATATGCCAGTCTAACCAGGGGAGCAGCTGCAGAACCAGACGGTTTGTTACGCTTAGGCAAACTGATGCTACAATTAACAAGCATATTCCTTCTTGACTGTTATTGCTATTTTTCAGCTTATAAAAGCAGACCGCAAAGTAAAGGTGTCCCGTAAAGATGTCCTGGGCAGAAAAAACCATGAGTGCTCAGTAGAAGAGAAAAGCAGTGATTCACAGTCAGAGTATGGTGCTAGAGAGCAAAGGCAATGGCCTCGGGTCCAACCAGCAGAAGAGATGTCTCACCTGCCCTCTCCGCACGCAGACCACACCGCTGTGACAAGCTTAAGCACTGCGCTTGGTTCGAGCTTGCCTTAATGGCAGCAGTTCCTCCTGGTGCTGCGGGACCGCAGGCAACGCCACCAGTTGCGGTCTCCTCTTTCTCCAGCGTGCTCAGCTTCACTGGGTGCTGCAATACGGTTTGTATTTGGTCCAAACTTTTCGACGGAGCCTTGACAGTCTGCTGACAAAGTGTGAATTATTAAAGAGTGTCCGGGTCACTTATGCAGTAGGTATGCAATTACAGCTGGGATTGGCTTGGAAGCTGCTGCTGCCCTGTTAAGAAATACAGAAGCAAGCTTGTATTCATTAGTTACCCTTCATTATCTCCTTTTTGGAAGGGGAGACCATTCAAAAATAAAACGCAAGATGTTTTGCAGTTACCACTGATCTCTAATAATGATTTTTCTGCTGTCACAGCCCTGCTGTTTCAAGCAGAATCGGCAGAGTTGCCCTGAAGGAGTGTCTTTATTAAAGTGTTGTTTGTCTACATTTACTTTGGAAAAACAAAATTACTCTTCAATTTTCTGTCATGCTGAGGCATTCAGGAAATACAATGACTCAGAGCTAGAAACTTAAAAAAAAAATCAAAGGTAAGATAGCTACTCTTAGTTAAATCCTAGATACAGATAAAATTGATAGAGCTGGCTTGGTCCGACTATTATGGTATGGCCTAATGTGCCTTTATATTAGCTGCTAACCAATTATTTTTGTCACACTTGAAAATTTACCACAACAAACGTTGATTTCCAAGTGATGGCAAACCTGCAGATAGATGTTACTAATTATACAGTGTACTAACAAATACATATACAAGAGCCACTTAACTATCGGAATTTATGATTATTTTTTTTAAGAACCCACAACTTAAAATAAAACACATTAAAATGTATAAATTGCTATACAGATTTCTCTACATGTAACTTTATAATTAGTCTGAAAGGCTAGTTAAACCGAGTTCTAAATAGGTTTAGCTAGTATAAAACAAATGGGAATTTCTCAGCTCCCTGGCTTTCCATGCATTTTGCTTAATGACAATACAAAGCTCACATCTCAGTTTTCACAGTAGATTATAAATCTCTTAACCAGATATGAAATGCTTTCAGATCTGTGAATGAAAGGTATAGCTAGATAAATCTAGGGGATCTTTGAAATGACAGACGACAGCCCGTGACAAAGGGCTTCCTTTTCAAGGCTTTGGGTCTCAGACAGATGGAAACCAGTGGAAATTCTTCTTCTGATTTCTCTGCAAATTCCTGTTTCAGCAGAGAGGAGGAGAGGACTGCTGGCAACATGAGGTTTTAATCAACAGACTAAGGTGGCCACAGCAAACTTGATCAAAATTATAGATATGGAAAGCAGATCTCAGCAATGAACAAAGGAGGCTTCAGCTTTGTGCCACCACCTCCACACCAGCTCCGGCAGAATCGCTCCTGGTTTCTGCTGATGCAAGTTTCTGGCTTCCAAAATACTATTTTACTTGACAAAGGTGGTTTGGGTGCTAGCAAGCTAGTGTTTTTAAAGCTTGTTGTCCTCTGACTGGTTGAAGTGCTCAGAATTGCTCTCATGGGTCTGGCAATCAGTACCTCGGGGTTTGAGGTTTACAAATGTACGTACCGGTTCTGGCATGTCCTCATAAATGAGTATTTTGCTTGCCTGAACCTAGATTGGTTTTGTGAAGAAAGCCCAGACACAGCAGGCATGGGGAGCATGGCCAGCAGCGTTTCCAGGCTGGTACGGAGCGAGAGCTCTTCTACACTAAAAACATGAATTGCCCTTCTGTTCCCCCCCAAATATGCGAGCAGCGAAACATACGGCAAACCTCAGTTCATGAATCACCACAGTGGTAAAAGATGATTTTAGCAGAGGCAGATGTGCTCAGCAGCATTGTGCTATGAATAGATTGGCTTTAGAGGGGTGTCCCATGGCCACGCTCCGATCTGCACTGGACAAGTCCAGATCATGGCTCGTTTCCTTTCCCTAGTTCGTGCAGGCTCTTACCAAAGCCAGCAGGCAACAAAAGGGGAGTATTTCTGGTAGCAACGCAGGCTGCATTATTCTGTTGTCTGCTTTTCAGAAAATGTGAGCTTTTACAATCAATCTGGACGGAAGCTCATCCTCTAAACTCCTCTGACAATCAGGCAAATTCATCTAATGGTTTCAAAACTTCCTCCTTCTTCCCTCTAATTAAATCACAGAGGTACTAGTTTAACAGGTTTTAAAAATACAGTCCAAGTTCTTCAGTCTTAATGTTAGGTTTCGTGTCAGTGAATATTTCCAATCCATCAGAAAAGTAAGTGTATTTTAAAGTCACTGTTCTCATTCCAAGGCAAAGGAGTAGAAGCTGTTTACTCCAATGTCCTTTGAATGTGTCACAAAGGTGCAAAAAGCACCTGAAGCAACGTGACCAAAAATTTGTACTGACAAGGCTTCTTTAAAGAGTTAACAAAGTGCTTTATGCTATTGAAAGTTGGTCATGAGACATTTTTCTTATAAGAGCTGAATCCCCATCCTGCCAGAGAAGCCTACCCCTCTGATTTCGTGTCTCCCAGAACTCCCCCCAGCTTGTTTCAGTCTTTTCTCTCCTGACATTTGCAGATCCTTCTCCTTACACTCTTCCATTCCCCCATGTACTCCCCACTTCGTCTCAAAAGATGATCCCCCCCATCTACTTTCCTCCTATTGCCCTCACACCAATTCTGCACTCACCCAACTCTACATTGGCCCTTCAGTTCACTGCTGGGATAAAAAACTCGCTCTCAGAAGAAAAGCAGTCTGGGTTTGATGGGTTTTTTTGCTGTTGATACGATGATTTTTCTGACAATTTAATGAGCTATGAGGTTAGATAAGCATCCTGATCAGAGGAGAAGAGCAGAAGCAGCCCTTGCGATGGCACCCAGCTATGAAACCAGCCCAGCTGAGTCAGCACACCACACCCTCACAAACACCCATGCAAGGAAATACCTTCATCTCCAGCCAGAAACACAACCACCGATTGATACGGGACAACAGGCAGTGCAATGGCAGCTGTGATGCACTGACATGAGAACAAGTGACACATGTATGAAAGGTACCACGAGGCCTTAGCAATCACTCCAGGTAGAGAGAACGGTTTTCATTTGAAAAAAATGAGCACTGATGGACCAAGTTTCTCTCACAAGTTAAAAACAAGAGATGAAAAAGAGTATGAACTGATAGCACCAGCTAAGTGTTCAGGACAGCTCACCTCCAGCACCCCACAATCCCTACGAGGATCCCTGTGATGATTCCCACCTTCCAGGGGAATAGGAATAAGCTGCCTTGCATTTGGGAGGGGAGGGATGGACGAGTGCAAACAGGAGAAATCCATCCTCAAGCTTTTGCACACTAACTTGCTGATGTAAAATGTCTCTGATCTACACAGCTTTCTACGCTGGAGGTATAAAGATGCCTAGACCACAGATTGCCCTTCTCCAGATAAGTTTTTCTCTTGTGTGATGTAAAATAATGTGACATATATATATATATATTATACCCCCAGGACTGACATTTTTACATTTACATATATTGAAGACAAGGAGCAAATAATCAAATACTAAAATCAGCAAAATGTGGACTAGCTAGTTCGTTTTTTTTTCTCTGCAAGCCCATGATGGAGGCATTGCATTGGAAGAGTGGGGGGAAAAAAAAACCCAAACCACAAGAGTTGTTATTGCAGCAAACCATTTAGGCAGCTCCAGACACGTACACAGTGCTTTACAAATGTAGGATGGGGCACCTCTCCCCTGCAGTTCTCATCACCCAACAGACACCATAAACACAAGGCGTGAAAAATAGAGTGGGGAAAGAGTAAGGAAAACAAAACAAAAGTGTGGAAAAATTAATAGCAAGGAAAAGGAAGAGAAACTATTGTTGAAAGAATTGGCTGTTGGAGAAAGTTTTGAAGGGGAGAGAAAGTTTAGTGGAGGAAAGACCAACCCAGGCTAAAACTTGTCTTGACAGGGGAATATTGTCCAGCTTACACACAAGAATTGCAGGGAATCGCTCTATTCCCAACCGTACTAATATGCTCAAACCTTCAATTCCCTTCTCTCTCCTTCCTGCGTTATAAACCAGGCACCTGAAAGCTGAATCCAGGAAATCACAGTCTCTTCTTTGTGACCAAATAGCTTTTTATTCAGGAAGAGACAGAGGTCCTTGGTGGAGATTTGGGATATTTCCTCTATTTTGTGGCTGAGGCTATAGCTGTTTGGTTGGGATTTTTAGTAAAGTCTCTTTAATGACCCTGTAACATCTGACTGCAAACACTTACTCGTTTGTTTGATTATATATGACGTACTTTGACATAGCAGCTCACCCTGAAAGTTCTACCAAACACAGAGGAGACCATAAAGCTTTCCACACTAAAAAAAAAAAAGAACCAGACGCATGTTGTGCAAACACCACAGACCTTGCTGAATCCAAGCAAGGTGATCTACACGGGAATGAGAGCCTAAACACTGGCTTGGATAAGACCCTTCCTAACCCCACAGCAGGGCCAGGAAGGTACACACAAGCCTATATGATGTCTCCATGTAAACCACGTAAAGGGGACATAATTGTTTAGACCAAACAGAAACGTTCTCTCTGCTTCACACGTATGTTTTTCCAACTTCTTTTTCCTGCACATTTTCCTTCTATATCTGCTAATACCTGCAAGCAGAGCTGAAGACACTCAAAATTAAATTAGTCTCCCTAGAATATGGAGATGGGCTTCTGGGAGCAGAGTTTTCTACCAGTCTGCCAGTTAGATGTTATCATAGGCCCCCAGAGCTGAGGGAACCTTCCTCACTTCCTTGAGTCTTTACTCAAAAAATCCAATCGATTGCCATTAGCATCATCTTGTCTTAACAAAGACCTGGGCTCACTGACTTAGCAGCAAGCCTTTGCAGATGTGAGGATGCTGGGATATTTTTATATGATCCTTTCTCTCCATCAGGTATGGGCAGATCCTATCAGTTTGTTCCCACGTAGGTGATCAACTGGCTGCCCCCATAACCACTGCTAAGAGTTGGGCAGATCTCTGGGTCCTGGGACTAAACGGCAGAACTGAGATTTAAACTTAATGAAACATCTTATAAAATCTCAAGCGCTTCTGGCCAGCTCTGCTCTCCCTCTCCAGCTCCGCATCAGCTCTTCCTGCAGCCCTTGCAGCTGCCGCTGACAGCCATCCTCTCCTCTAGGAGAAGTTAAATCATTTAACAGCAGCCTTGGCAGGCTTCACCTGAGCTGTTATTTTGCCCGCAGCTCTCCCTCCTGCTTTGCACTGGCCTACTCCTTGCTGTGGCGCTCTAGAAAAAAAGCAGCTGGGCTTCACGACTTCTTAAATCTTATTTTGAGAAAGTGGCACAGAAATGTCTCATTTATGTGTTTTCCCTCTGCTCCAAGTTGTGTGTTTTTTCCTCTGCCTCTTGGTTTAACGCTGCCTCTGACAATGGCAATTACAGCCGCTCAGCCACCTAAGTGGCCACAGATCATCTGGATCATGAGCCCTATCAGCACAAATGAATCAAATATAGTAAAATAGGAGCCTCTCCTTTCTGGTGGGAACTGGCAAGGTCTGGGGGGAGCAGAACCAGCTGTGGCAGAGGCGAGGGGCATGCTGCTGCCAAGCCTGGGGACTAAGGGCCAACGAGCCAAGGGCTACCTGCCGAATCCTGCTGCAGCTGGGCAAGAGGGACAGCACGTCCCGCCTGCGGAGCGACGGCTCTGCCCCAGGGAGCCCTGGTATTCAGTTTACAGGACGCTTCTCCTCCTCGCCATGCAGTAATGATGTGGAGGGTGACTAAAAAGTCCATTTCCAGCTCTCAGTGTACATCTGGGCACAACCTGGCTCTCATTTAACTCGATCGCGCTTCAGCTGCTGATTTCAAAAAGAAAAGGCCTGTGCTTTGTCATTTACTTTGGAGCACAGGAAGATACGCTGTGCTCCTGAAGAGACAGAAGTGTATCTTGCAAAACAGAGGGCCAGAACTGGCACTGCTCCATCCAGCTAATGCAGATACATCCATTTACACCAATTAGGATCCGGTTGCTGCAATACTATACATCAATGAATTTTAAAAGTATCATACCATGAGGTTAGAGTCGAGGTTTGCATGTGTTAGTATCATTGCACAGCGAAGGAGACTGAGGGGTTTAAATATTTAATTGCCTCCTTTTTTTAGGCTTATACGGAAAGGGAAAAGTTACTGCGAGACTGAGGTTTTCTTCTTTAATAAATTAATCTGTCATGGTAAATCAAAAGCATGCACATCAAGTCACTTCTAAAATTTAACCAGTTCGTTCAGTTATTTCAGGTCTTTGAATGAAAAGCCCAATAAAAACATGTGGCACTGTGAGCAGCCGCAGAACCGACAGAGCATTTCTAACAGGTCTGTGCCTATGGCCCCATCCTCCCACCCAGTGCATCACCCCACGCTCTCTTCCCCTGCTCTTCTGCAGTATCAGCAGTTCCCTTCCCGCATCCTTTAACCCTGCTCAGCTTCATTTCTGCAGCTCAACGGATAAGGAGAGGGGGTTTGCGAAAGATGTCATCAGTGTTATCAAAATGCAGTTCAGAGAAGCGGGGCACCTTGCACAATACTCCTGGCCTCTAGCAGAAGCAAGAAAAGAGCTTTCATCTTCCCACCCCCCCACTCGTCTCCAAACCATTTCTTTACATAGAAGAGAATAATTTTTACCCATTTTCTCCAGCCATGTTACTCCTTGACATGGAAGTAGTGTTGAATATTGTCAGGAGGTTTTATATCAAGAGCTTTGGCATTATACGATTTTTTTGTTTCTTTGCTCAGTGGATCTTTTGTTTGGACTCAGTTTCTAAAGGCAGCTCAGTCCTGGTGCCGGGAGGGCCAACAGATTCTCCCAGGAGGCAGAGCACAAGCAGAGCTTGGTGAAAAAAGACAAGGAGCCAGCAGGCATGGAGCTGATTTGCAACTAACAGCCCTGAAGGACCTGAATAGTTTTGTGCAGGATGATACTACTCCACTTATCTGCATTCTTCTACTAACTGGAGTATGACAACCTCTCAACATTGTAACAGAAAACCAACTGCATTCACGGAAATTAATGCAGATTTACTACCAATTTGGGCTAAGCTTAAATTGTATTTTTCCGCAAAGAAATTAGTTGTATTTGATTTTTTCTTCACCTTTCTTATCACTGCAGGCAAAAACATCTTCTGTAACGGCATCCACACTTTAAGTATTTTCAAAGGACGTGTGAGGCTCTGTCATGACCACTGATGCCCTTGCTGTTAGCACTCAGCAGCAACTCTGCACAGAACTCTTTTTTGAGTGCCAGACACGTACTCCTTAAAGAAAGGGAAAGATGTCTCCCAAATAGGTCTCCACTCCTGATTTACCCAGCATCTTATTTGCTTTATATTTAGGGCCACAGCCTGGCAGCTCTTGCTCTCTACATCCTGTTGTGCAAAAACCTGAAATAATTCTGCTACTCTGAGGGGTGACTTTGGGGTCACGCTGACACAGTTTGGGGTACAGTGTTAGAAGCAGCAGTGTTGGAGGATGCTGTAGTCCATCCCTGCAGGATTTAGGTAATGGTTTCTATTTCTTCCAGGGACGGTAAGTTAATTCATCACTCCTGGCTTCAGCTTTAGAGATGACGTTTTCTCTTGTAAAGCGTACAATGTTTTTCTATGTATTGTCATTGGAAATTGCAGCTTTCACTTTAGTTTGAGACTCGCAAGAATAGAGTTTACTTAAAATCAATTTAGAATGGTGGTCAAGGACAAAACCATGATGGATTTGGCACAGCACAAAGAATACCTGCCCCAAGGAGATGCTTTTGCTTGTCTTTGCTCCTGCATTTTTCTTTTTATTTCGCTAATCAATCACCAATGGCCATTATGTCAGCTTGGCTTCTTCTGACATACATACACTGGTATAATTCCCAGTATGAATGGATGATTGGCTGAGGAGGGGATCTGGGTGTTGTCTCTGGAGCCTGGCCCTTCTTTCCCATTGTATGTGCCTTCCTCTCTTGCCGACAGCTGATCAGACAGTGGTGTGGAATGTGCTATTTAATTTCTCTGCAATGAATCCACCAGCTCTGCCCTGTCATTGCAATTAGTCATACCCTCTCCGTGCATTATAATCCTCACATATCACATCTCACCAAGTCGTTCCTATAGTGTTAGGAACAAAGCTTGCTCACGAACACCACGGAAGAGAAGCGTCCAGAGGAAGTGACTGCCAGGCGCTGCGTTTGGTGAGAAGCACCAGAAATAGGCAATTTGGTCTAACATTAACTTACAGTTGAAAATTAAGATGTGGCGGTGTCTTTTGTGAACGCAGGACTATGTCTCGAGGGGAGGATAAAACCTTCCTCTGCCTGCTCCCGCTGGGCACGAGGTATGACCTGTCAACAAGTAGAAGGCGTGGGAGAGAGTTTCTTGCACCTCATTGCAGTCAGAGAGAAAGCAATGGTGTAAGCACAAACTTCACACTGGTGTAGCCCCAGCTACTACTACTACTGTGCAGACCAAGGCAAGCAGAGTCAAACTCAAAGCTGACCTTAACACCCAGAACCTCGCAGTGTTTTCTTCAAAGAATGCCATGAGAGGTACACTTTGGGGTGTTTGCTCCCCTTTTTGGTTGTATTTCCAGGACAGCTTAATTCCTCAGTCCTTAACATATTAAATACTCCTAGATTATTTAGTCTATGGCTACATTAAACATTAATACCTACTCGTTTGACCACTGAAAGCAGGAAAATTGGCATCTGTTAGTTGTGGGAATGTAGATTATGATTCATCACAGAGTTTTAGCCCAGAAAATGACAAGGGTAATAGTTATCACAAACCACCACACACAGTAATGACAGACAGCTGTTGCGGTAATAAGAGACAAATCAATAATTCATTTGATATTCCTTGTGCAATTAATCATGATAAATTAATGTGGCTTTAATGTGGCACTAACATGCATTTCCTGAGCTCTCCAATGTAATTTAACAATTAATGTGCCATCATTCTCAATTGCAGCTGTCCCTGCTCTGCAGACACACGGAAATCATCAGAGCCACAACATCCAACAGAGATGGGATAATAGTTGGAAAGCTTTCAAAGACTTGGGTTCTGGGAGGCTCATCTGCCCAGCTATGAGCGTTTTGGTTTTGTCCCCCACCCTCTCCCCAATCTACTTCAGACTATGACTGTCTTCAGGGCAGAACAACACTGCTGCACCCAAGGAAGGCCGGTTGCATGTTTGTTGGTATTAACTGCTTTTTCATCAACCAGAAGTGTGTGCATTCAGGTTGTTTAAATGACCGCACTCAAACACATTGAAGAAGCAGCATTAGCTATATCCAGGCGATGATGAAATACAGACAAAAGCTAGAGAAGTTGTAAAGTTGTTCTAACCCATCACACCGAAGGACTGGGTTTCTTCATTTATAGCAAGCACTGCAGAGGAAAGCTCTTCAGCACACTTCATATTTGGAGCTGCTAAATGGGTCAGATTAAAAGGTTCAGAGCCATCTCTTGCAGAAGTGACAGATCTGGGGAAGGTATGGGGGAGGGGGTTGCTAACAAACAAATTCAGGATGACATATGGGTTATTACTAGGGTGTTGCTACCAGGAGAACACGGAGCGATATTCTCAAAAAACAAAATAAACCACAACTGCCTCCCTAGACGCGTCCCAAACCATGGGGCTGCTACGAGCATCTGTGGAGCATTCCCTGTCCATCTCAGAGCCATACTAAGAGCTTCCAAAATCCTTGCCTCAGTGGCATAGAAGAGCAGAACTCAAGGTTGGCTGCTGCATGTTAAAAGCAGCCCAGCCCAGCTGCCTTCGGCCCTCCCAGCTGAGGAAGAGGAGGCAAGGTAGGAGCTGTGGTGCTAGCAGAGTTTCCCCACAGGCTGGGCTTCACTTCAAGGCAAATCTTGCAACCTTTAGGGCTATTCACACCAGCAACCAACAAAACAGGGGACCTGGCCTCATGATTTTAAGATCATTCCTTATTTTATTTTTTATTTATAGATATTAAAAAAAACCCCAAACAACCCAAAACACAAAACCAAACAACCCACCAAACCACAAAAGAACCAGGCAGCCTAACTTTAGCATAAAGTACTTTGCCTTGGGCATCAATCTAATTAAGAATTTGTTCACACCTCTTTCTTATGCTTAGAGTGAAATGAAAGATTTGTTTGATTTAGCTGCTTTGCAAACAACCCTTATAAACTTCTGCCATTCTCTCACCTCCCTTTCAAGTGCTATCTTTTTGTCCTCGGATGCTCTAAATTATTAACATATTTTACAGTGTGCTCAAGATAAAAGAGATCTTTCAACTTTCATTCTCTCACCCCTTGGTTGAGCCAGTCATGTTGTTTCTCACTGGATACCTTTGATCAACCTGCTTGTCGGATGTTAAACCACAGGACACCCCTAGTGAGAAAAGCGTCAGGAGGAAGCCTTTCAGCAATCCCTTGCCATCAGAATTTTCTGCTGAGCTAGGGCAGCACTTTGAAGTCACCTAAGCTTACGGCCAGGCTCTGAGAGAGGCCACCCTTAATGTTAAGAAAAGGATAATTACAAAAAGGAGGACATGTTTGTTATAAACACCTTATGTGGGTTCATAAATAAATAGGCAGCGTAATACATAGGGTTACAAATACTCTACAAGTGGAAGTTGCTACCAGTGGTAACAAACCATTTATTGTCTTGTTTGACTCCAAAACTGGTCTCACGTTGAACAAGGTCTTCTGTACTTTACTAACCCTTTCTAAATTATTTTTCAACCTATCCTTAATATATCACTGTGATACAGTAGTACAGAGCACGTAGTACCTTCCTCCGCATGGTTTTCTCAGGACTATTTAGAGAATATCATTCAGAATGAGATTAGCACAATGCAGTCCACAGCAAGGACAGCAGACAGGAGACAAAGCACCTTCAGCCCCACATGAGCACGTCCATTCACATCACCGATCTGCAGTGTAGACCAAAGACAGCACACAGGCTTTGCTAGACTTCTGGGCTTATTTACAACATATATTTGAAGCTCGCAGCAACACTGTCAGATATTCAGGTGCAAAAACAAGAGACCGTGTTTCCCACTGCCCCATTTACGTCCCCTTCAGTGCAGCTGCAGAGACTCGTGTATTGATCCTTCACTCATCCCCACAGTACCCCGTTTCTTCAGGCACAATAATTTCTGAGGGGCTGCACAGTGTCCATAAATTTAATACTTATATGAGATGGCAGAATTCAGTGTAACTCTTCTGCCAGTGCTCTCTGAGCTGGCAATGGTACAGACTGAAAACTACCCAAACAAGCAGAGCACGTACACCGAAACCACGGCGATGCGCGAGGAGCCAGTTCCTCCAGCATGGACTGAGACGTTTCATAGTCAGGCTTTTGAAGGGGCTTCTCCCTCCCAGGTAAGACTACACGTTGCCTAGTGAGAAGCCGAGGAGCTTTCACAGACTCTTCCAAGCAGAGCTGTACCTTTTGGCAGCTGGCACTCAAACGAGGAGCTTCCCAAAGCAGCGGGTGTTCCTGCAGGGCCATCCAGAGGAGATGGAGCCCCTGCAAGCAGAAACCACCCATAGGCAGCAGCTTCAGCAAGGTCAGGCTTACACCCCTGCCTAAACCAGAAACAGGGCTGGAGGGGAGCTGCTCTTGATTAGTTTTTCTACAGGTATTTGATAAAAAGAGAGCGAACAATCTCCTCTGTTAATGAAACCGCCATGTGATACATGCTGCTCTCTCTCAGAGCAGGCACACACAGTTTGAACCACACTCTGTTATATGAAGCAAAGGTCACAGATAAGAGCTCATAAAGAAGTGTGAAATTTAAAGGGCTGCAGTTCAGCATCCCATTACCCTGTACACAGGAAAATCTGGAGCTGGATTTCCATTAGGAAAGAGGCAAAGCATTTGTAGCCGGAGATAATTTTCCACACATGGTGAATAGGATTAAAGTGGTATCATCTGCTTCCAGACTGAAGTGCAAACTACAGCTTCACTCAGTTGTATGCTGTTTGCAGTCCTGGCTGTGAACCGTTTCTAGAAGTGCACCATCAAAGCTACGGTAGAGTGACCTTCCATCCCTTCAGATGCCTCTTACAGAGCTGATACCTGCTCAGACCTAGTTCATGCTTTGTGCCAGCTGAGGATGATTATCTCTTTTAGAACAAGAATGTTTATCAGTTTTTCCACATGTACACGTGTAGGTCTCTGCAGGATGCAGCATCGTCCCTTGTTTACCAAAGCCCTAGTCATGTTCCTTGCCCAATTGAAGCAGATGTCAGAACTCAACAGAGATTGTACTGCACACAAGCTATAAAAATTCCTCGTGTATTGCAAGACTAGTGTGAGATTTTTCTAGGAAAGTGAGTTTATTGATAAGTTCCAGGACTCATGCTTTGCTTCAGAAACAGTACAGTATTTTCAGAGCATGACCAGACTGGCTATGAAAATGAAAGCATACCACAGAAACAGATTATGTTCCAGACTTTACCACCCTCATAGATAAGAGACAGGTCAAATGAGAAGGAAGTCCCAGAAAGGTGAAATAACTCAACCATTTCACATAGTAGTGGCACAGGTGTGACGAGGTGACAGATTGTCCACCCTCCAGTCCTGTGCTTTTAGAGGCTGATGCCTGCAAGCACAGCTGTACAGGGATGTCCAACGTTTTTAGACTCTCAGGACCATCCTCGTAAGCATAAAAATCACAAGATACCTGTTACTGAGAAGAAATTCCATGTGTGTGCATTTCACACACGCACGGAGCAGGATTGCCTTATGGCAGCTACTCTGTTTGCTGTGTCACTTAGGGAACAGGTTTCAGAGGTGGGACAGTCATATCTATTTTATCTCTAGGTATCCAGGCAATAAATATTTATGAAGCCTTATTACACAACTGATATTTCTAATGGATTCCTACACGAGAGCGCTTGTGTCTTTCAGTGCTGTGCTCCAGTCCTATGGGTTTGGTTTTTTTTTTCTAGTGCGCAGTGTGCAAGTATAAAAGACACTTCCATCTCCCTTTAGCAGTGTACAGACATGTTAAGAGGCCAGTGACTTGGAGATGGACTTTGTAACAGTGTGGCTCTTGTGTACTTAATGACAGTACCTGGCTGGCTCTTGAAACCTGAGCCTGGATCCCAGCTGTATGAATCTTTACTCTTCTGTCTACCTATATGTCATTTGCCCTTTTTGTAGGTCTCCACACAGCTGCATGAATTACTTAGTGATGGCTACAACTGATAAGCCTGGAAGAGATAAGAGACACGTACAGTTCTTTTAGGAAGACTACAATAAGCCCCATTCAGACATTTCTTCTCCAGTGTAAAGACCAGAAGAACACGGGAAGTTTGGAGTGCAAAATGAGCGTTGTTGGGGTTTCAATTCTGAACACAAACATAGTCTGATTTTAATATAAGCAACGACATCCTCTTACTCAATAGATATCCTCTCCTGTGCATTCAAAACTACGTGCTACTTCAGAATAGTTCCTACATCTTGTCATTGCTTTAGGCCCAGCAGAGGTTAGAAGACCTAAAAATACCACACTATTTAGACAATAAGATCCAAAAAATTACACAGCAACAAACCACCGAGAGGAAGGCACAAATCCTGGTAAAAGGCTAAGCTTGCATGCACAAAGCAGATTCTTATTCCATTCCCACTCAATCTCTAACTGAAGCTGATAGCACCATGCTGGCAAAACAAACAAACCAACCAACCCCAGCCAAGTAACAACTTGAAGCTTTGCCTGGCAGGAACGGTACAAAAACCCCTAGACTGTTTAAAAGGTAATAAAGTACTTGCTTATCTGTACGTGCAGTCCCTGGTTTAATCCTGTGATCTTTTGTTAGAGAATGTCCAGGCTACTAGACTGTCCACTTCCTTCCCCTGTGATTCCTCTCCGGTGCCATCTCCGTCTTCATCATTTGCCTTTCTGATAGGAGCTCAGGCACATTCCTGGTTTGAAACAAGGAAGATCAACAATTACTGAAGGAAACAAACTACAGCAGGAAAGAGGAGAAAGGACGTTTCTAAACCATCTTTTTCATTTTAAATGCAGGCCCAAATTTGTCATAAAACAGGGGACTGCATCTGCTGGGAATGCACAGGGGACATGCAGATTCACATGCGCTATAAATAGAGAAGTATTTGTATAACAAGTTACAAAATAATGTAATAAACTACATTTTTCATCTGTCTGACAGCTCTGCCTGACATCTGGCCACTAATCTACTTAAAATCAAACATAATAGATTCTTCTAAACTATTCTGGACAATTGCTTTTTAACCTATCAAAAATAAAGTTTCTTTCTGAGGGTCTGAATGACGATGTTGTGCTCTGAGTGAGTGAAATATCCTTTCCACCACTCCCAGCATTATCAACATTAACGATTCTGTCAGCAGGATTCCCATTTGCTCTTTTATAGCTCTAGGACTCTGCTGTGTTAACAGTATTATAATTTGTTTTTGTCAGTTAAGTAAGCCCATATGCCTCTAAGACAAACAAGGAACAGATTTACTGAGAAAATGGTGCTATTTTTAAACATTTTTTCTGACTAATTTGCAGCCAGTTAGTGATGTCATCTACTTTGAATGTTAGAAAAACACAATGCTCCAAACCACTGAACTCTTGCTTTGTATACTATTCCGAGAAAAAAAAAAGAAAAGCTTAGGAAACTTATATTTTTCACATGCAAAACATGTGGCTAAAATGTTTCTGGTTATGAAACAACAGCCCGTATGCTTACGAAGAACATGTACAGCATTTTCTCTTCAAGGTACTGACAAAAACGTCATTTTCAATGTGTCTCCTATTTTCTTTCCAAGCACAGGCTTGGTAACAAAAACAGGCTTATAAGGAAAAAAAGCCATCATGGGACAGTGCAATCAAGCTACAGAGTTCACTGCTCAGTGGTGTGCTCTCAGTAAACACCTTCAACCTTCTCTTACTGAGTATGAGAGGTTCAAGCAGCAGTGATTTGCTGTGTGGGATTTTACAGTTTTCCATCTCTTCGGTCAAAAAATTTGACATTTCAGGAGATCGTGCGACAACAGGCTGCAGGTCCCTGAAGCTAAAGCAAGTGGGGCGTTGGGTGGAGTCTGTGGTAGCTACTGGAGTCCTGCAGTTACACCAGTTCTATCTCAGCTCTGCTGGGGTAGGGATCTTGCTCAGCACCACAGACATCCCATGTGCCTGCTGACTGCTTGCCAAAAAAATAAAAGGAAGATTTTTCCTCTTACTCTGCAGAGGTTCAAGTTTTCCTCTAGGTCTAACTCTCAATAAGAAAATCTGGTCCATATATTCTCTTTTAATTTTTTTCCCCCTGATTTAGACACTGAGTCATTTCAAACAAACAAATCTAATGCAATGCTATTTGGGCCCCTGATGATTGGATATTTGAGCAATCTTAGGAAGTGTTAGCTTGGGTCAAAGTAAACTATATCAGAAATATTAGTAAGATTCCCTTGTCAGCACTGATAAACTTTGAAGAGCCATTAACAATGCTCTCATGAACTAATAAGTAATTAAAATCAGTGTGTAACAACTGTATTCCACCAGTATCTCTACATAAAAACTTTACATCTGTTCTCCTCTTTTGGAAAAAAAAAAAATTAAAATAAAACCTTATGTTAATAAAAGTATGTAATCCACCTCCTGACTTTAGATATGGAGAACCCAATTCTTATTTCATTTTTATCACCTTCTATTTTGGTAAAGCTTCTACACATTTGACTTGAGTTGATCCCAATTTCCTTCTCTTAGTAGAGAAAAAAATCAAACCTACAAACTTCAGCCAAAACATGATTGACTGCATGATTTAGAGCAGGCTTCTAGTCAATTCTCACTGAAGAAACAGTCATATATTGTTAAAATTTACACTTCTGAATAGGTCAAAATGTAACCTGTGACCATTGCTAATATTCTGGGGAGCTGCACATGTATTTATAATGACATTGATTTTTCTTCCATAGCATCTGGTTCTGTCCATTTCCAACATGATTTCTTCCCCTGGGTGGAAGCACATTTAAACACACAAATGACAACATTTAAATACTTGATTCAAGACTCCCAGTAGCATTAAATTACAGTGAAGTTATGGCAGATTTACACTGGCAAAAGAAAGAGGGGAAATTATGTCATACATATTCATAGGAAAGATTAATCTGTGTGGTACTGACTCTTTACCTGGAGATGGGTAGTCTTCTAGCTGCATTTTGCTCGTCCCAAACAATCCCGGGGCTGTTTGTTTCCTTTGCTTTCTGATGAGCAGAGAGATGGCAGCACTGCATCTGTAAGCAAAAATATAACTTGATGGACAAAATTAATCTGGCATTCTTTCTATTCAGCACACTTCTTTAAGACCATTTGATATAATAGACACAATGCCGACTTCAGCTGGTTCACTTCAAGCAAGTGCTTATAAAAAGCACTTGGAGGCAGAGGTGAGCGGGAGTTTTCTGCAGAAACGTGTTAGATTTTTGGTTTTGCTCTTTGTTCATGAACCAGACTTGAAGGGGCACACACACACACACACACACACACACACTTGTTTTGACCGGCATGTCATTCCTGTTGGCATCTCTGCATCTTGATCTATCTAAATAGAAAAAGACTTCCTTCCCCTTCTGTTCCCAGCTTTCTCCCCACCCTTTGGTCTTGGAGTTCAAAGTCAAAGTTTATGCTTGAGTCAAAGCAGAGAATGAGACTATCAAATCCTCTCTCCTAGGCCAGCAATATAGGATGTATACAGGTCTTTTTCTCTGATCTCTTCCTAAGAACACATTTTAAATGAGAACCCTCTGGAAGATGCAAAAGGCACTTGACCGAGCAGCTGTAGCATATAAAGAGCTGAAAACCACACAGGTTGGAGAGGCTTTATCCTGTAAAGTGCTGAGAGCTTTGACCCAGACTCAGTAAAGCACTGATCACACAACTAACTGTACAAGCGCTGTTAAGGCACTCCGAAGTTAATAGCTCGGAGTTAATTGCCAGCTTGTCAATTTTGAAGATACTTATGTTGTAAGAGCTTTGCTGGCTCATGACTGGATTGCTGAACACCCTTCAGGACGGCAGCTCAGAAGCATGTGAGACGGACTGAAACAACTTACATTCTGCAGAAGATGAGAAATGTTAAAGATAACCACGAGAAAACACCACGAAATGTGCCATGTTGCTTGTATCCTAACATCTTTTTTTTTTAAAAGGGGTGATACCAGTAACATTTGTACACGCAACTTTGTTCTGTCACGTGACAGTTCTCAGCCTTCCCACATCCCTACGGGTTTTAGCAAATAAAACAACCTTGCTTTCTAGTTTAAATTTGTTTTAAAACTCCCATCCTTCTGAAAAGCAGTGGTGTACTAGAGATGAAATAGTACAAAAGAGAGATTAAGTAAAATTCTTAAAACTCACTCATGTCCTCCACTTTCATTCCCCTGCAGCCACGTGCTACTCTTCAGTTTGACTTCTCATCATTTCTCCTCTGCTGTGTCAAAATATAACTGGAACTGGAGAGAAAACTGCTGTAAAGAAAAAAAGAACCAGAGAATAATATCCTTTAAAATATGAGCCAACCCAGTAACTTGTCTAATATCTGTCACTCTCTCTTGACTTTTAGAGGGTATTTTTTTATGTTCATGCTTCCTGCAACATTTATTTTTGTAGTGTGGGAAAACGGTTCCTAAATATACTGCTGTTAATCAGATGTTTAATTTATATCTCACGAAACAAAACCAAGGAGTCATCAAAAGAGCAGCTGGTCACCGCATTCTCTTTCCAGCCACAAGATGGCAAACTAGCTTTTAATATGCAATAAAATCACCCCACCTCGGCTTTTTAAGGAGCTTAGCAAAACACATGCGCGAATTCTAAGTGTATAGTTTTTGCAATCTTCCCTTAGCAGCAGTGGTTTTAGAGAGCACAGGGCACTCGATCCATATGCTGAGAAGGCCTGCTGTATCCTAAAATTGTAGAAAGGTTTGGGTTGGAAGGGATCTTAAAGATAATCTAGTTCCAAACCCCCCCCTGCCACCGACAGGGACACCTTCCCCTAGGCCAGGTTGCTCAAAGCCTCATCCAACCTGGCCTTGAACCCTGCCAGGGAGGGGGGAAATGAAACAGGTCTAAAAGATCCCTCAGAGAGGGAAAATAAAAAAAGATCTGAAAGATGCGTATTTCTGGTTTTGTGGATTTTGTAGGCGTTGCTGAGTAAGGAGAAGGACTCCCAGGAAGATGTTGGTCTGCACTCTGGGTGCTTAGCTGGGACCTGGAGGCTCTTGCTTGCATTCCTGTCTTGGTCAGCGGGACACCTACCCTGTAGGCATAGCTGCTCTCGGGAACGTTCCAGCTAGCTGGAAACTGCCTTGTAGCACTGCCTCGGATGCCTGCAGAGCAGCATGCCTGGCCACATGAACATTCACCTAGCTTCTCAGATGGATTTTTCAGCCCTGTATGGAACCTCACGTTCGGACAGCCACGCTTCTGAAGGTATTCCTCCCCCACTCTACCCAATTCTGGCACAAACTGTAGTCACTGCAATAGAGACATGCCCACTCCCTTGCCAGTCCCCTCCACTTGTTCAACAAGCTTTCTGAAAACGTGGTTTTGGTTTTATCCACAGAATCACGGAATCATTCGGGTTGGAAAAGCCCCTCGGGATCATCGAGTCCAACCCTCAGCCCCACTCTACAAAGTCCCCCCCTACCCCACATCCCCCACAGCTCATCCCAACGGCCCTGAAACCCCCCAGGGATGGGGACTCCCCCCTCCCTGGGCAGCCTGTTCCACTCTCGGACCACTCTTGCTGGGAAACATTTTCTCCTCCTGCCCAGCCTGACCCTCCCCTGGGGCAGTTTCCAGCCGTTCCCTCTTGTCCTGTCCCTGATCCCCTGGGAGCAGAGCCCAGCCCCAGCCTCTCTGCAATGTCCTGTCAGGAGCTGCAGAGAGGGATGAGGGCTCCCCTCAGCCTCCTCCTCCTCACACTGAACACTCCCAGCTCCTTCCATGGCTCCTCACAGGATTTGCTCTTCGGGCCCTTCACCAGCTTCGTTGCCCTGCTCTGCCCTCACTCCAGCCCCTCGAGATCTCTCTCATACTCTTTTGCCCCTGCACCATAAATACTGCCTCTGTCCTTCACCACCAGAAAACAAAACCCCAGTCTATTGTAATTGCTTAAGTGCTATTTCAGGATCCACCACACTGCTCCTTGCCCTATGATTCCTAAAACTCACCAAATTATAATCCCATTTTTACAGTTCGCACTTCCCCGTTTCCCCGTGTTTCACCATCATTTCTTCAGTGATACTCAGTTCTCCCTAAGGATGATGTGCAACAAACTGCTCATTACACCAGGACAAATCACTAGTCCCTGAAGGCTTACACTGATTTAACGATGTAAAAATTGACTCAGTGCCACCGTAATTAGTGAACATGTAAAAACTCAACAGGGGCAAACTGCTCACAGTAATGTGAGCAGTATATTATACCAAAACAAGCTGCATTTCAAATCTCTTTTATAGAAGTAGTTGAATTTAGAGACCCAATTTTATGAAGAAAACACATTTAAGTACGAACATTTGCCTTATTATATAACTGAAATTAAGATTTTTTTGCTGCTGCACTTATGTCAGCAAATTTTTGGCCTCTTTCCTCTCTAATCCCATGCCAGGAGTTAAGAAAAGACTGCAAGCTTTTAAAAAACAAGCATGTTTTGTAAGCTGTTTGCAATTGAGGAAAAAAAAAATACAAAACGAGAGGCAACCCTGTGTTTGAACCTGCAGCGGAATGCTTGGACCTGTCTTTGATCAGCCCCAGCAGTTGAAAGGCAAGAAGAAATCTGTTAAAAACCCATTATCTGCTGCCACCAGGTGGCATCGAGATGTCCCCAATCCCCATCACCAGGGAACGGGCCTCCAGTCAAATCAGAAAGTTCACCTTTGCAATTTCCTCTCTAGTTCTGAATTTAAGAGGGGGGGAAGCACTACAATGGGAGATGGAGACACCACCCTAAAATAAGCCCAGGTTGCCTGAGCCGTATGCACAAAAAAGGGTCATTTGCAGAATTTTCTACAGTCTGGTAGGGTGGTGCGCCACTGCATAATGAAACAATTATCAAACATATAAAACAAAGGAGTTCTGTTAAAGGACATAAAAACAAGGAAGCCATGTCAAAGGAAAATTAACCCTATATGCCAGGGGCTTCTTGTGAAAGAAAAAGTACTCACAATTTGAATTCAGGAGTTGCTGTCCTTCAAAGTCAATGAAACAGTCCTTTCCTTTCTAATCAATGTTGAAAACAAATGGGATTCAAAGGGAAAAGAGAATTTTTTTTAAAATTGTTATAGAGTTACCACATAAGAAATAAGAAGGAGGAAAACTCCAGTCACCTGAGACACAAGACAGCATCCTGGCTCTGCAACCTTCCTAAATTTTTTTCACTAACTAAGCCACAGGAGAATTCAAAAGTAAAATTTAAGAACCTTGATCACATATTCAGCTGACCTTAAGTGTGTGTAACTTCACTGTTCACAAGGAATTTGTTCCAGCAAGTCAAGAGCTGTGTTTTGTAGAGAGGAGCGAAGCTGCTGGTTTGGACAGGTACCCTCCTCCCAGCTACCATCTGTCCTTTGCTCCCCAACTTGTCCCCCCATCAATCCACCTTACGAGGGAACATTTGTTTTAGGAGTTGAAATTCAGGATCAGTAAGAACTGCTATAACTTAACTTAAGGGCACACAGGGACAAACATCCAGAATCTGAAAATAGCATGATAACCAAATATTGCCACTGCACTTCTAAAGACCCCCAGGTGTTAATGCCCAGCAATTTAAACTTACGTATCCTCATCCCAGTCTTCTTTCCACATGTTTTTCCCCCTAATCATGGTAGTTCCCTGTGACTCCTGGGTCTTCAGAAACTCAAATGGCATCATTACCAAAGATTGCATTTAGGGAGAATGACACACCAACCATTAAAGTCTCCAAAACTCGTGACTACGTACGTCTTCCTGATATTTGTGGTGCTCTTAATAGAATCCCATTGTTATTATACTTTGCTATACATATTTCCTTGTAAGTCACTATGAATTTTCCTCTACATTTCAAAGTGGCTGGTTCAGGACCGAATCGATTTACAGCTGAGTGCTATTATTAAATACAGACCTCATGCTGTACTGCTGATCTCACAGCCACGGGTGGCAAATTCAAAGGAACTCTGTTGAAATCACCCTGTCGCTTTCTAGGACTCAACCTATCCCTTTCTCGCATAATTCAGGATTCAATTTGGCCACTTACACTCAAGGGGGTAGCAAAACTGCACACATGAAGCTGAAGCGCAGTCGGTCTCCTCTGCCTGTGAATGGATTATTGGGGCTGCCAGAAATGATCCCAGAGGTTCAGAGACACTTGAGCTTGCTCCGTGTTGGCCAGAGCAGTCTGTGCTCCTTAGTTCAGGCACCACTCCGTGTAAATGCATCTCCGCTACTTCTAAAGATCCCAGAGGATGAGAGGAAGGGCAGCTGCCTTTCTTTGAAATGATGTCCCTCATCAAGCTCTGCGGGATCTGTGCTTCCAGCAGAGTTTGGGCTCTCTCCATCAGTCTTGGGCAAACAGACTCCTTCAAAGACAGAGAGTGGACACTGCACAAGTGTGGGCAGAGAAAGGAAAGGGATGAACGATCTGTTCCCTTCTGCCTCCATTTTAATTGCACTTGGCTGTGCCGTTTCTGGACCCCAGCTGGATTTGGCAGTAAGTTTTCCTGGAACCAAACCCCCTGGGGACTTTAGCACCAGAGGCAGCTTTATTAGGAGCTACTTGGGTCTAGCAGCAGCAGTGCTACTTATGGTTTCTGCTTAGATGTGTTGCTTGGCTTTCTCACACTCCATCACTTCCAGTCTCCTGAAAAACAGAGAACTGGTTAGATTTGTGTTCATGGCACAGTCTAGAAGTAGCGCTGAGTTGCTTGGCAGGAGGAAAACACAAAATGAGAGACTGCCCACTATTTGTTTTCCATGCAGTACAAGAAATAATAATACAATCCTCACGCTGCAAACTCAGGTTAGTAATGAGCCCATATCAACCCCGTGTAAAATATTACCAATTACCTGGTTTGGTTAGTAATTTAGGTACAGCAGAATCCAGCAGTAGATTGTTGGCCTTCTCAAAGGCCATAGCTGACATACACACCTTATCACCCCTCAATGCTTTAATATTTGTAATTAACATCTTCTCGATGAGATGGTGCCCAATTCATATTCAGACTTCCAAGACTATCCCCAGCCAACAAGGTCGTTCTCTGGAAGGCCTTTGAGGGGAGGATCATCCATTGTGCCAGGCTTGTACAATGCTGATTCCAAATCAGATCTTGAAGGCCAGATCTCCGGTAGGTGTAAACGGACGTGGCTGTCCCGAGATACACGAGCTCACATCAACACAGCATCTTGGCTGCAAGTTTCATACACCTGGCTCAAACAGCCTGACTACAGACACTCTCCTAGTTACACTAGGATAAATCTGGCACGAGGACAGCATCAAGTCCATTATGTTCAGTTTTGCTAAACCAGGTATATCATCTAACATGAATCTTTTAAATGCTCTCTTGCTTTTGATGTAGATATCCTAGACCATGTCCTGTGGTAATCTTCAGATGAAATGTTTCTAATCCCTCTGAAAACATAAATACAGAACAAGGGAGGAGTTTCTGGCAATTACAGAGTTTGTTAGTTAACGCAGTCACTCATGTATAACTTTCACAAAAGAATGTAATCAATTAAGTGGATTTAAAACCCTTACAGTATTAAAGGTTGACAAATGACAGACAGAAATAGGTGCACAAAGCTCCAACAAGTCCAAGAGGAATGACTTCCCCAAGAAACTGGCAAGTCTGTTCCTTACTGCTGTTAAAAGCAAAAGCAAAGACTATTTTAATATTCTGTCCCTCTCTTCTACTCCAAGGAAAATAAAATCTTGTTTAAAATTGTTTATAAAGCAAATCTTACTCAGGGAAGAAATATTTTTGCCATTATGTAGCACTTTGTAAAATCCATTTGGAATCTGTGCATGAGTTGTGTGCCCTGGTTTCAAAGTTACCGCCCAAACATTGAAAATAAATGAAGCAAAGTGCCTATTTAAATGTGATTCCTTTATGGTTCATCCCATTGCTGCATGGGCTGTTCCCACTGTAGGCCTTGCTCCTGCCTCAGTGTACTCTACACCTGTGTTATCTTTTACTAAACCAAGTGAGAGAAACTGCAGCCTAAGTAAGGTAAGGCAATTTTCAGTTTTGTGACAGCTTAAAAGAGCCCAAGCTGGTACTGGCATGACCCCACCGTCTCTTGTGCTTTTGTCCACACATTCCTATCCCTCCCCAGGGTTCATCCGATCCTGCTGTGAACTGAGAGGGAAGCCATCAGAAAACCAATAAAATAAAATAAAATAAAAAAAGGATCGTTTTCTCCTCATTTGGCTTCCTGAGCCGGGACACCGCAGGGTCAGGCAGGCACCAGCGCTGGGGTTAGGGAGGGGGCAGGACCACAGCTGCTTTAGAGAGGCTTAAACTGCCATGGGCCGTCATCTGTCATTGGAAAGTCTCCGGCAGCACGCTCCCATTCCCCCGCGGGCCCGTTCTGGCATCCACGGGACCCTTCCTTGGGCTCATTTGTTCCACAGGCCAGGCACGGGATGAGCCGCTTCGTTCTCCGGGGCAGCCGCGGGCTGTTGAGGCGGGGACAGGCGGTGGGGCTGCGGACCTGGGACTAGAAGGGAAAGGAGCCCTCCCCTGTCTGACAGAAGTGACATTGGCTCATCTCAACTCACCTGGAACAACCCTCCCGGTCAGACCCCAGCCCTCTGTGGGTTTATGTCACGGTTTTACCATTGACTTCTTGAGCTGAGGATTTTGATTAGGTGTGTGTCTCTTCTAGAGTAAGGCAAGACTAAAGTTCCTGAGGCCCAGCGTGAGCACTGGAAGGGCTTTTCCTCCTACAGTGCTCGGAGGACTCCAAGCATCAGTGGGTCTGGGTGAAGACTGTGGCTCTGTGGCCCCATCACCATAAAACTGTCAAGAGTGCTGGAAGCCAGCACTGACCACTTTCCTAAATCCCATCTTAGGACACTTCTTCTGAAACAGCTTGGAATGCTGAACATTTCTTTAGCAAGATGTTTTTATGGGAAAAAGGAAAATCAGAAATTGCATCCCCTTTACTGGCCTCCACCAGAAACCTGGCAAACTTGCACGAGACTCTCGTCTACTCGTGGCTAGCCAGCATTGTCTGACTTGGCGCCCTCCTAAAGCTCTGCATTATCTCATTCTTATTACTCCTGCTTCCATAAAAATAATTGGGGTGG
>NW_020799109.1:2516923-2556503 GCF_003259725.1 Athene cunicularia
GGGGGGGGGGGGGGGGGGGCACAGATTAAATTGTAAACAAAACATATTGGCGCAATGCAATTTCATACATAACAAAACATTGAATCACCCGCTGTCTGAATTATGAAATCCCCTGTGATCCCACTACTGTCTATTATCTTTCAGGAAGTAACAACGAAAGTGAGAGGAAGACAACAGTTATGAAAAAACCTGGACTCTTGAGCTCAGTGATCAACATTATTTTTGTCTCTTTGATATCCTTCCAACCTCCCTTGCCATTGTAGTCCTGTAAAATGTCAAAGGCTGCTTGCCAGAGGCCTTTTTGCTTTTAGTAATATTTAAAGCTGTGTCCATAAAAGGAAACAATTCCATTACAGATCTCAATTTCCTCCCCTTCCACGCTTGGAATTTATGATGAAACCAGTGGAAGTTGTATCTGAGCATCGGAGGCACAACTAGATCAACAATACTTTGAAGACAAACCAAAGATATTTGTTTGGGGTCTGTAATCAATCTGATTCTGTACCTGAGGAAAAATTCTACAACGAAATCCTGTTTCCACAAGCGTGAATTAGAATTTAACTTTAGCAGGGCCGAGATTTTATCCTCAATGTCCCAGTCACATCCCCATTGCTAGGGTCTGGAAACAGAATGAGTTAGGAATCCACCGCACTAGTATTATCAGGGCTAAGAACTTCTTGTCCTTAAGAAAACTGTCAGCAGGCCAAGTACTGCCAAATTTTGGAGGGAAGCAAAGGCAACTCAACTGAGAAAAAGAATCTGGCTCCATCTGCTAGTTTGAAAGTTAGTTGCAGAAATATTTCAACAGTGATGCCATGTACAACCCTAGGAGTACAAAAAGAAATACATCATAAAAATCATCCTGTTTGTTTTGGTTTTTTTTCTTAGAGTGAATTCACTGGTTTCCCTATGTTATTTATTAATATAATAAATGACCTTAAAATATGTATTGTCTGAAATAAATGTCATTGATTAGGTCAAATAAAAATATCACTTGGCCCAACAATGACAAATTTCCTGGCTGTGCTCCTATAGGCCAAGAACTTGTTTCATTTAAGAACAAGAGTTGCTGGCAGTAGCTGGGAAGGAAACTGTTTGCCAAATGTCTCCATAGGAAATTAAATAATTGAGAATATTCACTAACAGGAAAAAGAAAAATAATTGCTCTCTTTTGTATACAGACCCAAACATCCTGGACTTCTGTTGCTTTTTCTGAAATAGTAGCAGTGAAAACAGAATGTTTCTTGTAATTTGTTACCTGGCAAAGCCAAGAGAAGACCCTTTAGCTGGCTGGTGAGACTTCAGAGAAGAAACCCAGTCCTTCTCACTATCAGGAAGTTCTACAATGGAAAACAGGGTCTTCTAAATGCCTTTGTAAAAAAGTGTAAATGTGTTAAAGGCATTTTAAAACATTTCTCATCTAGATCCTAGTGGTATAAACCGATCCAGTTCAGTGGAAGCTGTGCTGACTTTGTAGCAGAGGAGGAACTTACCCTCCTGCCCTACCTTTAGTAGTCCTGTAGGCAAGGACTGCATGTATTTGCACAGTGTGGGCTGGATTCTCGTTTGCATTCAGTGTCTCTCACCCCAGCAGTATATTAAAAGACTATGGGAAAGGAAGGAACATGGAGAAGCAGATGACTTGATCCTGACAGCCCTCTGAAAGCACAGCTTTCCTGCCTTCAGGCTAACGGGAACTTTTATGTGATCACCAGACTCTGGACACTTTGTGCCACCATAGAAAAAAAATTTACAGGATCCATACCTGCACCCTCCCTCTTACTAGGCAAAGGGAGAGAAGTCCTGCTGCAAGTTTTATCCTCCAGGCAATCCATTTCGGCAGCTGATCACCTTAAAACAGAAGCATCAGGCTTAACCAGCCCACAGGCATCCTTTACAAAGCCAAGGGAAGAGCTTGTCCCACGGTGCTGAGAACCAGCAGCCCACTGCTGGGAATCACTAGGGAAGAGGATTCCTGGCTAAAGGACTTATTTAAGGGGCAGCCAGGAAGAATGGCAGAAATGGGCTTTTAGGGACCTTCATTTGGGAATTGGGGTTTTTTTCCTCCATTCCGGAAATATCTGAGCAGAGGAGGAGAAAAAGACTTGAATGAGGGTTTCTGGCTGCTTTCACTGGATGGCTTGAATGGACAGAGTTTTGTTTTCTGTTTATTTCCTTGAAATAAAGCCAATATTTTTTGAGCGGCTGTGCTGTGCTTAGACTGGAGGGTAGAGAAAACAGCTGGTGTGTCCTAGAGAAAAAATAAGTGCTTCCCATCTCCCTGGTTTATCTCAGCTATGTTCACCAGAACACATGAATTCCACTGGGTCTCATCTACCTCTACATCATTTATAAGACCAGGCCACATATTTGCTTTCAAAACTCCTTGTTCATTAAAATTAAATCAGCATTTAAATTTATTCTTTAAGCAGGTTTTGGAATTGTTAAAAAAGTTTTTTAAATTCTTAACATTTATTTATGAATAATAACAAAAAAAAGAGACTTACCTTCTGGGTACGGGCTCTTTCTAACACACCACAAAACCATTTGCCTTTGTAAAGATATATTGTTTTTCACCATTTCTGCTGTGTCCATGTTCACTGAGTTTTCTGTTACTGTTTTTGAAAGCATCCCCTAGGGAAATAAGAACACACACATGAGTCTGTAAAGCATAAGCTATCAAAACCCTGATTTCATACTTAATTAGTAAAATTACACAACTCTATTCTGTTAAACTGGTTGCTTTCTGGCTAGAATTATCACAGTAGCCTTTTAATTCTGGTGTTTTGGAAAAAAAAAGGACACAATTTTCTTTCTCCTTTCAATTTTCCTCTTCATTCTTTTATAAATCACAGCAGACAGCCGTAAATGATACATGATCTGCCATTTGCTTTACTCATAATCAATATGAAGTTGTCTGGAAAAATCATGCAGACACCTGAGGGAGAAATTCAGTTGTGAGAGTATAATATCATTTTAAATGATGGCAGGCAATGAAGCTGGAAACGAAGACATAAAAGAAGGGCAAAGAGTGCTCTGCAAAATAAATCTGGATTAATTTGTCTTTTTTAAAAAAAACCCAAACCCAAACCAAACAACAAAAAACAGAGGGGGTAGTAAATCTGAAACATAGAGGCCCATGTGGTGAAATGAAAGAACACTTTAAGTTACCACTGATCTTAGGACTCAGCCCAAGAGTCTTGATCAAGATTGACAATATGATAGCCCAGAAAACTTAAAAGTAAAATTATCAGCTTCTTTAACTGATTTTTCTGAAGCGCAGAGAGCTGGGTGGGCACATGCCTCTTGAGCAGTTGACTTACCCAAGATAAAAGAGTGTAAATCCTAAAGATCAAAGGAACCAGTTAGCCTGGTCTATCTAAAAATTAGCATCGGTAACAACTCTGTTCATTTCATCGTATGTTTTCATCAGAGTTAAGGAGCTGCCATGACAGCCACTGGTGAAGAAGTGCAGAGGTGAAAAGAAATTATTCCTGTTTGCAAAGAGGAATGGCCAACAGATCCTATTTACCCAAGCTCAGGAGACATCCGGGAGTTTGTATTTTAAAATCCACAATCACTACATAAAGCGTATTTTAATATTTTCTGACAGAGAAGACATGTAAACCTCCATCTTTTCCCTTACTGGAATAGCAAGTAAAATGTTACTTACAGTTAACTTTTCTTTCCACTTGTCAGGGTTTTGGAGGAAGTCTCTACATGCCCTCCCCGAGTACCAATCCAGTGCACAAAGGGAAAACGTTCAGATGCTGTAAAACTTTTAAGATAGGACACCTTTGTTGCTAGGCACTAAAGGAACTAGAGATCAGTACTGTTTGCCTTGTATATCTTGCATTTTCAAACGACTGAAAAACCTATCTACAGACTTCCAGTCTATGGGATTATTTGCATGGTTTCCCAGATATGTGCCCAATTTTCTACCCAGAAAAATCTGTCCTGGCAAAAACTGTTAAAATCTCTGTATTTGTCCAAGGCTTTTGGACATTCAATGGCCAGGCTAAAACAACAGCTCAACAGTTCCTGCCAGCCTGTTGTATTTCAGCCCTGCAAATTTTGATGGCAAAGGCACTGATAAAAGGAACAGTGGTATGCAGCAAGTCCTACCTGAAAGGCGTCTCTGCTTCTTATCCTGAAGTGAGATATGGCCACGCTGCCCAGGTGACCCATGACTGTTATCTTCCCCCCTCTCCTCTGTTCTTTCTGTTTTTTTCAGGAATTCACACATTCCTCTCTGAGGTTCTAGCTGACACCAACCACCTCATGTTAACAACAGCCTAAGTGTTTTGAATCACTACAGGATCAAACCAAGAACTGGATGCTACCGTCATCTGGGCTCCTGCCACCCTCCACAAGTCACTTGGAACAGCAGCACTTTGAGGAGCTGAACAAACCCTCATGAAGCAACCAGCAGGGAATAAACACAACTGCCTTACAGTCAGCAAGATGAAAACCGACGACACGAAAACCACGCTCTCCCCACACCCCTGCCAGTTCTTGCAATAGCAGAATATGGGAGAAACAGCACATGACCCTTCTTTCTGCACCATCACGGAATAATCCTGCATTTGCACCCTAGACAGACACTGCACCGTGCACAGCAGCAGCTTTTGTATGATACAAATGAGTATGAGTGTTAAGTCTTGATCCTGCTCTGTTAAGTGGCCTGCATATTTTCAGGACTGAGACAAACTACCAGACAAGAAAATAAATACATAAATTATATTGCAAAGAAATTGCCTACAAAGCAATGTTTGAAAGGAGTATTATTTATGCTGCAATGGTTGAGCACTCAGAAATTAGGAAATGCCAGATTTATGGCTTCTTGTGCAATCTTCACGGCTTGGCTACTTAGGAAGGCTAGTTTCCTTAGGACTGGAGATTTTTTCCAGCATAAACTAACTTGCGTCCACATACAAAAAGTACTTTTAACTTTTTTATCAAATGTCTAATCCATTTGATGCCAACTATATTTGGATATGACTTATGTGAATCTACTTTGGAATAATTAATATTCCATTTCTGGCACTGTTTCCTACTATACCACAATAGTGTCCAGACCATCTGTTTATTTGTGTCTTCTCTAACTCCTAAGTTAGTCTGCCTGGATTTGACCTCTTTAAAATGCTAGCACACAAGACACGTCCACCACTTAACGGCTGGGACTAAGGGTTTTACATACTCAGCATCCCACCCACCCTCAGCGCAGCAGCTCGGTCACAGGGTTTTTGCTGTTCCCACTGGGACCTGCTGCCCTCTGCGCAGCCTGAACTCCAAATGGGAGTTACTGAAATTATCAGACTCTGCAAGTAGATCTCAGAGTGCCGAGAGAGAAGAGGCAATGGCCTTCCTGAGAAAGAAGAGCGCTGACATTGCACCTGCTCACCAGCAAACTCTGTACAGATCAATATGAATGTGACTGTCCACAGCCATGGCTGCACTTCCAACTGGGGCCCTTACACTTCTGCATCCCCCTCTTCTTCCAGAAGTCAGCATCACTGCGTGGAGTCATGTTAAAAACCTCATTATTCCATTTCTTCCTTCTCCTCGTCTAGCAGTAGCCTTACTGCACTGGCACAGATATTTTCCAAGGTAACTGTGGCCATCCAACAGCGGCCACCCAATTGCACAGAAACGCATATTCACAGTAAACAAGAGTTAGGCTCACCCTGCACAGCAGTTGTCCTCCTACACCTCGTCCATAGAGGGCCAAATAAGTCACGAGATGATGCGGGAGGAATTATAGCAATGTGCTGGGTTGAGCCAGTGCCCAGACCCTGGCAGTCCTGGTAGATCCTGTGAGGAAAGGGAGGACTTGTATTCTGGACACCGCATGCTTAGCCTGAAAACGTGCCGAGCCAGGTAAGCCACCAGACGGGAGGGGTGGAACAGCAAAAATTTAAATGCAAACTTGTGAGACAGTCATACCAGCAGAAACCCGGGGTTCAGCATGGGCTACTCAGCAGAGCTTTTCCCAAGCATTTGTACTGCCTTTAAGTACTAATTTGTCTTTTTTTTTTTTTTTTTAATTTCTTTGGCACATCAAAGTACTTCAGAAACAAAAAAATATGTTATGAAACGTAACAGCAACAGAACAGCAAATATGCTTTCTAAGGCAACTCCTGAGCCAAGCCAAATTCCCACCTCGCAGCCCCGCACAAGCAAGGTGAGACTAACCAGGACCGGCTCTGAGCTGCGACGGGGACGCCTTTGGACACCAACCACCCTTCCTGCAGCTCCCAATGAAACCTGCGAATAAGCCAGGCCTAACCGGAGAGGAACCGTGCACAGCAAAGTTTGTTTAAACAACATTGGTTCGGCCCAACGCAAAACAGAGACAGTAGTCTTGAAAAGAAAAAAGCCGCGGCCTTCACGGACCACCATTTTGTTTCACTTGCTGGAAATCTGGGTGTGAGAAGGTGAATTTAACCAGAACGGTGGAAATGCAGGCCTTGGCGGGGAAGTACTGCACCGGCCTCTCAGGAGATGGGTTACGGAGAGCTCGGGAAAGGGCTCAGGACTTGCTCTGGTGTAGGAGGAGTCGTGTGTAAGGGCCCTGTGGGGAAAATCAGTCAGAGTCTGCACTGCAGCCTCCTGGGGCGGCCTCCCTGAGGTAACCCGCCCCGGGCGCTGCTGGGGGGGGCTCGGGGGGCCATGCCCGCCTTCTGCCCTGAGAGCAGGCCCAGCGGTGTTTCGTTCTCCAGAAGAAGGAGTCCTCACTCCCCCCCCTGCTTGCAGAGGTCCCCCACCTTCATTTTCCATCCCATTTGCCACGCTGGGATGTCCCTCCCCCCGCATTGCTCCACCCTTCCCTCTTCCTCACCCCCCTCCCCGCTCTCCCGGCTCTTACCTCAGCCCTCAGAACCTCCATCCAGCCTCCCTGGGGCCCCTCCAGCCCCACTTCCCTCTGACATCCACCTCATTTTCCTAGATCCAGACTCTGCCCAACCTTTCCTGTGCCGCACCTCGCGGCTGAAGATGTGCAGGGCCTGCTGCTTGTCTGCGGCTCCACAGGACCCATCCCGGTACGTGTCTGTTACCTCAGGGCATGGTGGTGGCGGCCTCTATCCCGTGTGGAGAGGAAGAGGACACACACAGGCCGCTACTGCCCAACTCCTACCTGGTCAGAGAGCCGAATAAAGGCGTCTCGGGCTGCGCGGCCTCCGCCGGCCGCGTGTTGCACGGCTCTGCCCCAAGCAGCGCTCTGGGCTTCGTGTCCGGCGTTAGGAAGCCACTTGTCCTTTTCTGCCTCTTTCAGCCTTAAAACGTAGGAAGGTGAGCGCGAAGGCAGGTGAGCCGACGTTACGGGGTGTTTTTCCCAAGGGTGAGATGTTTGTGCGCCGAAAAGGCACCACTTGTGCCTTCCACAGCTCGGGATCCACCCAAATAAGCTCTCACTCGTGTTTACATCGAGGGTGACTGGAAAGAAAATGTTATCCTTAGTTCCTGTTAGTTTCGAAACGTTACCGGATATTTTTTAAGCCATGGAAATACCCCAAACGCTTTGAGTGTGTATGTATAAATGTACCCACGTTTAAACAAACATACGGACATTGTACTCCAAGCACCAGCTGTGGTTTAAAAACTCATGTGCTTCTTATGAATCTAATAGATAGTTCTGTTTTGTTTTAAATTCCTCAGATGAGAAAAAAAAAAAACCACAAAACAAAACCCAACAGCTTCATGCAGGCTACAGGTTGCAGCATTGGAAAATGTTCCTTTATCTTAAGGTTAAAACTCATTAACCAACGGTTGCCATTTCCCTCTGCAGGAGAAGATAAACCCCGGGGTTTAGGGTACAAATCAGAAAATGAAGGCAGTACCAGGTTGCCAGTTTGAAACAGTTAGACACCATTCCAAAATGTGTTGCACTGTTAAATGGAAAATAAAGGACACCACAGATGCTTCTAATAATTCCAGTTTCAAGTCAGTTTTCCCTCCTTTGTCTTAAAGAGCTTTTGATGTGTAGTCACAATATTGTCTCTCTCTGTTTTTAATAATTTTATATTACCTCAGCAATATAACTGTCCTGAAATATACTGAACTTTAATCTTTGTGAGATCAAACAGGAAGAAATATGATGGGATAGAGAGTGACTGACTTGGGGGCAATATTCTCCCCTCCTATAAAAGATAGCCCACAGCAAGATAAAAATTGCTTCTCAAATTCCATGAACATCACATCTTTAAGAGAGGCTTTCAGGCCCACGGAAAGAGCAGACTTGGGGCCACAAAAAAAGCATCACCATTGAAGATGCAGCCAAAAGAAAACTTGCTCTCACAGAACTCGAGGATGTGGTTTGGGTGACTATATACTTTAAGATTGGTCCCAGCACCCTCAGACCTCCTCGGTTTAGCCACGCTCTGCAAGTCTAACAGCCAAGAATCGTTTGGCTACTGTCTTTTCACTGGAAGAAATGTGCTGGCTCTGTCTCAAGCAAAAGAAATATCTGGGACAAAGGTGTGAGGTTACATCCCATGAATACATGGTGATATCTGGGGAGAGGAATGTAGGAATCAGGACACAGATCTTATGGACATGAAGGAGGTGCTCTCACAGAAGGCAGCTAGTGTTTCCTCTCCAAAAGACATTTGCTCTCCGTTAGCTTAACCCAGGCAGAAGCCCAGTTGCCTCATTTTTCCACTGAGGTTCTCCAGCAGAACCAGAGGTGGGGAAATTCATGGCTGCTCATTCCATTCCCTGACCACAGAATGATGATGAATTCATATTCCAAAGAAATACTGGTTAAAATATTGTAGCATATAGTAAAGATGCTGAACTTTTTTTTTTCAAACAAAAAAAAGACCTTTTTTTTCGTTTATTGTAGTACTGTGGAACAAAAGTCAGGGTTTTGTACAAAATTGTTCTTTTGAACAAATGTGTTAACAAGTCTCTTTTTGCTGGCTTGGGAATCTGCATTATAACACGCTCTGTGCATGCATCAGAACCGTTTGTGAACTTGGGCTGCAAGATCAAACTTCTCACAGGTAGAGACTGAAGGTTCAGGCTTTCATCAGGGTCATTAAAACTCCTGAGAACTCTCCAGAAGGCAGAAAGCCCAATTCAGACACCACTAAAATCAGTGCAAAGACTCCTGTGGATTTCAGTGTTTTATGCCAAGCCATAAGGAGCAATGAGAATTTTTTTCACAAAACTGCCCTTCCTATGAGATCACCATCTTTGCTATATGTAGACAGCCCTCTCTCCCTACCTGCAGCTTTACGGTGTTCATGAATTTCTAAATAATATACATCATTTATAACCAGCTATTTTATCCTATGCGTGCATGGGGAGGGTGGATGATGAAAGTCATACCCCTACTGTGAGGTGGTGTGCTTAGCCCACCCCCCTCTTCCCACCAGCACTACCCAGTGCCTCTGAAAAGCCATCCTGGGTGCTCAGCTCCTCCTTTTAGCCTGGGCTGTGCCTGGTCTACCTTGACCAAGCTAGTCCTAAGGGTATGAAACAGAAGAAAAGAGGTGCCCTTTGGTCAAATGACTCCACTCTGCGAGGAGGCAAAGACAAGGCTCAGACATACTGAAAAAAAGTGAATCCTGCCAACGAGCCAAATACCTTTTGCTAAATGCAGTAATGAGAGCCAATAGATGTTGAAGGCACTCATTCCATAGGATTGGGTCCAGAGGGAACGGCATGTGTTTGTACTTGAGGGAGCTTTTGTATCGCCTGCCTTACCGTCAGGAGTGTTTTCAGTTAGGTGGACATTTTAAAGTTCCTGGTCAATGTAGGTTACAGAACAGTATTGGAACAAGCAGCACATGTTAAGAGAGTATTTCCAAGCCTGCAACCTTCTTGGATATTCCTCATTCATGTAAAGCAAATAATAGATTCCTTTTTGACAATTTCTCATGCTCTGGATAAACACACGCTGGCATTTTTTGAGTTTTGCAGCCCAAATTTCTCTGCTTTACCTTCTGCTTTCAATTCAGAGAAACCCACTATAATCACTCCTCTGTGGGAACAAAGGATACAAATCTCCATTTCAGACTCTGCATTTTGGTCTTTAAATCAGCAAATATTTATTCTCATTTGCTGAAATATAAGCTAACCTGGAGGAAATGAGATTCTCCAGATTGAAAGCTTACTAAATGGTGTTTATTCAGAGCTTTATTTCCAAACCTCTAGAGCTTCTCAATCCATTACTGCATTTCCAACAGCCTTGGCTGTCCTATCTCTTTGAAGGAAGAAGGGATGATGATTCTCGCATGTAGCATTAGGAATCTGGAAAATTCCCTCTTCCTTCGTTTGCCACGAAAATAGCTTTCATTTGGGTATCTGCATTCCCACCTGAGGAGTAATTCCTTAATTTCTGGCAACATTTATTTTCCACATTATCTAATTGGGTTTTAGAAGAATTTTTTTCCCTTCTAAACTCTCCCTGCTGAATTCCTGCCTCTCTGCGTTAGCATTTGTTCCCTAGGCACGGGTTGTGAGCCAGACTGTGATTTCAGGCTCAGAGTTCACAAACCTCACCCGCTGAGAGAGGGAGGGAAGGGCAGGAAGAGGTCTTTGCAAGAGTTTTCAGGTGTATTGTTCAGTGCTGGTTTACATCAGTGGGTCTAAAAATATTTTAACCTTAAGAACCCAGCTTACTTTGAAATAAAGGAAAACCCCTAAATTCAGCTGTGAGTGGGCTTGCGCTGTAGCTCCTGTTTTTTTAACATAAAACCACAAAGTGTGTGAGGGGCTATTTTATGACTCCCATTGCTGCTCCATTAAGTGTTAGGTTACTGCTTTGCTATCAGGGTGATTAAAGCTAAGTATGCAAATTCACAGCTAAGCTTACCTGCGTAAGGCAGCAGTCCCAGGGGAGCTCAGAGCGTAGAGCACCGGCGTGAGAGTGGCTTGACTTGAGCGTGGCTCATGCTTGGCTTTACAGAACTGAACTGAATTACACCATTACGCCTAGCATGGTCAGATTTGATCTGACAGGACGTATATCACCTGTCATCCCTACTGGCAGAGACCAGATGGCTCATGAACTGGTTCCAGGGCTGTTTCTTCCAGCCTGTGTAGAGGAACAAAGAGCCTCCTGAAGATACTTCCACTTTCTTCACACAGTCACTCAGGGAAGGCTGCTGCCAGCGGTGAGCAAACACTTTGATATCACTGATCATGATACCTCAATATCTTTTTCAGCCATGCTTTTGCACAAATGTCTGTGTGTCAACTACAGCGCAAAGATTCATATTTCTTCGTTGACTTAATTTACAGCACGTTGTTTACCAAAGATTTTGCAATAACAGCATAATCTAAGGACCACAGACTTCTTTGGCTGCATATAGTTCCTTCTGTTTCTGAAACCAGATACTTACAAAGTGGCAGACTGTCTTTCAACTGGCACTGTTGACATTTCAAGCTCTTAATGGTACAAGCTAAGAAATCCCCTAGGAAAAACAGGTGGAAAAAAAGGCTTCTTCCTTCTCAGTGCGTTTGATGCTTAAGTTTGCACTGATGCAACTGCTCGAAGAAGTACGCAGGAGTAGAGGAGAGAAAAGATGGATCAAGAACAACAATTCAGTTCCTGTCTGTTGAACAAGATGCCAAGCGAGCGCTGCAAAGCTGCGTGTGTACAGCAGTGCGAAAGAGCAATTCCTCAGCCTCTGGCTACGTTAATAGCTACAGCTCCGAGAAAACCGTCCCATCCATTCCTGCAAAACACCTCTGTTCAAAAGTCATTTTTAAGCATTTGAGTCTGATAAACTGACAGAGATAGAGAAGTTAATAAGATGTAATTATTGTCTGAATCTTCAGTCAAAACTAAACTTTAACAGACATGTAACATATTTTCATTACCGATCCAGATGTAAATTCAGTCCCCGGGGAAGCTAACATCTCAGGTTCATAAAGTATCTCAGAAGTCACAAAAATCCTTACTATATAATTACTGACTGTTCTTAATCCGCAAGTACAGTTTCAGGCCTGTGCAACGGAGAGGGAGTGTGGCAGCTCCGGGTGCTGCAGCAATATAATGCACCATGAAAGCTCTCACAGTGCAGCAGGACAAAAAAATGTAAGTGAAGGGCTGAAAGGGCGATGCTGGCCCTTGGTATGGAGCTAAACAGCACCGGTGAGGTTGCAGCAAAGACTGCAGTGTTCTCACCGGGTAGTTATGCCATCCCACTTCTTTTGTGTGTTCCGCAAATATGGGCACAGTCAAATATTCATTTAAGCCTCCGTATGTTGTTAGCCCTAAGTAATCTGTCTGCAAATAGTATTTGCAAAACTCTCATGTCCCATTCAAGCAAACATTTCAGCAGACTCCCTACCTGAGCTGGGCGAGTTCTCTGTTGAATACAAAACATTTTGAGTGTCTTACACCAAGAGGGAGGAACTACCGGCATGTTTATGTTAAAACGATGTTTTAATAAACAGCAGCATAAAATAATCAGTGTTTAATATCATCTCTGGCATGTGAAATACAAAAATGCACATATCTTAATTATAAAATAGCCTTTGTTATTACATTTTCATGCTTGCCTAATTGAAATGCCCATAATTCATAAATCAATCATCAAGTAATACAGTGATTAAACGCATGCAGTGAAAACAAAAGAAAAATATTTGTATAAGGTAGTGGCTGAATATCACCATAATATATTTCAAGAACATCTACATCAGGTTAAAAATAACAAGAAACAGACCAAGATATAAAATGCAGAGATGTATTTTCACTTCTGCTGTACAAAACATTATCACACTTCTGTGCAAAAAGATAAAAATAAAGTCATATTATACAACATTGTCAACTGAGCAAAAGATTGTTTTTGTTCCGTGTACAATAAAAATACTATTCAGTACAAAAGAGTCTGAAAAACTGTAACGTACACAGCACTTTTGTAACTCATTAAAGTGGTTTCAAATGAAGAATCTAGATTGCTTATACCTGAATGAATTTTTCGTAATTACACAAATGTCATATTTCTAAGTTGAAAGTTAACACTAATTCACATTCTTAGAATTGACAGACAAAATTTCTATCAATAGATTTGCTGCCTAATGGAATGTGAGTTTCCCTTTCTTTCGGGGTTACTGGAGTCGTAGTCACTGAAATTACACATTGATCTGAAACAATAAATATTCCTGGGAAAACTGATTGTCATATATAAAATTGTGGTTTGGAGCCTTTCCATTAAACAGTTGCATAGCAACAAAAGGATATAAAATTTCTGCTTTAACTACTAGATTATGAAATGTTATCTTTGAATAAGCTGATTCAGGTTCTGAAATTAAAGCACTTTTAATTTCATTTCCTTTAAGGCAATTTCTTAGAACTCCAGTCGTCTTTAGCAGCCAATAGCAGCTGATGTTTGTAGACTGCAAGTTGATAACTCAAGCTGTTGTGCTATCATATAAATGACTTTTTTTGGTCTGAATCTGATCTCAGACTCCCAACTTAACAAAAGACCAAAATCTTACCTGAAGAAATTTATTCAGCTCTCAGATCACATATTTGAAACATAATCCTTGACTGCAAAATTTACAAATACTTTAACTAGCTATTGGAACTGAAATTGCACACCCAGTAGATCTCCGAATATTTGCATCTCCTAAAAAAAGAGACAAATATTAAAATATGTTTTCAGTATAAAAAAGTTTCTGTGATTTAAACCACATCGGAGGTTTAAAAAGCTGTGAAAAAGCATATGATAAAATGTTTCTGTTTGAAAAAAAACCAAACCAACAAACCCACACCCTTCCCCATTTTGAATTGTCGGCGGCACTTAAAGAAACAACGCGTCCATTGACAAAGCTGAGTATTCATACCACAACGATCTTTGTCTGGTTGAGTCTGCCCATCCTGTCAAGCAGTTAAACTTCACAGAAGATACTTGCTGCAACGTCTGTTAAACAACCAGAAGAATCTTTAATAAAATATTTGAATATAAATCTTTTCTACGACTTTCTAGTTTGTATTGTAAATAGTTATATTTACAAAGGCCTCGTTTATTTACAATTCAGCGGAAATCATAGATTCATTAGGTCCATGGACGCTGGAGTCTCCTAATAGGGAAGACTGCTTCGAGTCAATTTTGTACGGTTTTTGAGTTTTATTTCCAAAAACTGTCATACCAATTCCTCCTGGATGACTCGGAATTGACATATGAGATAGCAAAGGAATATTTGCTTCCTGGTTGGATCCCGAAGACGGCAAACTAGTGACATGACCTGTGCTAGTGGATCCACTGGCGCTGCTTGGAGAACGACTCTTTGGAGGAGGACAGTGCTGGATGACCCTGGGCGGACCCTGCGGTTGGTAGTGGGCAGCTGGGAAAGCAGCATATCCTGGTGGAATCGGGTACCCGTTGATGGGGATGTAGCGCTGGTTTTGAGGTATCGGTGGGCCGATGAACCCGGCAATTTGGCCTTGTGGTATACCTTGTGCTGGAAACATGTAGTTAGGGTACCTAGGATTACTGAGATTACTAACCGGACTGGCGCTGAGGGAAGTTGTTTGAGTGGTGGCGTTCCCACCGGAGGGGGTAGTAGAACTAGTGTGACTTGATAGACCCTCCCAAGAGCGCAGCCTGGCATGGATTTCTTTAAAGCGTGGCCTGCGGGATGGCAGATCATGCCAGCACTCTGTCATCAGGCTGTACATTCTGGGAGGACAGTCTTCAGAGCACGGCAGCAGTTGTCTTTTCCTGATCATCTCTATGACTTCTTGATTACTAAATCCGTAATAGGGTTGAAGTCCAAAGCTGAATATTTCCCATAAAACAACTCCAAACGACCAAATATCTGAATCGGAAGAGAACTTGCCGTACATAATCGCCTCCGGTGGCATCCAGCGGATTGGCAAGAGAGACTTGTTCTGAACTCTGTAATAATCTGCTGAGTAGATTTCTCTCGAGAGTCCAAGGTCTGAAATTTTCACATGAAGTTGTTCTCCAATTAAAATGTTACGAGCGGCGAGATCTTTATGGACAAAAAAATGACTCGATAAGTACTCCATCCCTGCTGCAATCTGGACTGCAATGTGCAGGAAATCCCCATGGTCCAGGCTGGATTTCACAGTCCCATCCTCATCGCTGCTGCACCCAACATCTGAGTGCGGCGATCGCATGATGAGAAACTCGTGGAGGTCTCCTTGGTTCATGTACTCAAAAAGCATGCAGACGGGTTGCTCCTGGGTCACCACACCTAAGAGGCAAACGATGTTAGGGTGATGGAGCTCGGCCATGAGAGATGCTTCTTGCTGGAACTCTGCCCACTGCTGGGGGTTGTTAAAGTCTTTTAGTGTCTTGATAGCAATGAGCTGAGCGTGATCCATGCCTGGAAGGTAGAGATGTCCCTTGTAGATCTTGCCAAAAGCACATTCGCCCAGTTCTTCCATGAAACGAACAGCAGACAGAGGCAACTCCTTAGCCTTACTCTGTGAAGCAACAGCAAAAACATGTCAGAAAAACAGGACTGAAAACATATTTTTAAGTGTAAGATCTTTTTGCACAGGATGTCTGAAAGCCAGAGTGACGCAGGAATGTCCTGAGCCACGTATCCCTTTGGCAACGATCCTGCTCAGCCCTGTGAGACGCAGGCACTGGTGTGTTGGCATCAGCCCCGGGGCCAGATACAGCCTGAGGAACACCAGTATCCCAGTGTAGGCAAAGCTCAGGGCTGAGTGCTGCCTAATCGCAGTGCACCCTGCTTCAAAACTAAATTTAGAATTACATTATATCCTCTACACAAGATCAGATGAAAGTAGTAGGTATTAGATCTAAATATATGCAGGAACCATCAGTATTTGAGCAAAGGCATTTATATACTCATGCTTCAGCATTTATATATTTAAAATTGAATCTGACTAATTTCAGGAATTGAGGTAATTCACATACTTTAAGTAAGTACATGATGAAGCATTTTCTGGGCCAGGGCCTAAGGTTTTAGCAGAAATCTTTTTTTAAAAAAAAACTATGTCCTGGTAGCCAATTCTTCCTTGACTTTGCTATTAACCCTTCAACGTACAGTAGAGACTATTTCTGCTCACACTTGACTGAATGTTCAGTCCTGAAATACATGGGACAGAGTCAGCTGGAAAAATGAGATAGTGGTCCAAGAAGAAAGGCAAACTTTTAGAAAACTCTGCTCTTATTCTGGGTGCATATATTCACTCTTAGGCCGTAAAGAAGTTGTATTATTTTCAGACATTAACCTCCACATATGCTTATAACACCTACACCAAAACCCACTCATTTAGGGTCCTCAGTATAGCCAGAGGTAGTAATTTAAGGCTAACGAGTTTGGGATCTGTGTTTTGCACATTAGTGTAAACATGAGCATTTGCATTCCTGAAATAATGTAACGGCAGCTTTACAGTGGCAATATAGGGAAAAAAACTGACATTTTAAAAAAATTAATTTTAAAATGACATTTTAGAATCAACTAATTCCAATAATATTGTCCACTTACAACTTCTAGACAAATACTTCATTAATAATAATAGTAATAAAAATAACAATAACGACAATAATAATAATAATAATAATAATAATGATAATAATAACAATAATAATACAGCCATTTAAGCAGGCAGCCAGTAGACTGTACGGTGATGGCAGGAAATTAGCTATATTGTTGAGGAACAGATGGTTTATATTATACAAATCCTTTAGGCTAAAACTTGTTTAGGTCTGGCATATTGTAAATTATATTTTAGTAATGAAAGTGAAATGACCTCTGTCTGACCTGAGGCTGGGTTCGTCTGTTTGAACCAACATAGTGGAAAACTATGAAAGAAAATGAAGTCATAAAGTTTTGGCAGGAAGGGCTCATTTCAAGTTAAGCGGTTATAAATCTGCTTAGTTTTTGTTTGACAAGTATTTGTCATACATCGGTGTACAAAATGTAAAGAAGTGTAAAATACATATGAGGCAGCGTGCCAAAGTAAACCAAGTACAAAGGGAGAGCAGTAAGAGAGAAGCCACCGCCTCTGTCTCTTTATCAGCTCCTTCCATTAGGTGAACAACAAGATGAGCTTAGTTTATTGTAGTTTTTGAAGGCAATTCAAATCCCTTAAAACTGAAACAGGCTTTTGGATAAAATGCTAATATTTCTATACGTATGAGCAAACACACACCTACCTCAGCTGGAGCTTGACGCCTAAGAGTGTTTTTACCCAACGTTAATACTGGATACAATATTTGACATTAATACTGGATACAGTATTTGAAAACACGATTCTACTTCCTTTCCTTTAAAATTTTGTTTGAAAGGCTATCAAAACATTTGAGACAGGGAGAGCTGGATTTCCAGTGGGAAAATACGGAATTAGCATAAATAAGATGGAAAGTTTTTTGCTGAGTGAGACTTTGAACATCAAGAGAAAACAGTGCTGTCTCGATTTGAAAATATTTCTGGGCAAGTTGCTTTCCTGTGCTGCGTGCATAAGGCATCAGCGCGTCAGCAGTCGAGGTGGAAACTGTGACCTCATTAAAATGATTCTGACGTTCCCATTGTCTTCAGTTTAGCCCGGACTGTACCCCAAATATCTAGTAGAGTGGCGACCAAGAAGCAAATCCAAATTTAGCAAAATATTCCATGGAGGTTGGATGCAAGACGTAGTTTTGACACCTGATTAAACGGTTTCTTGTGCTGTCACTGATATTTTGATATACAGCTACTCTAAGCTGTAGATGGAAGTTGAAATTAAAAACTTCAAAGGAAAATGAAGATAAATTCACTGAGTGTGAGGAAGTGAAGAGTTAAAATATAACAAGAGGCCAAACTCTGCCTGAGCACCACGCACAACAGTCCTGCTGGCATCCCGCACTATTTACAACAGGAATCCTGATGTTAGCACTACGCCGTGTAAAAAAACATCCCTGTATGCAGTTTGGATTACTAAAGGGCATAAGCAGCACTGCCTTTTCCAGCACAGTGGGTTTACTTTTATCACTCACTTAAAAAGACTCTCCTATTCTTTCTGCTAGCTAGCGTCAAGCTGGAATTTTTCTCTGCAAAAAACTTTCCGTGTCCATCCCTGCTACAGACACACAGGGCAGCACCCCTGAAAGAGCAACTCCTGCCTGGGTGGCACAGCTCCATCCACCCCTGCCCCTTGTACTGAAGTCATTTTCCCTAGGCTGCCACGATATAACTTTTTATAATTCTATAAACTTGACATTTAAGAGAAAGCCAGAGGGGTATGTCATAGCTGCTTTATTGAACTGAAGAAGAAAACTAGTCCAAAATTTATTCAGAGATGGAGAATACAGCTCCTGAAGCACAAGCGTAACCTTTCCCGATGCTGAGTGATTAGCTCTGCTGAAAGCAGAGCACTATTTGAAAGTTAAGAGTTCACATTGCTGAAACTCAATAAAATCAGAATTTGGATTCATTTTGCCATCTCATTTTCTAATGAAAATAACAGCTTACCCAAAGGCATGCCTGTTTCGATACCACAGTTTCTATTCTAATTACTTGTAGATACTGATTTTTCCTCTGAAATGCTACTCTGAAACAAACTCCATCGAGTTGTGGGAGCGAATTGGCACGGTGTGAAAAACAAGGGAAATCCTCTTCCCAGGGCATTATTCTGCCTGCAGGTGGCAGAAGGCAGTTACCGCCCGGGGATGGGTCATCCCTACAGGTTTGCAGATGGGCTGCTCTGCCAATAAACAAGGAGCTCAAGGTTAATCACGCTTAAATCTTAAATTTTTTTTTTTCAAAAACGCCTCACGGACCCGGGACTACAGTGAAGCAAAACAATACCAACAACCAGAGCTGCTACCCACCCGCTGCACTGGCCACAACTGCAGGCAGATTTCTGAGGCTCTGTTTTGGTAATTTCTCTTTTAACTGAGAGAACGGGTAAGCTTGCAAAAACAAAGAGCAAATCTTTCCAAAGTGATTTCAGCTGAAAGATGACTACGGCAGACCCATGAAAAAAAAACTCTCTTGAGAAAATGCTGAATCATGTCTTTATCTGCGCTACTTTCTAACTGAAATGAGGCAATTCAGAGATGCTTCAGTAAGGGGTTGCTTGCTTTATTACGAAAAAACGCCAGCTCCTATTTCTCCGGGTACGTGGACACGTAGGAATTACCCCCACAGGTCCAGCACACTTGCTATGTTGCTGATGAGAAAACCCCTTACAAAAATCACAGCTCAAGGCACCAGCAGAAACTGCAAGTTGGAAATCAGCCTAGTATTTCAGTGCTGAGTTGATCCAAGCATTTCACTCCCTGCCTTTACAGACAGCAAATGTCAAAGCAGAAACGAGGGATTACCTTTGGTTTATAGGCGTTGAGCATCGACATCTCCACATTTTGTCCCCTTACATGTTTAGGCTGTCTCTGAACGGGAGGGGAAGATGACTTCTGGTTGTTGCGACAGATGCAGATGAAGAAGAAGAGTAAGGCTATGGCCAGGGGAATAGTAACACTTGGCACCAGGATATAGAGGATTTCCATTTTATTCTTTTCCTTGGAATCCTTATAATCTGGTTCAGAAAAAAAACCCCAACAAACAAACAATGAATGAAGTATCCCATAGAGTCAAATACATCCCTGGCTCAACTAGAAGTGTTAAGAAGAATAAAACATCCAGATAATGCTATTGCAATCCCCACTGAATGCTGTTTTATTTCCTTAATATTAACGGAGCAATTAATTTTGTTGAGTAACATTTCTGTAAGAACACAGAATGGCCAGAAACTATTTCCCTCAGCATGTCAGCTCAAACTTACTCATGGTCATGAAATAGCTGAACACTGTGAGGTGGCTATTGCTTCGGGTGAAATGAAGTAATAGTCTAATACAGGTCCACAGAAAAGTTAATTTCTAAAATATCTTATGGAAGAAAGGTTCTGGTGGGATTATGGACTCCCTATTTTAATATGTATATTAGGTTTTTGTGTCATAGATTCCTTAATCCAACAAAAATGTGGGGAGCCATTAAAAGGATATGTTTATCCCCCTATTTATTTCCAATCTTTTGTTCTCAACAGCTAGCACTGGCCAAAGCATTTATGTGGCCAACCAGGACACAGGAACAAACATGGGCCACTCAAAACTTAGTTTCTAGTTAGTTTTGGGTGCAGGAGCAGGACAATTAGGGACTCTCGAGCAGAAGAAATGCAGAACACCTGGGAAATGGGTGGAAATGCATAGAAATGGCAAGAAATAGAGAGAACAGGCCTGGTTTTTATCCCAGCAAGTCAGGAAAGTGGTTCAAAAAGTCTGAATGCAGACTAAAACTGTAGCATAACCTTAAAAAAAAAAATCTTACATACTGAGGATTTGGTCTTAATAGGATTAACGGGCTAATGGGAAAACCCACCCCTCTACTAACCATATACCAGTCATGTGTCATCTGAGCAGGGTGACAAATGCTGGCGCAAAGGACACAGCAATGATAGTTGAAAGGAAAGCCAGAGCACGGATAAAATGGATCTGTCAAAGGTTGGGAAGCCAGTTTATTTAACATAGTGTCAATGCTAGCTGCAATATTTGTTCCTTCTGCAGACAGCTCTCTTCACAGCTAGAGAACGAGTGAGTAATTTTAGAAACATGAATCCCTCTTCTACCCCTGCCCAGCGAGGCACAGCCGGGACATCGGACACTTCCTCCCCCTTCAGCTGGCTCTGCTTTTGGAGGGCACGTTGCTGAGAGGAAAGGTGCAGCGGGAGAGGGGAGAGAGGCTTTGGGAAGGGTCTCACGTCCTCCCCTTCATGCAGCACCCGCTTGTGTTGACAAGGACATCCCTTCCAGCCAGGCTGCTCTGAGCACCGGGACGCTGGAGCCTGCGTTGCTCTGGTATTTCCCGGGAGCATTGATAAAGTTTAGGGTGTAATTACACAGAGATTAACACACTAACTCTAGGGCACCCAGGGAACTTTGAGGATCACCTTGAGCTGCAGGACGGGTGGCCACAGCCTGTTTCTGAGGGAGATGGTGAATGTCTGCAGCAGCATCAGGCTTAGTGGATTCTGGCAGAATGGGGAATGTTTTATTATTCCTACAGGGTCACTTCAGTTTGTTTGTCTGCGTTTTCCAGGCTGGATTTGTAGAAGTGCTTAGCAGCCCACACAGATATCTTTTATGCGCTTAATTAAACATCAACTTGATCTGAAGCTTGGGTTTGACTCAAATTGTGACAGAGGCAAAGTTCAAATGGTTCTGGATGTCACTTTGCATAACCCCTCTCCTCTTACAGGCTCACGCTCTCCTTCTGCTCCCCCCACGCTCCTTTCTGACCATTCTTGTTAGATTAAGTTGTGCCATCTGGTTTTTAATTGAGAGGAGAGGTAGTCCAAATGTTTCTACGGCCTTTGGGAAACAAGAGAGGACTAAAGCACTGTCCCCATTAGAGTCTCCCTGTGCCCAGCAGAAGGGAGGTGTGTGCTCTCATTCCATCTTCAGCGAACACCCAGCTCTACAGCACGGACCCACTGTGGATTTCCTTCATGAGCCGCTGCTCTCTAGCATGGACACCTGATCACTGCCTTTCCCCTCTCCTTTGTAACCTTCTTACGTTTGTCTTTGCTAAGCCTCATGCTCAAATTACTCCACGTTCCACATCTTCCTATATTGAGGTTGACAAACTTTTATGAAATGAATCTACTGCAGCTTGTGAGACAAGTGAAAGATACAGTTGAAGAAAAAAAAAGAAAGTGTCAGCCCAAGGCAGACAGAGACCTGGGCACTAGTTCATCACCTGAGCTATTCCAGTCAAAGGGAACTATTATTCTTACTAAGTAGCAGCCCCTGCCGTGAAGCCTCATTAGGTTAATAGGTTTCTTGGGAGCCACCCTAATTAAATCCATTTCCCATCTAGGCATGTCCTGGTGAGGCAGAATGCACAATACTTATTAAAATGTGCCTGAAATGGCCCTTTCAGCCAATGCAAAACCAGCAGAATGCAAGTCCCACATGGTATTTTGGTTTTAATATGCAGATTAGCATTTAACAATTAAATTACTACTCATCTGATATAGCTCTATTTGTCTGGATTTAGAATAATAATGCCATATAACCCAGTTGTACAGCGAGGACCATTTAAGGCAGTGGTGAGAGATGATTAAAACCCTTGTCAGGAATTCTTCAAGCCAGCCAGCCTATCTCATTTATTAACTAGTAAAATGTTCAAATCAGACTTTTGCAACACGTCCAAAAGCGTCCTGCTTTCAGCTATTTCAGATCCAAAGACTGAGCCAGCCCTGGAATCTCAGAGCCCATCTAGAAGGGGCCTGGCAAAGAGTCCCCCCATCAACTCTTAATTACCCAATTATTCAGAAGTTGTGGAAAACACAAACTGCACAGGGTGGAAAGGCCGTACAGAGACAGTGCAGAGGAGTACAGAAAGCTCAACAGCATCGCTGGTGGTGGAGACACAGAGACCCCTAAGCTTGCCCAAACGGGGCTGCCCCAAGCCCCTGGGGCTGAGCCACGTCTCCTCACCCAGAGCAGCCCCAGCGTCTGTGCCTGCGGCCGGGCAGCTCCCGGGGCAGAGAGCCAAGAGCTGACCTACGCTAAGGGGAGTCCTGGGGGCTGCTACTTAGATCCAGATTTTTGTACTGAAGGGCTGAAAAAGATCTTTGGAACAGTTTATATAGATTGAACTATTCTTGTGTAGTCAGTCTACCACTGTGCCTAATTAACAAGAAAAATAACCAAAGTTAAATGCACTGAAATAATAGCAAAAGAGATACAGGACTCCACAAAGCATATATGAATGTTAGAGAGGGTTTGAGATGCACATGATATAGCCCAGACTGTCTGCCTTTCCCCCGATCTACTCTTTCAGTAAGAACATAATTTAGACCCCATTTTGGCATCGAATCTCATCTTTCCATTAATTGAAAAAGACTTTGGAGCAGGCTCAGAACATGTCTCACTGCAGGAATGTTCATAACCATAACCAGAAATAATTTAATTTGGTTCTGGCCATTGAACAGTAATATCTCCTTTCCAAGGGGAAAGGTAATGTTACTCTGACAACTTGTAGGCAACATAAAATTTTGTGTGAAACTTTGTACTGCAAATTTCCAGAACATTTCTGGGTGCATTTCTGGCACGTCCATGTGCATAGCTGTATTTTTTTTCTTGGCACGCTATCAATATTGTTCTAAATGCAGATAAAACAATCAGGAACCATTTGTTCAGGTCTTCCAACCACTTCCCCCAGGTTTCAGAAAAGCAGAATAAAATGAGAGCTGAATCTCCATTTTTTTCTTCATTTTGCAAAACCAAAATGCAGCCAGGGCAGTTTTGGAAACACAAACTTAAAATGCTAAGAGGATCTGGCAAGATCATTCCTAATTTTTAAACGAGGCCTGAGCTCTGTTAAGCGAGGTTTGCATTTATTGAAATGGCTCTTAATAAACCAAGCGAAATGGAGAACGTTTTATAACCACTTTGTGGATCAGCCTCAACAGTGCAACTTCTGTGATCCGATTTCATTTGGACTAAGGAGTTGTACTGATTGCAACGGCAACCTGGGACGCTGGGCTGGCAACACGCTGCTGCTTCATCACTTTCTGGTGAGTGCTCAGCTGTTCCCTAGTAAAACATTTTCACTTTGCCAGATGCACGGGCAGTAAGGGCTCGAAGGTCTCCTCGGGGTGGGGATGCTGTGGCTTTGGCTACGGTGTAGTGAGCTTTTCCTACAGCTCTCTTCTCAAGGATTCAAAAAAGACACTTTGTGCACAGCTCCCTCGAGCTGTTTTGCAGAGTGGCTGTATGGACGTGACAAAATAGCTTCCCTTTTTGTTCCAAAACGAAACATAAAAAAAGTAATTACCACATGCCGGGACGTCACAAAGCTCAGACTTAAAGTTCTCATCTAGGGTGAAGCACCACGGGGCGTCCTTCTGGTTCCCTGGGTTGCGGCAGTAGGAGTGGCCCCCGTTGAGCTCAGGGTACCTGATGGCAGTGAAGGTGTGGGTGTGGGGGTACTGCGAGTTCCAGGGCTGGCACTGCCGCCCCGACCGCGTCACGCTCACCGTCCCCCGGTAATCTACACCTGTGCTGTTGTAGCATTTGTGATCTGAAAAAAAAAAAAAAAAAAATTAAAAATCCAAAGTAATCTCTAGCGGCGGCAAGGCAGACAGCTGCAACACCTGGGGGTGGCGAGCTGCTGGCATCCCCCAGCCCCAGCGTGCTGCTGCTGGCCCGGGGCTGGGAAACCCAGTTTGGGAGCACGGGCTCCCAATTTGCTGCGGCTGTAACGCTGGGCCTGCTTTGCATTCACATTCCTGGGAGGATTTAAAGCTTATGCTTCTGTAATGAAAACAGCTTATGCCAAGCGTTTTTAATATAAGATACACAAAAGAAGTAAAAACTACAGTGGGAACCTGAATTGCAGCCATTATTTTCATATGAAGGTGGAGAATTTGTGGGAGCCACGTTTTATATTTGCCTATTCAGATGTACAAGGGTTGTGAACAGGCTGCAGCCCAGCCTGATGAAAGAGAGAGCTCAGCCAATGCCCGAAATGAGGCCGTACGAGGCAGGGACAGCCAGGACCCGGCCCCTACAAATGTTCCTCCTGACAAGCACCCCTATACTGCACCCCCAGCCTTGCTGGAGACACTGGGGTGCTGTGGGAGGACAGGAAGGCTGAAGCTACCAATGTTCCTTAGTATTCAAATGCCTACACTGTCGTTGTTTCTGACTTCGTATTCATTAGAAAGGACCTGAAACCAATAAACAGCACGTGGCACGAGTCCATAGGCAGCTGAAGAAAAAACTGAAAAAGTACTTCTGAATTTCTACCCACTCCGGACTGGCAAGGAGAATAAATCCTGTGAGGAGCCAGGGAAGGAGATGGGAGTGTTCAGTGTGAGGAGGAGGAGGCTGAGGGGAGCCCTCATCCCTCTCTGCAGCTCCTGACAGGACATTGCAGAGAGGCTGGGGCTGGGCTCTGCTCCCAGGGGATCAGGGACAGGACAAGAGGGAACGGCTGGAAACTGCCCCAGGGGAGGGTCAGGCTGGGCAGGAGGAGAAAATGTTTCCCAGCAAGAGTGGTCTGAGAGTGGAACAGGCTGCCCAGGGAGGGGGGAGTCCCCATCCCTGGGGGGGTTTCAGGGCCGTTGGGATGAGCTGTGGGGGATGTGGGGTAGGGGGGGACTTTGTAGAGTGGGGCTGAGGGTTGGACTCGATGATCTCGAGGGGCTTTTCCAACCTGAGTGATTCTGTGATTCTGAGAGAAGTGTGAGAGCAGGGTAATTCAAGAGCACGGCGTCTGCAAGCTTTCAAAGCCCAGCACTAGCCCCAACTCTGACGCACAAGCCCTTACAGCCAATCTTCTCACAGCAGTAATTTTTGCACGGTGGCACAGACAATTTTCACTTACTTTTATTTATGGGATCTGCCATGGGAATCCCGATCCGGATACAATTGACAGCTTCGGGGCTATCTGGCTGGGGAAGATCTTCGCAGTTGGGCAGCTTTAATCTCATCAGAATCATGGGATTAGACCTTGCAAAAATATACTCTGTCTGACACAGGACATTTTCCAGGATTTCACATTCATCGCGGCACAGGTCTCGTGGCTTGGGAACTGAGGAAGTCTCATCGCAGTAGGGGAAGGCGTAATGGCACAGCGAAGGAATGGCAAACTGGGAGCATTTGTCTGACAAATGGCTGGAAGTGCCAATCATGGTGAAGGCAGCTGTAAAATATACACAAAGATTTTACTTAACCCAGTGGGAATTTTATTCCTGTGCTCTTGCCTTCCCAGTATAACCCTTATTTCCCATTGCAAACATTATTTTCAGGTGTTCAGGTGATGAATGGGCCTTCCAGAAATACAGAGCACTAATTACCTTCAAAGTTATTAACGATGCTGATTTCGCTGACAGAGAAAATAGATCTGCTTTTCAACACGGGATTAATGTTAAGCATGTTACCAAAACCCCAAACCTAATTACAGCCCCCAAATAATTTCTAATGGTTTGCAAAGTCATATAGTATCTGGATGCCTTTTGCCCAACAGGTAAAAACCAAAGTTCCTGCAGGCTGCAGGGTGACAGTACCGGTACCTTTGTGGAAGATGACAGCTTTCATACCATCCCAAATGATTTTTCAAACAAAATGGTGTAAGATTATGAACCACTGGCTGCATAGAAACCACTGACCATTCCTGTGAGCAATGCAAAACCCTTTTTCACAATGCTGACAGTGGTTGGATACAAAGGAAGAACACTCTAGGGAGAAGAGAAATTTGGAATATTCTGTCAGCAAGAGAAAATCTGAATATAGAGAAGATGATTACTGTGGCTGGGATCTGGTCAAGGTTCATTTATATAAAAAAATAGAAAAGCATCACGATGTCTATGAGGCCTCAGTTTGAATTCAGCACCTCCATCAGTAAGCATCTCCCACAAAAATGATGAAAATTGACTCTTTACTAAATCTAAAGGCAAAACACTACCTGCTGGATTATTTATGCAGCCTCTTCCAGCACCTAAATAATCTCAACCACGTAAAAACCAACTAAATCTGGTCTCCTTTCGCTTCTGATATCTGCTTGGATAACAGCAGCCTGGTTATGAGATTCACAGAAGCTGTAAATACACAGCTCCTTCTCCTTGACAAATATTTTTTTAGTTTCTTTTGGGGGAGCTGGATGAGCAGAGACATGAAGTCTTCTCTGACTGTCACTCTTCACATGACTCCCTCCCCTGACGCTGCACATCGCAGGAGTCCCGGGCGAGGTCTGTGGTGGGAAGCTCACAGCAAGGGAGGATGAAGAGCAAATAAAAACAGTATTGCAGTTTATAAAACTCTAGCAGCTTTTGGGGAAAAGACAGCTTCGTGGGGAAGAAGCGAGTGCATTTTTTACCCACCTGTAATCTGATTTTCTATTTCACCTTGCATATGCAAAGACTCCATATAAATGGTTCGGTTTCCAATAAATCGTGCACAAGCAATCCCCCTGTAGGGCTGGCAAAACCCATCCTCTTCATACTCGTCCCTGAAATCAATCATAAACACAAAAGGGTGAAACATTTCACATGCGACTTTGCAACAAAATGTCCCTACAGGGAGCTGGCACTTGTATTATTAGAGGCCGATGCGAGGGGCTTTCCTGCGTTTGTCTTGCACTCTGCGATTCGTTCTGGGTGACGCTCACCCAGCGCAGGAGCCCACATGCTGCCTTCCCCTCCATTAAGAGCCTGTGATAAGGGATTATATGGTCTTTAGGTAGCGCAGGGGGCACGGCACAGGCTTTGTGCCCTGGGTGATTTTAACCTTAAAGGATTCCCACACTGCTTGCAGGTAGTTTTCAGTTTCTCACAAATGAGCCCAAAGTGAATATAAGGATTATATCCTTATAAGATCTTGAATATTTATTTAAAAAAAAAATAAAAATCAGTTGCTTGGTAAGAACAGTGAGTGGCATTTCAGGTTAGCCAGAATGTGCACTAATGTATGAAATGCTTTCTGCAGGAGGGGGGGAAGGCTCTATTCAGAAATACACTCAGCCTTGATTAGAAGAGAAAACATAAACTGCCTGAAAAAAAAATAATTTACCTTTATTTAAACCAGTTAACATGCTGGTTTCTATTTTTGAACAGAAGTTGTACTTAATATTGATAAACATAGCAGGAAGAGTCATGCTAGCAGAGACAGCATTTAAAGTGTCTATAGAAAATCAAAGCACTCCCAGCACTGATACCCCTGAAATAGGAAATGTTTCTTCAGTCTTCCACGAGTGTGGTAACAGTTATTGCTGAAACAGAACCAAAGCTAAGACAGGAGTTAAATAGACAGATTTCTTTCATTAGGTGCTTTGTTTTATGCAATATAGGAGACATTTAATACATAAATCCAGATGTGAAATTATTTGCCAATATTCTTCAAACAAAGCAAAGAAAGGAAATTACTAAACCTCTGAAGACCAGACCAGTCACTGCTTATTTTGAACAGATAATCAGCAGCTAAGTGCTGGCACACAAGGATAGTTTTATGGATGTTTTGAGGAGGGCTTTGCATACGTGGTCACTGAAACATGCACCCAACTGCATGAATCAGCCCTTTCACTTTCTTGCTTTGAGAAGCCAGGTGGAGATATTTGGGACCCATTTTCTGGAAAGATGGATGCCTCAGCTCTGCTGAGACCCTGGCAAAGGGAGATGCCTAATGAAAATTTGCTGATAATTTCTTGGTTATTTATGTCGGCACCCATTTGAGTCAGCTACTAAATGGCTCTCAAATTAGGAAGAATTATATTGGAATATCCCTAAGTATGATCGCAGCTGGGTAGGCAACAGGTTACTTTCTTTTGTTTGCTTTTTTCCTGCAGAATTCATCCTCCCCCAGATGCCTGCCTAACAATAGAATCAGACTATGCCTTAATAGGGAAAAATCAGACCTTTTTTAATCAACTCTGCCATTAAGTTCAACAAAAGACACTTTCATCCCCTCCTGAAGACCTTGGCTGTGAGAGCTTGGAAATGCAAATTCCATTTAGCCTCTTTGAAGTCCCCCACTCATTGTGTGCATGCTTAGAGCAGGCGGGCAGCAGCCCGGCTCCCCAGCGCCCTGTCACAGCGGCCGCGGCGAGCTAATGGGATTAGCGGCAAGAAGCGGTAGGATTCCCCTTCCAAGACACCCCAAACGTCTCCCGGCACTCCTGAGCTACCAGCTCCAGAGCAGCATCCCAGGATTCACGCAGCGTTGTTTTCCAGTTCACAGGGAGAAGCTAGACACCATGAATTAACTGCAGTAATTTATGACTGTGAAGACAGGGGGGTAGGAAAGAGGGATGGCAGAGATGGAAACCTCCTTCCACAGCCATCTCACATCAATTGAGAAATCAACGGGAAAGGATCCAGCCTTCATTGGGTGATGGTCCCAAGATGTTCCCAAGTATACTGAAAACTGGATTGCAAAAGTGCAACCTTTAAACTGCCAATTAAACTCTTCATTAGATAATGGATAGTATTCTGCCAACAGAGATACTCGGAGATGTAAACAGAGACAGAACCACATCCATCTGCATGGAGTCAGCTCTGATAAAAATATTTTTAGCCTGTTGGTGCTTGGGGAGGAAACAAAACAGCTAAAATCTGAGCTGAAAAACCACAATGGCTGCTGCGGGCTCTGGAGGTCAATCCTCCATCTTCTAATCAATAAATCCTCCAATAGAATAATATTTATTTATTATTTATTATGGAATTTAACTCAGGGACTACACCTAATAGCTTGCTCTTGAAGGCGATCAAGCATTGTAATTTAAGCACACAACTAGATAAAGACAAAACCTGAAGGAATGCGATTAACATATCAACAAAGCAAACTCACCCTGCTCTGAGGCTCACCTTTGAGCTAAAGAAGATTTAACTGCGCTAGCTGCAAGGATTGCCAGTGAGCAGGGACACCAGTTCACCTGGATGGAACTGCCCCGAGGAGCAGGAGTCTGGAGATAATCTCAGAAGGTGAAGATTAAAGAGAAGAACCGGGATCCCGCCACCTCTGCCCCTGGGGCTGCATGCCAGCCGTGAATTCACAGGGGTAAAACATGAGTAGCTCAAATGGAGCAGGCCTCCTCTGAATTGTTTTGGAAATCAGCTCTATAACGGGGCAGAAGGCTAAATCAGAAAGGACCCCTGAGACAGGAGAGGCTGAGGTCCCCTGCTCTGCCCAGGCAAGGTGATGAAGGGAAGGGCCACGAGGCTCATCTATCGCTCCCGACAGCTATCGGGAGCTCAGAATAGCAGCTCCCACAAGAGGAGTCCTGATCACAGGCTGGTAACACGTCATGGGGGCGAAGTTATTGGTCCATGCTCGTCAACGAACAAGTGGCCACATCTCACTCCCTGGCTCTGTTTCTGTGTCGCCCTTCGTCAGCTGTTCAGGGTCACACGAAATCCCTGCGTGCCTCTGCATCTCTTCACGATGTCTCTTCCCTTCCCTCACTCCTGCAGCTCTTTTCTAGGAGATGGAAATGTTTACAGCCAATATCTAGGGCCTCCCTGGATATCCCTTTGGTTCTTGATGAGCAACTGAAGCGATACCCAGGGCAGCCCTAGAGGCTGCGACCCTGCCAATGCCACTGCAGCTCTGCCAGAGAGACGCTCCCCGCGCCACCGCTCCCCACAACGGCATGTTTGGGGGGGGGCAGCAGCCAGCTCTCCATCTAAGACAATTTCCCACTGAACAGATCCCTGCCGAGGCTGAACACCCTCTGCTCACCAGACGTTTCATCCAAAACCAGAGCCACAGCCTGCCATGGAGCCCACAATAGCACGCAGTGCTCCTACACGGCTTAAACACATTCCCCACCTCCCGCTGCCAACTGGCAGCCGCTTTTGTGGCTGCTTTTAAATCACAGCTATCAATTTCTTGGGATCAAGGCTGAGATGGCCGATTCCTTTTACAAAGTTCATGTTTTCCATACCTCGCATGCTTTTTGTAAGCAAATCACAGCATCACTGCTCAAATGTGTATCTGCTTCATGGTCCTGATCCGATTCTACCCACAGCAAAAGGATGAGTCTCTTCGCTTAAGCAGGAGGTAAATTAGGCTTGATTTGGCAATTAGTGTGTTAAAACTTACAGACAAACTTAAATCCTAATGAAATTGAAGTCAATCTAAGCCCTAGGCATTGCTGATTAAGGACAGACTTAATCACTTGTGCAAATTCTCCGCTGAACAGGAGAGGCAAGCGGTCAGCAGGTGAAAACACCGACACCAGCTTTGCAGGAGCTACTTCAGTGACCGTTATGGGGCAGCTCGGCCGCCCCCCCAGCATCAGATCTGGGGGTCTGGGTGCTGCCCCCTGTCCGACTCCCATTTCTGCTGCTGTTCCGTAAAGACTCCACAGGGAAAAGGAAAGAGCTGGATTTTAATGACTGACAGATGATACAGCACTGTAGTGTTTTTCTGATTATTTCTTTTCAGATTTGGTTTCCACTCTGTTTTCTGTTTGGGTCTTTAAATATCTCTAGCCTTGATGTTTATCTTGGAGCTTGCCCATTGCTTTTTAGATCCCGCTGCAGTTCCCCCTGTGACTTCTGGCTTCATGTAATAATAATAGTACTATGGATTAAATTTACGCTATACTCGGGTGTCTTGAAGTATCTGATTGTACAAAGTTTACAGAAGACTGAGTAAGAGCTCTGAAGGGTGTCCACACCAATTCACTAATGTAATCTGACCTAAGCTAGAGCCTGCATCAACCTGGGACGCACTGGGTCTTCATGCAGCCCAGACTTGACCAGCATTTTTCTTTCTATGGGTTACAGAGGCTGCACAGAAAGATCAGCACCGTAATGAGGTCATTCGTGTCCTGTGCCTGTATGAGTAAAAGGACCCTGCCCTTCACATATGGTTTAAGATGGCAAAGGCCTCAACAAGGGTCACCTAGACAGAGCCAGAAGGAGAGACCAAGTCACAGCACACACAAAAATTTGCAAACAACTGACAAAGAATTCAGTGTCGCCGCTTGGGTTCATTTTCCCCTCTAATTTTCTTCTGGTTTATGCTAGCACTATTTACATCTGTCAACCCTGGGTCACCAGCAGCTTTTCACATACTGAATTGGTAACAAAATAATAAACCAACCCTAAATCACAGAATGGTTGGTGCAAGTTCACGCTTTTCCTCCTTCCCTTTGCTTCTCACTCAGACCCTCCCAACGGCTTTCTCGGTGTTATCTAACCACACAGCAAGGTTCTTCTTTTCTGTTCTCTTTCACCCCATGACTTTGGCGTATCGACGAGGTAAACATGATAGCAAAAAAGTGCTTACGGCTCCATGTGCAAAGGTCTTATAGTGGATGAAAAAGCACGTTCAGAAAAGGCAAGAGCAGTTTGAGACTCGAACACCATCCATCGCCGGGCCTGGCACTGCCGCATGGCCGCGGTTTCAAAACGCAGGGCTGCTTCGTACATGCCATGGAGGGGCTGCTCTCTCCAAAGGTTACCCCGTAACTGATGTCTGCTGCTTCTCACACACCACAGACTCCCTCAGCTGTCCAGGTGAACGCAGCACCAGCAACAGGCGGCAGGACTGAGCACGGCAGGCACTCCTGAGACAGCGATTCATTAATAGAAGCTACCCCGAGGGAGATACAGTAAATACATCAAAAAGGGCAGGGAAAGGGAAAAAAGGGAAAAAAGGGAAAAAGGGAAAAAGGGAAAAGGGAAAAGGGAAAAGGGAAAAGGAAAAAGGAAAAAGGAAAAAGGAAAAAGGAAAAAGGAAAAAGGAAAAAGGAAAAAGGAAAAAGGAAAAAGGAAAAAGGAAAAAGGAAAAAGGAAAAAGGAAAAAGGAAAAAGGAAAGACCAAAATCTCTGACTTTGCACTGGGATCCCAGAGGAGGCAGTTACATGGGCCGTATCAGGAGAGATCTCTTTATCTCATCTGCTCAAGGCGTGATGGCACCAGTGAATGGACAGGTTGATCTGCCTCCCAGCGCTGTGCCTTTCTGTCGCAGCCTGAAACCGAGGAGGATTTCTAATTGCCTCTGTCTTGAAAACAGCAGCAGCTTTTTAGGCATCCCCATACAAACCAGGCGAAGCACCTTCCAGCAGTGGAAAAGCAATAACAATCAGTTTGCAATTTGTTTCTTATCAGCTTGCACTAAACCTGGAGGGGCTGCACGGTACCCACCTCACCCAGCTGCATCTCTGCAGCCTGGTTTCTAAACACAAACCGTTTCTGCAAGACCCTCCGCCAAAGTCCACTTCCCAACATACTGCCCTTTCTTTGCCAGTCTTTTTCTGAATTGCCAGAAATTGTCCGAATCTAAACAACGTTCTCAGCAAATGTCAACGACAGGTCCATGTACTTAGTTTAGCAAAAGCTTTGTCACCAGGCTTTAACATGAAGTCACATAGAAATATTTAATAAATTAATAGAAAAATTAGACCTTGTGAGATCATGTTGTATTTATTTTTACAATATCCAGTGTACTAAAAATACGTATTCCAAAGATGGTGTAATTGTGTGGTCATTTCTACCACACCCCATGGATTGATTTCTTTCTTCCTCGCCCCCCCCCCCCCTTTTTTTTTTTTTTTTTTTTCTTTCAGAAGAATTTGAATGAGTATCCAAGAAGAACAAATCATAAATACAGGACTAATTTTGATATCTTGAGCAAAAATGGGCGGAGGAGAGATGTAGGACAAGGCAAGACAAAGTCCAAAATGCTGTGAGCGCCTCAAGATAAGAGGTAGGAGCTTCATTCTCCCTCCCAGTGCCTGTTCTAACACCAGTCAGCTACGATCGATAGTTAGTTGGTTAGAGGGGATTACTGGATTACCATTATCTTGGTAACCAAATCTCTAACTGACAGCAATGTAAACAGGTGAGTGTACAGAGAGGCAGTGAGGATTAATAAAAGCAGCAGGGGAAAGGACGTCATAAGGTTCAGTGGAAGATGGCCATGTAAAGCCAGCTCGGGATTAAGGGGTGTGTGCAAGACCAGACTGATTTATGAAGATTAACTGATGTGAAGAGCAAAAGCAAATAAATGCTGTATCATCTCTGAGATCGACCAAGTGGAGATGGAGTAGCTTTGGCTCTGTGTGAAGACTGTCCAGACATTTTTTTCACTTACAAAGTGAAAGGCATTTTGTCTTGCTTAAAAAAAAAATAAAAAAAATCTTCTGCCATAGCTCTAAAGTAGTCAGAGCTGTTTATCTAAATAATTTATATCCAGCAGCAGAGTACTGATGGAAAAATGCAGCCAACGTTGCTTAGTTCAGGCAACCGTGTGCTTTATACCCTTCTCTGCCAAGGAAAAACTGCTGCTTGCCGCAGTGGGACGAGAGCAGAGGGAGCAGGCAGCTCAGCTCCCGTCACCCCAGCACAGGCGGGGATCCACACGGCACCCGGGGACACCCCTGTGCCCTCTCCAGAGCTGCACCAAACGGGTCCTGCTTAACACTTCCAGTCACACACCTACAAACCCGCACCCTAAAACTGGGGTTATGGAGGCTGTTGTTTTAGGGGAGTTGAGCTGCTAATGAACGGTGATAGGTGACAGCACAGAGGGAAGAAACACGCTCTAGAAAACTTTGCAGTTAATTAAAAGGCGTATCAATAAATTATTTTTATTGTTACATATATCCAACACACCCCCTCTACACGCATTAATGCTGTATAAATTAATCGTACGCTGTTAAATAAATTGTATTTTGTTCTGCACTCGTGTCCCAGCTTCACAGAGAATAAAATAAAAAGAGTTTTTACTTGGCAGATATCCCTTAAAGCAAACAGATGAATAATATTCTGTCATACTTTCCAAAGAGCAAAACCCAGTTGCTTGTGCCTTGCTTTGAAAATGGGAACACATTGGCTCTGTTTCATAACAATATTTCAGAAATGTGAGGGCTGCATTTTACTTTGCAAAAAGAAAGAGAATTGCCCAGACTTGCACGTCACTGTGTAATTTAAGGAAAAGTCCTGTGTAATATAAGCTATTGCTGTTTTCACACCCCCTTAAAGTCGCAGGGCAGTCAGGGTTTAAATGGTTCACTAGAAAAGCATAAAATAAAAAAAATTAATAATGCTGTACTTTGACATCATTAAATTTACAGAGTCCCACAGCACCACTGATACACCTGGTTCCTAAAAATTATTTTTTAAAATCAATAAGCAAATACGATCTGCCTAAATAAAGTACTTTACTTAGTCATTATCTCACATTCCCGACTGACAGCTGGTTTAACACGACGCCTCTGACTCAGAGAGGGATAAAGCATCCAAAATCAATGTGACTTTGGGATGCTGGTTTGCACGTGGGACGGCACCGAGCAGCCCAGGCCAGTGCTGAGGCCGCATTACGGCCGCTCACCGCTAAAACTGGGACAGAAAATTCCCTGACCCCCTCCCGAAAATCTTACCCAAATTACCCAAAGAGATTGGCCTGAGTGTTTCTCAGGGCTGCCTACCGTTGCACCCCCATCCCCCAGTCACTTCTCGTTAGAGGCTCTTGGTGCTGAAAGGAGGCAGGTTTGTGCAGAGACATAAACATCACTGGTGAGAGCTGACATGTGTTTTCTACTAACCTCATCTGGGCAGCGCGGCAGCATCCACAGCTCTGGAAGCTTAATAAAATACATCTCTCATGCAATTAATCTCTTGGCAAGGATGCACCGAAGCAATTACTGCGTGTTTTTCTTTGTCATCACAAGAAAGTTTTAGTGTCTCTATCAAAATGATTCATTTTGGGGAAGCAAAAGTTGCCTAAAAAAGCTCAGTAACGGTGGCCATGAATTTGATCTAAATATTGACCAAAAATAAATGAATTAGCTGGGATGTTAGCATCTGAGATTCACTCTTTTTTTTCCTCTTAAACACTTTATAACAATCCCTTCCCTACCAAAACTCCTCCTGCAAAGTCAATGGGTGTTCCTGCAAGCAGGGGTGTGCACCGGCCACGCGCTTGCTCAGCAGCTGCAGCTGGTTAGGAAACAACCCTGGTAACAGCGTTTGGATCTTTCCTGGCAGATTTCTTACATCATTATTCAAGATGAACTGCAAATCATATGCTCGTAGTTATGGAAATAGCAGGAAACTTCTTGCACTTATGTTTTGTTTGACAAAGCTATTTTAAGGTTACGTTGGGAAGGTCAGTTCTCCAAGTTTCTAGATGCAGAGGGGGAAAAAAAAAAAAAAAAAAAGGTAAAATGTTTTTGAAGAGCAGTCAAGCAGGATAAGATTACAAGTGCTAAACATTGCCTCTTCTATCAAACCTTTGTACTGCACAGAAAACCACAGTCCCTCCTCCTGGATTCCCTCATGGAGCCGCAATGATCTCATACACACGTTCCTTATCCACCTCTCATCAGGCATTAACCTTTAGATAAGGAGTTCTTGATGGAACAATCATCAGCTTCACCCCATAAATCGGCTGCAGGCACTCTGCCCTGAGTGAGACCAGACCCCCCCTGCCCCGGAGGGGCTCAGGCCACTGGTCTGAGAGCCCTGGGGAGCCGACAGGCAGGACCAGCCCTTACCCCATCCACATCCATCTCCTCCACGGCCAGAGAGCAACCCTTGGGCACTGCGCTGGGAAGCTGGACACAAAATAAAACAAGCAAAGGGAAGTGACTTCTTCTAAGTGCCTTGGCCCCATCCCTCAGATTTTTATCCAAATCCCCAATAACTGGGATTTTTTTCGAACGCACATTTTAAGAGCGGCCTCAAAGAAGTACTACAGCCCCACTGCCGCATCTCCATCAGCCACCCATGCCCTTAATCAAACATCTCATTGCTTTCACGTGCACAAAAAGTATTTAAGTGACCTATTTGAGGAAGCTGATATTCCCCGGAGACCCTTCTCCACCTATAGCATTGCCATAGGGGAGAGTTACTACAGGTTTGCTTGGTGTGCATGAGGCCAGCAATTCTCCACGTAGGAACGGGAGAACCACAACACCCTTCTGCCTCTCAGGGTCTGCCAGGAGGATACACATAGGACTACAAATAGGTTGTATCACAAAGGACATACTCCAACTTGTATTCAGTCTCTAGACAGACAAAAATCCCCAATACTAAGGAATTTATTCATTATTTAGTCACGTGAAGTTACGGAGGTTGTTCAGATTTCACTGAGCAATAAAATAAACTGCAGATTACAATGCGCATTTCCCCCACAAATCTGATTTTTTTCCCCCCTCATAATAGACAGAAAAGTGCACCTCTGTGATATATTAAAAGAAAAAACTCTAAATATAAGAGAAATAAGTCAAGGTTGAGTCACCTTTCAAATGGCTTGATCAGGACATTAAGGGCTTTATTCCCAAATATTCTGCTGCCTCTTTACAGGCATAATGGGGCCTCAGAGCAAGTGTTCATGCAACTGATACCACATGAGAAGGTTTCTTTACGCCAAAAGTGTGGCACAACCAGGCTTTAGTACATAAGGAGCTGGGTCCTCTGAGAAGCACCGGTTTGAGAAAACAGCAGGGACAAGGGTACTTTGAACCGCTGCGATTAGAAGAGGGTGAGAATAATAACAAAGTTTTAAGTAACACCTTTCTGTTTGCCTTACATTAAATCTCTTTTATCAAATGTCCTTTTTTTTTTTTTTTTAAGGAAAAATTAACATTTTAAATTTTCCAGTTAGCATTGCTAATGATTCCTGTCTCTCACAACTGCTTATTCATTGCTGACGACTGAAACAGCCCAAGTGTTCAGCAAGAGATTTTCCTTGCTGCTGGACGATACACACCTACCTTTGCAACAGGATAGTCAAGTCTTATGGAATACATAGGAAATCACACACATTTCACAAATGAGAACACAAAAAATGAAATAATGTCATCTAAAGCAAAAAACATTTTTTTACAGTGTTAACACACAGGCTATTTAAGTACCATAGGAAGGTATCTTCATTTTCAAGCTATTTTTCCATCCTATGTGGGGTCTTTTTTTCTTTCTCTCCTATGGAAGAACATCCAAACTTCCCATTCTCCAGAAATGTGTCTTAAATACTTGGTTTATTCCCTGATAAAACTATTGCTGATTGTTCTTTGCCCAGGAGGGACTTCTTCCAGTAGACAATAGCCTGCTCCTTCCTGGGCCTCAGGACACTGCAAATACAGCTTTGAACTATTCCCAACTGATAGAAAAACTTGTAAGCACCGGGAGTCAATACTGAACACTAAAAAAAAAGAGTTTCTGAACATCTGCAGCCCATTTTATCTCTCACTCACTCTTTCCTGCTTTACCTGATTTTCTGAAGTCACAGCTTTATTTCTGCTCCTCCCTCCCCTCTCCTACCTTCTAACATTTAATTTGTCTTAAGTGACTCAAACAGGTCTTTCTCCAGGTGACCTAATATTTTAACCTTAAGCATGATGAAAAACAGACTCCATAAATCTGACACTGGAATTAAAAGCGAAACACATGCCTCAGCACAAGTTAATTAAAAATAATACATAGAACGTTAGCTTGTTTAAACTATTATTTGACCAAAAATTCGCACCCATCAATAACTACCGTAGTCCACAATTGCTGCAAAAATAACTGTAACCACCATAAGCTCAAACTTACTGTAAAAATTAGCTATGTTACCTCTCCTTAAAAGTTTTCACAGATCCTGCTGAAGCTGCTGGAGCACAGAGCGTGGGTGAGGGCAGTGTGAACCCTGGGGCATGGGCAGGGACATCAGCACCCCGGTACCCCAACACACCAGCCCTGTACCCTCTCAGCATTGCGCATTGCTCTTAGATGTCCCAATATTAATTCAAATACCAGGAATTACTTGAAGATAACTAATTTTACAGGCAGGTAACCTTGTTCCTCTCAATGTGGTTAACTCTTGCCCTGAAATGCTTATCTGTGGTTCCCTTTAATGGGACAGGGGAGAGGCCAGCCACTCTAAAGTAAGGACAGTGGATGGAGAGTAACTAGAAGGAAAAAGATGATCTGAAATTCCAGACTCCTTTAAAAAAAAATCTAGCAGAAAACATATTTTCAGAATGGCCTTCCTAAGAATTATGTCAAGGTAGGAACACAGCGTTTTTCCCTGCTGACGAGCAGTCTGGGGGTTGCTGGGTTTATGGGCATAATACTCATACTTCAGCTGGGGGTAGCTGGTAAATCCAAAAGGGTTTTAAGCAGTTAGTCTTACTGAAATAGTTGGTCAAGTTTAACAACTGTGAAAACATTTAAAGTTCACATAACTTGCAGGTCTATCATAAATTCTGCTCCTGACAGACACACATAAATAGAGGCTCCTCAGCTGGGAATAGCCAGTCTGCTTTAAAGGGTATCATGAGTTATATTAAACTGAGAATGTCTTGTGAAAAAAGATTGCTTCTGAGATAAGAAACTCATTCTTAAGACAACAAACATGAGTGAAAATATGCGTCAGTGAAAATTAAGATCTGTCCATCCGTTCCCTAATAGTAATCGGATAAGGGACAGAGAACTTGTTTGTTTTCTTTCAAAAAGAAAGCATTCTGCCTCCCTAAATAGGCTGCACAGACCAGCAGGAAGCAACCACACTTCAACCTTGGGACCAAAATATTCATATTCATAACCAAAATATTCATATTTTGGTTAGCCTTGAGAAGGATGCCTAGCCCTCACTTCTGAAAATACTGATTTGAAGAAAGAACTGTGTAAAAATGGCAGCTTTCGACTCAGAAAGGGGCTAAATCCCTTCAAAAACTTTTGCTCCTAGGAAAAAAGGCAGTCACTGCCTTTTCCTTTTGCTACCCCAGAAGAGTGACTACGTTGCAATATGCCTTCTGCCTATTTTCTGGCAGCAGCATAAAATGAATTAAGTAAACTCTGACATTTTTTTTTGCTATTTTTTTTTTGTTGTAAATACAGATGGCAACACGTAATTTTGCAAGGTCAACCAGTTCAAAACACTGCAAACCTTAAAGCCTTTGTCTGAGCAACACAAAGAAAAGCCCAGCTTGTTTGCAGTAAAGTGTAGAAAATATGTAAGATAATGCCACTTTGCAGTTCATTTACAGCCAATAATTGGAATTCAAGGTGAAAAATCCACTTTCCTCCTCCCATAACCAGCACCATGATTCTATGATTCAAGTAGCAGAAGATGGAAAAGGTAAATGTTTTTCTGGACTTGTCCAAGTTCGCAAGATAAGCTTCCCCCCCCCCCCCCCCCC